>NW_028327178.1:9747968-10061562 GCF_987537825.1 Furipterus horrens
TTTTGAAGCCAAAGATTTTAAAGCGATGGTGATCAGAGCAGTACCTGAGAGAGATTAAAACTTGCCTTTCAAGCTTTGGAGCATGCGATGCTTACGCACAGCAGGCATGCCAACTTTAGCCTCATAAAGGACAGAGGGAGACCTGCAGGAAATCACGGAGGCCACTTGCCCCTAGCAGGTGAAAGGCACTTCAGAGGGGATTTGCATCCATTGCCACAGGATGAACTCTACCCATCACCACGGAAGGTCCACTTCTCTCCACTTCTGGAACCACAGCACGTACAGAGCGCACGGCAACGCCACGGACGCCCTGGGGAATGGCTACTCCGACGGAGGGTGCTACGAGCAACTCTTTGTCTCCCCGGAGGTGTTTGTGACTCTGGGGGTCATCAGCTTGTTGGAGAACATCCTGGTGATCGTGGCCATAGCCAAGAACAAGAACCTGCACTCCCCCATGTACTTTTTCATCTGTAGCCTGGCCGTGGCTGACATGCTGGTGAGCGTCTCGAACGGGTCGGAAACCATCGTCATCACCCTGCTGAACAGCACAGACACGGACGCCCAGAGCTTCACCGTGAACATTGACAATGTCATCGACTCCGTGATCTGTAGCTCCTTGCTCGCGTCCATTTGCAGCCTGCTTTCCATCGCAGTGGACAGGTACTTCACTATCTTTTATGCTCTCCAGTACCATAGCATCATGACGGTTAAGCGGGTGGGGATCATCCTTGGTTGTATCTGGGCAGCTTGCACCGTGTCGGGCGTCCTGTTCATCATTTACTCCGACAGCAGCGTGGTCATCATTTGCCTCATCAGCACATTCTTCACCATGCTGGCCCTCATGGCCTCTCTCTACGTCCACATGTTCCTCATGGCCAGACTCCACATTAAGAGGATCGCCGTCCTCCCGGGCACTGGTGCCATCCGCCAAGGTGCCAACATGAAGGGGGCCATCACCTTGACCATTCTGATCGGGGTCTTTGTTGTCTGCTGGGCCCCCTTCTTCCTCCACTTAATATTCTACATCTCTTGTCCCCAGAATCCATACTGCGTGTGCTTCATGTCTCACTTTAACTTGTACCTCATCCTGATCATGTGCAATTCCATCATTGACCCTCTCATTTATGCGCTCCGGAGCCAGGAGCTGAGGAAAACCTTCAAGGAGATCATCTGTTGCTACCCTCTCGGAGCTCTGTGTGACTTGTCCAGCAGGTACTAAATGGGGACAGAGGAGACACTAGAAATATGCACTCAAGAGACTTTTTCATTCTTACAAAACCGGAACAGTCTGCTGCAGCAACAGCTCTTGCTTCTGTGGAGGGCATAGGTTGAGAATGTCTATTGTATAAATTCAAGTTTATGATTTCTGATATGAAAAATAATGCCCCATCTCTGTATATTTTTAATGTCATGCTGTTTGGTTGTACAGTGTGTACATGAAAACACCTTTTGCTGTTCAGCATTAATCCATATTATAGGTTGGAAACACTGGATTTACAGAAAAAGAAGTTCTTATTTATAAAGCTTAACAATGTCTCTTTCTTGTAACTCATAAGGGTCTGACACTATGCTTGTTTTAGTAACATGGAAATCACAGCCTCATTAAATATATTCTAAAGACTGGTTTCTTATATTACACTGTACAATATTGTGATGTAGAGATTGGATTCTCACATTTAAGGGGGGAAATATTAAAGGATAGATGCTTAATCATTTAAAAAATCAGCTGAAAGTTTAAGTAATTTAGTAAAACATGTTCATTCTCCCTGTACACAAGTAAAAATGATGTTCCTATTGACCAAAAAAAAAAAAAAAAAAAAAGCCACTGGGGGGAAAAAAAAGTGTAATCTTGAATTTTAAAACTCTGCATGTCTCAAAGACAGAGATATTAATTTTCCCAAGCAAATAGTTTTCTTTTCCACTCAGACACGTCAGTTTGGGGTGGCGGGTTGGGGGCGAGAGCAGATAAGAGGATTACACTGTTCTAGAAAACCTAAATTAACAGGTCAAGCTAAACTTCCTGATACCAACCTATTTCCAACCATCATTAATCAGAACAGAGAATAAGGTCTTTCTGCCCCTTTAACCAGGGATCCAGCATCTGCTGAAATGTCCAGAAAAGGTGGTACTGCCCTGATATCTGGCTTCTGATCTCAAAAGAAAACACAATTAGTATTGCGTTCTTTCACTTTTCAATGGAAGTGACTTGCTGTTTACTCGTTGCTTATTTTTCTTGAACTGGAGTATTATTACTCACTATCAAGGACTTTTAACTTTAAAAACCAAATCTATAGCACACATATTTTCAGGCAATATTTGTGACTGTCTAAAGCAAGGGAGCCTCTGAGGCAGTCACACCTGGAGCAGGAAGTAAGGCACTTACCCAGCCCCAAAGGACAGCACCGTGGAGAGTAAATACTTGTTTTGCTCCAAAATAATCCCACAGATCTGGCTGCTGGAGAATATGACCTGTACTTTCCCACTCGTATATACTTGAAAATAGAGAGGAAAATATATTAGGCTGGGGGTTACCAGTAAACTATCCTTTGGTTTAATTTATAGTTTCTTCAAATGCTCATAGGCAGGGATAATAGGCCAAGGCACTCCTTAATTCAAATCTAAATGTTTTACATATTGATGAGTCCTGAGAAACACTTTCAGCCTTCACATGGAAACAGTACATTAAACATGAGGGTGACATTCAAGCTGATCAATGAAAGATGGTCCTGAAGCTTGACTCACTGCAATTCCTCTATTTTGACACAAAAGTAAGTGTGAGAATTTTAATATAGAATGGCACAACTATCAAAGCCCAAGGCTGGAGCTGGACACAAATCATGTCATTTTCTTTGCTGCTCTTCCTGTCCACTCTTTTTTTTTTTTTAATTATTTTTTTTCCTCACCCAAGGACATATTTTTCATTCCTTCTTTTAGAGAGAGGAAGGGAGAAAGAAAGGGAGAGAGAGAAACATTGATGTGAAAGAGAAGCATCAGTTGGTTGCTCCCTTATTCCCCTGGACCAGAGGTGGAACCACAACCTAGGTATGTGCCCTGAGTGGGAATCAAACCTGCAGCCTTTGGGTTACTGGGGTAACGCTCCAGCCAGCTGAGCCACACCTGCCAGGCCTTCCTGTACAGTCTTCAATGCAGGGATTGTGAGAAATCTTAGGAACTGGAGATACGAACAATGAAGCTGTAAGCATGCCATGCCATCATCGGTGGTGGCTGCCCTTCGAGTGCGTTTCTCTCTCCTGCCAGTGTCAGCTCAGATGCGGCTCAGCCCACTTAGAACCAGCCCGCTTCTCCCCCTGGAAGGGACTCGGATCCTTTGCATGTCCACACCTCCTCCTGGAGTGGTTTAGTGTGGGAGTGAGTGTTACTCAGGAACCTACCTGTCTTGCCCCACCAGCTGGGTCCCCTGCAAGCCCAGGACACAATATTGGGCTTTAGTTTCTTGAAGGGCTAAGGCTAGGTCTTACTCCTTTTTCCTGTTCTCCCAAGATCCCTCTATTAGGTTACTACTTTCTCCGGTAAAACCAACATTCTACCAGTGGGTGATGCCATTATCACCCAAAGCTCATACTTTGCATTAGAGTTCACTTATTACTGTGTTGTGAAGTACATATGTGTTTGGACAACTGTATAATGGCATGTATCACTATTGGCTTCTTTCACATGGTAACATGCATTTCTTTTTAGTGCTGAATAATATTTCATTCTATGGATGTAATAGTTTATTGATATAGTCACCTGCTGAAGAACATCTTAACTGCTTCCAAATTTTGGCAATTATGAATAAAGCTGTTATAAACTTTTTTGTGTGGACATACGTTTTCAACTCATACCAAAGTACAGGAATTAACTTTAAAACTTCAATATAAATTCTGTGATGTATGTGTCTACCCTTAACTATTTCATTAGGAGTGTTTAGTTAGTATTTGAATTATGCTGGGCAGGAATAGACAATCCAGATGTGACTGCTAAGCAGTATCAGATACCCTTATTAAAATTTTCACCAGATATTTCAATTTATAATCATAAGGCATATTAGAAATACTTTTTCATTGGTGAAATAAGTGATTTTCAAGACTTGTTAACTTAAAAAAGTTTTTAGCAATCACCATAACTTGCATGAACAAGGTGCAAAGTTTGTGCCCGCTTAGAAGCGATCCTAACATTTAGGCTCTATGTCTGAACTTCCAGATAGTCCCACATATCCTTCAACTGCTTTGAAAAAGCCTCTGTTGCCCATACTAAATACTTTTATTACTAAAAAAACTTCTTTAAGAATTATTTGAAGTGCTGACTCCTGTTTTATGATACAAGGAGTACACAAAACAGAGTATATAGTGTGATGCCAACCATTTAAAGAAAGTACACCAACCTGCTTATATGCCCCTACATAGTGCTTTCCATAAATTGTGAACAATTCGTAGTCATTATTCCTGGGCGATAATATTAAAGGACATGTTTACTTTCTTTATTATGTGTTTATATCATATGTGTACTACAATGAATATGTTTTAATTTTACATTTTAAAAAAAATTGTTAGCGTTTTTATTTATTTATTTACTTGTTTATTTACTTATTTACTTTCAGGGAGAGGGGAAAGGAAAAAGAGAGGGAGAGAAACATCACCGTGTGGTTGCCTCTCACTCGTGCCCCCAACTGGGGACCTGACGTGCAACCTAGTCATGTGCCCTGACTGGGAATCGAACCAGCGACACTTGACTCGCAGGCTGACACTCAATCCACTGAGCCACAGCAGCCAGGGTCTAACTTTACATTTTTTAAAAGCACACATAAGCATGACAACAGAATGATGGTGATGGAAGTGCAATTGCCAACTTACTCATGAACTGTGAGGAAAGAGTACATGTAACAGAAGTTAGTTTTGAATCTGAACCCATCCAACCCTCCAAACAGACTGAGAGAGACTGCCCCCTGGTCTGTGGCAGCATCACAGCCTGTGGTACCCATCTCCTGACCCCCCTCCAGGTGTCCTTGTACCAAATCTCAAGGACCTTCTGTAAACAAGCACAGCTTTCCCAATCAGAGAGACCTAGAACTGAATTCCAGGTACACCACTTTCTGTCTGTGAGATTTTGTTGAAGTTAGTTTCTCATTGCTAAATGTGCATAATAATACCCGTCTGATGGGAATCTTAAAAGAATAAAAAGCAATTTAAAGATTAAGAATGTAAAATTCCACAAACATATAGGCACTCAAAATGGTAATTCTTAGTGTTTTTAAAAATACAAAGCAAATGCATAAATCCACGTATGAATAAAGAAGACTTAATAGTTTTGCTATCTTTTTCAGACTCTCAATATTACCAATAAACATATGTAGACCTTGGGCTTAATTATATATCCTTTCTTAAATCATATTTAATGATTTTCTTGAATTTGACCTTTTTTTTTGGTAAAAGTGAATATATTTAAACATAGTAGATACACAGACATACCTGTATTCTAAAAAATAATTTATCACCTATAATGTTAATTGTTTTAAATTTTTCACTGCAACATTTAATACTGAAAAAGGCTAATTAGAAAGATAATGTTCCAAGCATGAAATAATTAATTAGCCTCTTTCTTCAAAGATTAACTGATGCTTATTAAACCTGATGCCATAAATTTGTGTTAGCACAAAAAAATTACCTAAGTTGATGCCACTGATTAAAATGTAAGTCCTTTGAGAAGACTCTAAATAATAACTGTATAGTCACATTTTGATGCTCAGTTATTAGTCCATCACATATTTATCAAAGTTATGTGCACAAAATTAGAAAGAGGATAGTATTTGCATGAAGGGAGCACTGGGTTCAACTCCCACATTTACCATCTCTAGAACTTCAGACAAGTTACTTAACTTTCTTAAGCACCTGTAGTCTAATTTATGAAATGAAGATAAAATCCATCCTTTCATCATATGTTTCATGATAAAATTAATTATGTAAAATTAGATCATTGATCTAAGGGATCTAGTAGAGTACTTGTCACTATAGGTATCTATTATCGTGATGACCAATAAAATTACACTCAAAAGGTCACAGAGTCTAAACTCCAGGAGAGGCTAAATGATGACACAGACTTGGATACTCTGACTTCCTAGCACTGAGAGACAGAAATATGTTCAAATCTATTTCCAGTGTTTCTTTTACTTCTAACAATCAAAGCAAGTAAAAATAAATTTCTGTTTATTATTTAAGTTTAAAGAAAATGTGAACCTTCCAAAACACAAATTCAGGGGCAGGAGAAGGTGGAATTGGATAGGAAGACACAAATTGTTTCAACGGCTTCAGTAATGTTTGAATTCTTATGTTGAATAATGGGTTTAATATATGCTTTAATGTTAAGCTTCCTAACTTTGAAATACATGACATTCTTTTGTTAATATTACATGAACATTACATAAACATAATACAGTTATTATGTAATGTGCTTAGTGAGGGGGGACATGTAAACCTGTCCTGGCGCAGAACACATGAAGGATTCTTAGCACGGTGTAGTGCTGCCACTTTTCAGGGGTGAATAAGAAGAGCTTTGATCCATGAGAGTCATGATTGAATTTGGCCCTGGATTAATGAAATGAACAATCATATTTCACAATTATCAACAGTGTTTTCAATGTTGGGAGACACCTGGAAACCCCACAAATGCAGAGCCAAGTGGAAAATTTCAGCAACCCAATCAGTGAACTATTCAATGAGGCTGGTATGGGGCTTAGCTGCAATGAAACAATTATGATTTGTTTTCTAAACTTAACATTTTCAACGGTGTGAAAAATTTCACCCGTCAACTCAAACCACCACTGAATAAAATTTAAAAGTGAACAGATGACATTAAATTTAATTCCATCTGAGAAAAAAAGACACTAAAATTGTATTTGCAAAACGTTTAACTTCTGATTTAAAATGTGTTTCATTTGTAATACTAAAGTTGCAAAATGGCCCCACTAAAAACAATGCATACAAATTTCATATAAATGTCACAATATCCTGGAGATTTCACTTAACACATAATATTCATATTTTTACTGAATTCTTTCATTCAATCAGAAGGCAAGGAACCTTCAGAGTAATTCTCTTTGTACCTGTTAGTGATATAGCTATTAGCTGTTCATTATCAATATTGGAAAGAAAATCTACACATTTTCAACTCTGCCCTACCTCTAATCTTTCTGTCTAAGAGATCACGTCTCTACCTTTTCCACATCAACGTCTTATTTTCACCTAAAATGTAACATGGTTAAAACGTTAGCACAAATGTGTTGAACTTCTACTCTCTTTATATTTTCATTTTTTCATCATTCTCCCTGGAACAGAAACTCAAAACTTCAGTCACTTCGTACTTACATTCCAAAACTAAATGAAATTAGTGAGATTTTGAACTAAGATCGGATGCATAAAGGCAGACACAAATATCTGTGCCTTTTTGTATGTACCATGGAGAGATGGACAGAAAACTGACTCCTAGGGATCCATAAATTTTTGTGGGCAAAATAGGAGGACAAGGATGTAATTGACTTATTTGGGTTTGGTGGGATTTTTTGAGAACCTTACTTAAAAACCAGGCACAGGGAAGTCTAGGATATACATATAAAGTTGATAGCTAAGAGCGTGTATACAAAGAGTGGAAGAGAAAGAATTTGGTGATTCTTCAGCATGTGTGACAGCCTGAAATCCCTTCCTCCCATTGTCCCCTGACCTCACCCCTGTGAGCTTTCATCCCTATCAGTTCACTAAGACTGCTCTTGCTCATGTGACCAAGATACTTCCAACTACTAAGGCCAGTGATTGGTTTTATTCTCATTTTATTTGGACCAATGCCAACTGTAATCTGGTCACTTCCTCTTGCTTGCTGTATTTGATTCACAGGACACCAAATTTCTAGGCTTTCTTACTACCTCAAAAGTATTTTCTCAGTCTCCTCTGTGGATTCCTTCCTCTCTCCTCCAAACATTGAACAGCTGGACACCCCCATAGCTCAGCGCTTTATATTGTTCTCTTTTCTTCCCTATCTGTGCTCATTCCTTTGGCCATTTCAACCAGTCTCAAAGCATTAAGTACACTGCTGTTCTAGAGACTCCAAGGTGTACATGTTTAATTTAGATCACTTCAACTATTTTCTGAACATCTAAAAGAAAGTCTGTCTTGGTTCAGACTGCTATAACAAATTACCATAGACGGGATGACATAAACAACAAACATTTATTCCTCACAGCTCTGGAAGCTGGGAAGTCCAAGATCAAAGTGCCTGCCTGTTCAGTTCCAGTGAGAGCCCTCTTGCTGATTGCAGATGGTTGCTTTCTAGCTCTCTGATCACATGGCAGAGAGAGAGATAAAGGGCTAGCTATTCCTCTTCCCTTTTTATAAAGACACTAATTCCACCATGGGGGCTCCACCAGCATGACCTAATTACCTCCCAAAGTCCCCATCTCCAAATACCACCACATTAGGGCTTCAACATATGCATCGAAGGAGCACACAGGCATTCGGTCCACAGCAAATTCTAAATATCTATTTTGAACCTTTAGTTTAGTTTTAGTTTTTTTTTTTTTTCACCCAAAAGTTCCCTTCTCACTGCATTGTCTACATCAGATGATGGCCCCTAGAGCCTTCCTGTTGATCAGACCAGAATCTCTGGGGTCACCACTAAATTCTCTTTGTCTTACATTCCATTTTGGATCCATCAGGATATATTGTTGGCTTTATCATTGAAATATTCCCAGTGTCTTTTTTTTCCTTTGGCACCTAGAACAGAGCTTGTCTCTAAGAAGAGCTCAATAAATATTTGATGGCTGATGAAAAGAGGAGCATGCCAAGAAGCGAAGAAAAAAAGCTAAGACTGATGCCTTGTTCGTAGTAGCATTTAAAGGGTTTGTGAACAAGGAATAGGCCCTGAGGCCATGATCACAGAGCTGAGAGACAAGGTAGAAAGGAGGATGTGACTGAAGCCAAGCGAGGGCAGCTGTTAAGAAATGAGCTGTCAATCACTGCAGTAAAGGCAAAACTGAAAGATGTTCAGAAAATTTCCAACTGGAAATTTAGCAGATTTCACTTGAGAGTGAAATTGCAAAGATGACTCAGGTTTTGATGAAACAATGGAAAAAGGGGAAACGTGAGAGGAAGAGCCACCTTCCAGTAAAAGATGGAAGCAGAGAGCAGATGCCCATATGGAGTACAGGAGTCAGATGGGAGGGGAGGGAGTGTAGAAACAGAGCACAGCCTCTCCTAGTAACAAGCTGTGCTCAGTAGAAAAGGGTTTTAGTATTAGGGGGTAATTTTCTCAAAAGGCATTAGCTTCAAAGAAAATAGTATGCAGAGGAAGAGAACCAATACGGATTAAGAGACTGGAAATACTAAACACTCTCAGTAGTACAGGTAAATCATTTTGTCATCATTTTCCATCAATGGTTGCCATTTCTTTTGAGTTATTTTTTCCTAGTTATGCCATGAAGCAGCTCTGTGAAGAGCTCTCTTTAGGCACTGTACCTTCCCACGCCCCAGCAGATGAATTTGAAATGCGTCCCTCAGCTCAGAGGGCAAATGACCAGCTCAGCACTTACCTGGGGACAGTGACATTAGTTAGGTCTAGGTACCCTCGCCCTTTTCTGTCCAGAGCAAGAGGCCCCTTTCCATCATTCATGGCTGAGTGAGCGTCATCTCTCTGTAACTCAGCAGGGGCATCCACTCATAGATGGTTTGCCTGCATATTAAATAAGAGAGCCAGAGCCCAGCGCCCAGGGGATCAGAGATGCCAAGGCCTGGCAGAGGCATACGGAAACCACCGACAGTTTTGTGCTTTCTGAAGCGGAAAGGGGAGGAGCAGCCCTTGCAGGCATAGGTGCAGCCAGTATGATTGTAGTAAAATGTATTGGACAGAGCAAGAGCTATATATGCACACACACAAAAAATGTAGCCAAGTGTGACAGAAGTCTGTACTTGGATAAGATCCTGGATTACCTGTCCTTCTATTAAAATGCTCTACAGGGAAAGCAGAGCAGTCAACGACCCACCACTATGCCCTAATAAGCTCTGGTCACTTTATCATATCTTTTATTTATTTATTTTATTGTTGTTCTATTATAGTTGCCCCAATTTCCCCCCATTGCTTTCTTCTGCCCACGCAACCCCCACTCCCACAGTCAATCCCCACCCTGTGGTCCATGTCCATGGGTTCTTTATATTTGTTTCTTGACCAGGCACTTCTCCTTCTTTCTCCCATAATCCTCCTCTCCCCTCCTGTCTGGTCACTGTCAGTTTGGGCCTTATGTCCATGTCTCTGGTTCTATTTTTCTCTTTTGTTTGTTTTTTCCATTAGGTTCAGAATAGAGAGCCCAGAAATAAATCCAAGTCTCTATGGTCAATTAATATTTGGCAAAGGGGGTAAGAGCAGAAAATTGAATAAAATAGCCTCTTCAATAAATGGTGTTGGGAGAACTGGACAGGGACATGAAAAAAAATGAAACTAGACCTCCAAACTTACACCATACACCAAAATAAACTCAAAATGGATGAAAGACTTAAATGTAAGCCATAACACCATAAAAGTCCTAGAGGAAAACATAGGCAATAAAATTTCAGATGTCCCACACAACAATATTTTCACCAATGTATCTCTTAGAGCAAGAGATATAAAGGAAAGAATAAACAAATGGGACTACAACAAACTTAAAATATTCTGCATGGCTTAAGAAAACATCAGCAAGATGAAAAGGAAACCAACCATATGGGAAACATATCTTTTTTTTTAACGTAGGAATCACTTGAGTCAAAATCATAAGAAATGCTTATTTTTGCTTGATTTTTTCATTTTGACACTTTGGTAATTGGTCTTGCATGATATCATTATATTTTTATTTAGATGTTTTGTTATATAACATTTTACCATGAACATTTGAAAATAGGATTTCACTTTCATGTAATTGTTTTATATTAGAGGAAGATGATCACATTCAGAGAGACTAGAGTTAAATACTGAATAGTAAAGAAGCCTTCATCTTTCAAGGAAATATGGAAGAATATATACAGAGAATCCTGAAGGACAATATTGAAGACACACACACACACACACACACACACACAAATTGGGGTCCAGAGGCGTAGGAAGTGAGCCAATTGAAATTGATTTATTTCATTGGCCAGTAATTTCCTGAAATGGCTTTGTTAGCTGTTATATTTATTCTCTTCTTTATGGCTACATTGAACTGCTTGTCATTAACTTCAAAATAAGGGTAAACAGGATGCCAAGAGGGAGTGTCTCAGGAACCTGGTAGCAGAGGTGGTCCATTGGTATTGCAGTTCTGGAGAACAGTGCCAACTCGGGGATTTATTCACTAGGCAGCTTGGACTTTAGAGAAAATGACTCATTAAAAGGAAGAATGGTCAACTAGCCCAAAAAACTTCCATAAAGACTCTTCAAAGTGGTCTACTATTTTTTGAAACACTTCACAAATAAATGTTCACAAGTAATGAGAAAATGAATAGAATGGCACACCCCTTGGCAGGTAGCAGCACCCCAGTGGGGGAGCCTAATGAAGACTTCAGAGAACCACATGCATCAAGGCTATCTGGGTTAATTTACACTAAAGATGAAGAAAAGGTGGCATATCAGATCTTAATTTGATTATTCTAAACTCAAGGCGATGCAATGGTAGAGCAGCAAAAATCAGAGTACCGCTCAAGAGATTTGCTTACCATGTATTTTTTCTGTTCAAATGGGGTGCCAGTTACCAGCATGTTCCTTGGCCTGAAGGTCATGTTCTCCAGTTAACAAATCATTTATAGCCTCATAGTTGGCACTGTGCCTTCAGAGACGGAGGGCAGATCCGTGAGCACCTGAATTTACAGAAGCTTCTTTGCAGACTATTGCTGGCCACCATGACTGCCTTGACTCCTCTCCTTAGGGAAGATATTATAAACTCTCCGCGATATGTTTCTCCTTTTGTCTTGCTTGTTTGTTTTTTGCAGAAACATGAAGAGTAAAAATGATTCTTTCCAATACTAGGGTATTTGCAAATGATAAATATTCTCTTCCATGGTTTCAGATGAAATATTTATCATCTAGGAAGGAACATCTAGATGCCTCTAGATGCCTGTGAGACTTACTGTTACAAAATAGGGAGAAAACATTTTCCCGGCAGCAACAGAGGATTCTCAGCCTGGTCAGTTGATTCTCTCCTGGGTCTCACAGCACCCCGATCCTTACCTTAGAGGCCAAAGTTTTGTAGCTGTTCGTGGAAGTAAACTACACCATGTTGGGAAACAATATACTATAATCCCTGAATTAGAGAGGTCTTGCCATAAAGCACCTGGATTATTTCATGGGGGCATGTTGTAACTCTAAAGGGTCTGTCCTCCATCCAATATCCCAAGAAAACCTTCAGCTAGAACTCTCCAATAAATTGGTACCAACTCCCTCTCTGGCAAAGCTGCATCTCCATAATGTATGAGAAACAAAGTTTTAAAGTGGCAAATAATCTATTTTGTAACAGGCAAATCTAGTATCCTGAAGATTTAGTCTCAATGTACAGAGGACACTGATGAAAACGCTGGCCAGTGTGCTTTCTGCAGGATGTGTGCCCATCCCTTTTTCCTCAGGTCATTCTTCTCTCGCACAGTGTGGCTGCTGCTTGGTTTGGTATTTTCTACCTGGTCCCCTTCCTGTCCATGTAGCGCACCCATAATTCTCCCTGGAAAGTGTTGCTGGTATTAGATTGCTCTTAAGATTTCTCATCGAATATATTCAATGATAAAATGCACACACCAAAAATATGAATAATAAAATGGCAATAACTACATATCTACCAATAATTGAATCTAAAAACAAAATAAACAAATAAGCAGAACAGAAACAGACTCATAGATACAAAGAACATTTTGATGGTTACCAGATGGGAGGGGCTGTTGAGGAGAGTGGATAAAAAAGGCAAAGGGGTTAAGAAGTACAAATGGGTTGTCACAGAACAGTCATGGGGACATAAAATTAAACATAGGAAATATACTCAATCACAATTCTGATAACTGTGTACGGTGTCGTATGAGTACATGATTCATTGGGATGATCACTTAGTAAGCTCCATAATGTCTGATCACTGGGGTGTATACGTGAAATGGATATAACATTGGATGTAACTGTAATTAAAAAATAAAAGATGATTTACTTTATTTTTTAATTTATTTTTATTTTTTTGTGCTGGTACTGTCGTTTCTGCTTTTTTTCCCCTCTCCCCACCTCCTCCCAGTTGCTGCCCCTTTCTCTCGCCAAGCCAGTCCCCAGATTGTTGTCCAGGTCCATGGATTGTGTACAAATGTTCTTTGGTAAGTGGGATGAAAGATGGTGAAGGAATTAATAAAGGATGAGTTAAACGAAAAATAATAAGTCGCATTAAAAAATGCACACATTTGGCAAAAGAGAGCTAAATGCACTCCCTGCTCTTATAGTTTATCTACTGTAACAATTCCTATTATTTATGATTCTAATGCAATGCATAGAATATGCACCTTACGTGGATTTAAACAATGAAGAGAATTTGTTGCTCCCATGAATGTTTCATAAACAGGCGTGATTTCTTGTGAGACTTTTTCCAGATGTAAGTAATATATTTGGGATTCAATTCCTCTCTTTTTCTCTGGTGTGCTTCCTACAGAGTGAGCTCCAACCACAGCCTTTCCTCCGTGGCCTATAGGAGCTCCAGGGTCTCCATTCATAACCACAAAGATGGCGACCACTGTTTGAACACATTAATTTTAACACCACATAGTAAGTGAAAGAAAAGGTCTCTCTTGTCCAAACCCTGGATTCGCCCGACCTTATTGTGTCTGAATGACTTACGTCAGCCAGGAAGTCTGTCAAGTGCCTTCCGCCACACAGTGTCAACCCATGATGGGTGGGTGCACTCCCCGCAGGATATCAGGGTACTGTTAGTTAGGATGTGAAAACAGCTCTTCAAAAACACCTAAGGAATATCGGCATAGTCACTCTAACACCACTTACAACATAGAGCCTCTCAAGAATGAACCCATGGTGATTTTATATAGGCCACCCTCCTTTGCTGAATTCCTTTAGATTTCAAACTCACCTTATGGGTGGGGATAGCATTGCAACACACCCTAACTCTCATGTTTTTAACTGCCCACTGATAAGATTAAGGGCCATACCCCTGAGGTTCTTCTTCTTCACCTACCCAGGCCCCAATTCACACTGATTAGCTATGTTTAGCCATTGAATAAGAATTGTCATTTATGAACTTCATTGAAAATAGTTGTACAACAGTGGACCTCAACCTAATAACACTGTGTTATGCACTTAACATTTATTAAGAGGGAAGAGCACATGTTAAGTGTTTTTAACACAATCTAAAAAGAAAGAAAAAGAAAATAGCTAAAACTAATTATCCCAGAAAACACTTTATTCTTAGCAGTTTTTACTCTACATGGTCCCTGGAGTTTCCTCTTTAATCTTCTTAACTCAAGATAAGAGAGAGAGAGAGAAATTTTGTTCCACGGGTGTTGGCCAACAGGAACTTCCCAATTTATTTTATGAAGCCAGCAAACTCTTGCTACCAAAACTTGTCAAGGCCACTAAAGAAAGAAAAAATTATAGACTGATCTCTCTCATGAACATGGATATGAAATCTTAACCAAAATATGAGTAAATCAAATCCAGTAACATATATAAAAGGATAATGCATGAGACTAAGTGATTGCATGTCTGGAATGCAGAGGGTGTCTTAACATTTGTACATTTTCACATTAAGTTTTTTTAAAGAACGAAGTTTTTATAACATTTCAGTAGATGCAGAAATGTGTTTGATATGTAATAGAATTAAAAAGGATCAAACTCTTAAAGATAAATGTAATATAGCTAAAGCTTCTCTTCTGAAAACTAAACATTATAAATGAAAAATTATCAAAGAATATATAAATAAATAAACAGAGTTGCCACTCTCCCAAACTGACCTATAGCTTAGATTCAGTATCAATAAAAAACCCAGTTGGTCCCCAGCGGTTTCGCATGGGCCCACCGCTTCTTCCGCTAACAGCTGTCGCCACCGCTGACAGGTCAGGTCATACACATCACGGTCTGTGAATCAATATTCGCTCCATAAGGTACACAGACATTTCCCCCCACTTCTGGGGGAAAAAAGTGCATCTTATAGAGCGAAAAATACAGTAGTTAATGTATGTGAATCAAAAAGATAATCCAAATGAGTAACGGATTCAAAGGGGCACCTCTGTGAAATGTGGGGCTGCATTCTGAAAGAAGCAGGATGGGAAGTTGTAAAGTACCTGTGATGAATAGAGATATATTTGCTAAAACCCAGCAACACTTAACTGTCTTTAATTGCAAAGCCGTTTGTTCATTGTAAGATTGTTTCTATATTGTATTATAAAGCATTTGCTTTTTTATAAGAGGTAGTTTGATTTTATGAGTAACAGAATTGTTTCTATTTAGTTTAAAAGCTCCCTTTCCTGAAAACAGCTAGGTTTTCCGACAAATAAATGTGGTCAAAATAACCCTCCAGTCTAATGAAGTCTTCATATTAAATTTAGCAGAAGGAAGAGAACAAAATAACAGTATCCAAGTTTAGGACTAATGTAAATGCTGGAAGATGCTGATGTATTTTTAAAGGTGTTTGCAGACAGAGAACTCTGAACTTTTTAAAAGACTCAATTATACATAACAAAAGAAAATTATCAAGAAAGATAAAAAGAAATATATCCTAAATTTTGATTATCTTTTGAGAATGGTAATAGAAGCTATTTAAAAATCTGAATCTTCAGAGAGAATTTTAAAAGCTATTTTATACATTTAGTTTTTTCTTATGTTAATTTTTTAAATGTTTAAGTAACGTTTCTTTAAAAATGTACACAATGCAGAAACTTAAAAGGAAAAAAAAAAGAAAACCCAGTTGGTTATGGTTGTCAATAAACTGATACTAATACACATATACAAAACTGCAAAAAGAAATGATAATAGCAAAAACCATCTTGAAAAAATATATAAATAAAATATTTACACTGCAAGTTGCCAAGACTTATTATAAATGTCCAATAATTAAACAATGGTTTGAGTGCAAGATAAAAAAAGAGACCAATGGACCAGATAACGTTCAGATACAGAGCCACACTTATATGGTCCCGTGATTTACAACACAGTAGAGTGGGAAAGAATGATCTATTTAAATAAATGTGCAGGTCATTTGGCTATCCACACGGGAACAAACTGATTCCTGACCCTACCACATCACATACCAATATAAAACTAAAATACATCAAAAATTTACACATGGAAGGTAAAATAATAAAGCTTTTTAGAAAACAACATAAGGGAATATATTTGCAAACTTGGCACAGGCAAAGATTTCTGAATGAGGATGCAGAAACACTGACATTAAGAGAACTTGGATAAAAATTAACCTGAAAATTGAGAATGTCTGTTCATCAACGTACACCACTTCCAGCAAGAGGACTTCCTAGTTGCCACCAAACATTCAGACTCAAAGGCTCCTTAGGCTGCGTTTCGTGTGGGTTTCCTCAGGAGTGTATGGGTCAGGGCAGCATCAGGGGTACTGTCCTGTGGGAGTCTTCTAAGCAATAAACAGTTCAGGGATAATGACACGGGGTCCACTCCAAGTGCACACAGGTCCACCCTGGCCAAGTGCCTTCGCACTTCAAATGGAAATCTCTTGTAACAAAATCAAAGGCATGGCTCTCAGCACCTCTGCAAAGGACATGCCTGTTTATAAGAGTTACCAACCTCAGTATTTACAGTTGTCCCAGTTCAATGTAGTTCATGACTTGGTTCATTTTTACCAAGAGCAACACAGATGACATTCTACCCCTATTGGGTTGACAGATGTACAGAGCTAGAAAGTTACTTAAAGGTCAAATTCAAATGCTCCAGCAAAACGGTAAAACTGCTATTCAAAGACACACACAATCAAAAAAAAAAAAAAAAAAAAATCAGCCACCTAATTTTTAAAGTGGACCAAAGACTAACCAAAGAGAATATCAAAAAAGGCCAACTTATAAAAGAGAACATCAAAACGGGATCAACTTAATTAGACAACAGGGAAATGTAAATTAAACCATAAAGGAATACACCAAAATTTTCATATGCTGCTGTAGAATTATAATTAGGGATAACCACTTTAGAAAACTCTTTGACAGTATCTACTAAAGCTGAATATACATATTCATATATTATGAACCATCAATTTTAATCTTAGATGTATACTAAGAGAAATGTATATGTGTGTTCATCAAAAGACATGTGATGGAAATTTAATGTGTAGCATAGTGCTGGTAGTCAACAATATTATAAACTTCAAAGTTGCTAAGAGACTAATCTTAAGACTGTTCTCAACATACACACAAAAAAGAAGTGATAATATGTGACATGATAAAAGTATTAGCTAAAACTCTTGTAGCAACCATATTGCAATATATAAATATATCAAACCAATGTTGTATATCTTTATCTTACACAGTGTTATGTGTCAATTATATTTCAATAAAAAAGACCCATGCAAAAATACTCATAAGAGAACCCAATATTTGTAATAGTGTAAAAATTGTATTAAGTTACTTGTAAAACTATAATAAAAGCCAAATGCCTATAATACACTTGATTAATAAAGTATGGATTATATAAGAATAATATGTAACAATAAAAAATGAATAAACTTCAATTATTCCTAACAACCTGGATTTAAATTACAATGAAAAAATTATCAAAGTGGCCAAGTACATAAAAGTACTTTCAATAAAGTTTTTAAAAAGGCATAACTGACCTCTGATGTTAATGGTTAATTTGTGAATAAGCAGAGATGAGAGGTGCACCTGAGGTTCTGGAATATGCCGTTTCTTGATTGGGGTGATAGTTACATGAGTATGTTTACTTTGTGAAAATTCACCGGGTAGATAGTCATGATTCTTGCACTGTTATGAATTTTTGGTATCTCAATAAAAGCACTATTTAAAAAGGGAATGGGAGATTTTGGGCTCACAATATTGAAAAGTTTAGAGATAATAAAAGGCATACATGGCTTGATCAGAGATTCATCTGCCTTTTTCTGAAATTCCGTGGGCTCTTCCTTCCATCATAGGTTAGACTCATTGTTAGTGTTGCTTACCTTGTTTGTGAAATGGGTGCCAGTAGTAAATAAGGTTTTTTTCTCTGTTGTTCACATCAAGCAGAGAGAAAGCTTACTTCCTGAAACAGTCAACAAAAGTCCTGCACATCCTTCTCATTGCCCCAGCCTGAGCCAATATGTGATCATGGGAAAGCTTGAACTAACTTGTTCAGGCTGGGTCACTCCCTATCCCTGTAACAATCACTGGGCAAGGGACACGTGACAAGGTTGACTGACTTGTGTCTATTAGGACTTACCCTTATAGCTATGGATGAAACTAACAGGGTGCTACCCCATAGTAGCAGGAGGCAATTCCCCAAAGGAAACTGTGATCTTAGGAAGGGGGGTGTACTAGTTAGAGTTCCAGCAAGTTTGGATGTCAGATCCAAAAGAGTAATTGAGAAGAGTTTAACAAAGATAATATTTGCAAAGTTGTGGGCAGAACAAAGGAAAACAAGAGATGCTAAAGCACCTTGTAAAGCAACAGCAGGAAACTGGTAATGCCCTAGACCTGAGTAAACAAAAGACTATAGTTGGAGAAATCTGGAGAGATTAGCTATAGCTATACAGGGGTGTGCTCATTAGCACCTGCAGCTTTTGCAGGACGAACTCAGACAATTCCTAGAAACGCATCAGGGAGAGAGCCAGGGAAATGAACATTCCAACCTTGTACTTTTCATTACCTCTAACCTCCTATTGTCCGATTTTGCTGGCAGCCGGAGGGGAAGGTGCACATTGATGAAGGCTGTAATTTAGCCTCCCTAGGCACAAAGTGTGGGGCAGAGAAGTAAGGAGTGAAGCTGGGAGGATGAATGAAAAACATTCAATACAAAGGCAGAAAGGATGCCTGGGTAGATGATTTATAAATATCCACTATAAGGATTAAGTCATAAAAGCATAAGATTAAAAAGAATATCACTGGACAACTGTTAGGATGTTCCTCTCAATCCTCCAGGCAGGCATTTCATGTCTTTAACATTTTTAGTTTAGGTAGACTCACTCTTTCATGAACACTGTAATATAGGACAGAACGTCATTGGAGAAGAATTACTTTAATAGCTGTCCTCTGGGCAGAAGTCCATGCTTTTCTGCCTCCCAAAAGCTGGACTATTCAGCAATTCCTCTAAATTTGTTACTAGTTGTCTTAATAAATCTAAATTTTCCTTAAATGGTCAAATTCTTTCCCTCTTGATTACAAAATTCAAAAATATTAGAAATGCAGAACTTTTTAAAGCTGTGAAGACAGTGGGAACCTACTTAGAGAATATATTTGGAAGGTCAGAAACTGTGATAAAGGAAAGGCTTGGTGATGATAATAACATATTGTCAGCATCTTAAGAAAATTAAAATGTGATGTTCCTATTGAACTTCTGTTCCTCTAGAGAAAAGGCTGTATGTTTAAATACTTTATAGACACAATACCTTCCTAGACTTCTCTTTGAAAGACTTCTTTTTGTAAAACTCCCATAAGAGTTCTATAAAAAGTTTCCCATGTGTTTCAATTGTAGTAAAAGGTTTAATTTAACATAGCTTAAACCTATCTATAGTCAGCTCACTTTCCTTTTCTACCAAAGTTCTACTCCACATTCTGAGGTAGCTTTCACAAATAATGCAATGACCTTGAAAATATGATGAGCACTTTTTAGTCCACATTTTGTTGCAATACATTTGAAGTCATAATTTTAAAGTAGCCATTTCTTTTTTGTTTTTATTAAATCATTTTTTATTGTTTTATTACAATTGTCCCAATTTTTCCCCCTTAGCCCTCCTCCACCCATCCCACCCCCCTACTCCCACAGTCAGTTCCCACACTGTTACCCATGTCCTTGGGTAATTCAGACATGTTCTTTGTCTAGTGCCTTCCCCTTCTTTCCACCATTATCCCCCTCCTCCCTCCTCTCTGGTCACTTTCAGTCTGTTCCACATTTCCATGCCTGTGGTTCTACTTTGTTACTTAGTTTATTTTGTTCATTAGATTCCTCTTATAGTTGAGACCGTATAGTACTTGTCTTTGACCAACAGGCTTATTTCACTTAGCATAACACTCTCCAGTTCCACCCATCCTTTTGCAAAAGGTAGGAGTTCCTTCTTTCTTTCTGCTGTGTAGTGTTTATTTCATTGCGTAAATGTACCACAGTTTTTTGATCCACTCACCTACTGATGGGCACTTCGGCTGTTTCCAGCACTTGGCTATTGTAAATAGTGCTGCTATGAACACAGGGAAGCATATGTTCTTTTGAATTGACAATTTGGGATTCTTCGGATATAATCCCAGCAGTGGAATCACTGGATGAAAAGGCAGTTCCATTTTTAATGTTTTGAGGAAATTTCATACTGTTTTCCACAATGACAGCACCAGTCTGCATTCCCACCAACAGCGCACTAGGGTTCCCATTTCTCCACATCCTCGCCAGCACATGTTGTTTGTTGATTTGTTTATGATGCCCATTCCAACCAGCATGAGGTGGTATCTCACTGTAGTTTTGATTTGCATCTACCTGATGGCTAGTGATGTTGAGCATCTTTTCACATGTTTATGGGCCCTCTGTATGTCCTCCTTGGAGAAGTGTCTATTCAGATCCTTTGCCCATTTTTTAATTAGATTGTATTCCTAGTGTTGAATCATATGGATTCTTTATATATTTTGGAGATAAAACCCTTCCCCAATGTATCATTGGCAAATACGTTCTCCCATACAGTTGGTTCTCTTTTCCTTTTGGTAGTGGTTTCTTTAGCGTTTTAGTTTGATGTAGTCCCATTTGTTTATTTTTCCTTTATTTCCCTTGCCCTAGCAGATATATCAGCAAAAATATTGCTACATGGGATACCTGAAATTTTCCGGCCTATGTTTTCCCTAGGGCTTTAATGGTGTCACAACTTACATATATAAGTGTTTTATCCATTCTGAGTTTATTCTGGTGTATAGTGTAAGTTGGTGATCTAGTTTCTTTCTTTTTTTTTTTTTTTTTTTTTGCATGTACCAGTTCTCCCAATACTATTTATTGAAGAGGCTCTCTTTACTCCACTGTATGCACACAACCCTTTTGTTAATGGACTATAGAGACTTGGGCTTATTTCTGGACTCTCTATTCTGTTCCATTGACCTATGTGTCTGCTCTTATGCCAATGCCAGACTGTTGTGATTACAGTGGCCTTGTAGTATAGTTTGATATCAGGCATTGTGATCCCTCCTACTTTGTTCTTCTTTCTTAAGATTGCTGAGGCTATTTGGGGTCTTTTTTGGTTCAATATAAATTTTTGAAATATTTGTCCTAGACCTGTGAAATATGCCATTGGCATTTTAATAGAAATTGCATTGAACCTATAAACTCTTTTGGGTACTTTTAAAGTAAGCTTCAAAGGATGAGGCACTATTTAGCTCTATGATGCTTTTCAAGGTCATCACACAAAATTTTCACTTCTTCTATTTTATCCCAAGAATCTTTGGCTTAAGATAAATTTGAAAAAACAGCAATGAGAAAAATATTCCATGCTCAGGGAGTTTTGAAGTTGACATATCACCCAAAGGTAGTTCCCAAGGGGAATGAAAATCAATGCTACAACTCTCCGCAAAAGTACTTGAAATTCCCATCTCCTATCCTTTGATTTTGACTTGTGCTTGGCTTTTATATTACTTGCTGAATTTACCTTAATTTACATTGAAGATATGTTCAATTGTGTTCATTTAGAAAAAAAAATGTCCATAGTTCTCTTGAGTAAGATATCCTAATACCAGTGCCCTGAGATCCCAGTCAACCAGAGTTGTTTACTAAACCTTTGGTTATAGTGAATCACCTAAAGAAAATTTCATACCTAGAGATCCAGAATCCTCCCATAGTATAAGAGATATGCCTTGGTGGTATAGATTTGAACTTAAAAAGATCCACAAAGATATCATTTTGTTTTATGTGTAGGAAGGCTGATTCTACCAATAAAAACTGGAGACTTTTGAAAATTGATTTCTCTACTTCCCACGACTACCAGATATATGAGATCTGTCTCAGTCAGCTCAGGCTGCCATAATAAAATCCCACAAACTGGGTGACCTATAAACAATACAAACCTATTCCTCACAATTCTCGAGGCTGAAAGTCCAAAATGAGTACCAGCAAGATCAGGTTCCAGCAAAGGCCCACTTGTTTTAAAGATCACCGACTGCTCCTGTCTCCACAGATGAAAGATAAAGAAAGCTAGCTCTCGCCTGGCCGGTGTGGCTCAGTGGATTGAGCATTGGCCTGCGAACCAAGTGTCCCTGGTTCAATTCCCAGTCAGGGCACATGACTAGGTTGCACATCAGGTCCCCAGTTGGGGGCGCGAATGAGAGGCAACCACACAGTGATGTTTCTCTCCCTCTCTTTCTCCTTTCCCCTCTCTCTAAAAATAAATAAATAGACAAACAAATAAATAAATAAATTATTTTTTTTAAAAAAAGAAGCTAGCTCTCTAGTCTCTTATAATCCCATTCAGGAAGCCTCCACCCTCAGGACCTCATTATCTCCTAAGACCCCCACCTCCAAATACGTTCATATTGGGGATTAGATTTCAGAATATGGATGTTAGCAGGACACAAACATTCAGTCCATAGCACAGTCAATTTAGGGTAAGTCAGCAAGCAGAATCTGATACTTTGGCCCTTCCCAAGAGCACCTCAAATTTGAGGCTGCTGGCTACTGCTCTAAGGCTGTAATGTGCCCATCTATTCACGTAATCATGCTGATTATTGATATCTCACTCATTTGAAAGAAATGGTGGTTCAAACATGCGCATCCCGTGAAAGGTGTCATTGTGGTACCACCAAGAAAGGTTTTCCATCCAGATGTTGTGTGCTATTCTTTCCGTTTAAGAAAAAATACTTAAGCTACCTTAGGTTGAATAGATAGTTCAAGCTCCAAGAGGCTTTTTACCAATATTTTACGTTTTGAGTTAACTTTTTGAAATATAAGAGTTACTAGTCAGTAAAAAAAAAAAAAAGTATCCCTTAGAAACAAGACAGGACACATTAAATATTTGGTCTCAATGTAATGATTTTAAGACTCAGACATTGAATTTGTGTAATATTTGATTCTACTGCTATTCAAGTAACTGGTTTTCAAAACTGAGATATTGGTTCTTCCAAACCAAGGAAAAGATGCAAAATGAGAGAAGTGAAGCATTAAAAGTTATTACAGGGTAGGACAAAGAGGAGAAAGACCCTTGTCATCATCCATAGCACCCATTGGGAGTATGGCTGACAGTGGTTAGTGTCAAGAGATAAAAAAGAACATGCCCACACGAAGCTTACAGTCTACTTTGGTAGACAACTCATCGCCCTTTTAAATTTTCATATTTATTTATCTTTTGATTTCTGAAAGTTCCAAAGGAATGACAAAGAACGTTTATACCCAAGAGGTGGTTAGATAAGAATGGAAGGGGTGGCTTGAGTGGGGACTGGAAGGAAAGGCTCACCTGGATGAGGAGAGGGGACAGGATAGCCTGACTGGGGCAGAGTGCACATCAGAGTCAGAGAATAATAACTAGCAGGTTTTGCTGAGTTAGAGTTCAAATGAGGAGGAGCAGAAGTTTGAAAGAAGTAAGTTCTCAACTATAGAGGAGCCTTGATATTCAGGGACCCCTTGATTCTTTAACATGGTGTTATATTAATGTTTAACATAATTATACTAATACTTCTGAAAGTGTCAAAAATCTACTGAGCACATCCTATCACCTTCAAACAGTGTTCAGCACTTTTAATGATTTAGCTAATACAACCTTCGTAACATTGTTGAGGTAGATATTTTCCCCTAAAATTTTACAGAGGATGAACACTGGGATGGGCTAGATTGAATAACTAGCCCAGGTTCACGTAGCGAGGAAAAGGTAGATAAAGCCCATCCATACGGAACACCTCTAAAATACCTCCCCTCAACAAACATGAGTCTAGAAACCCAAACTTATTTCGACTATCCAGTCTACACTATCTGAGTTTGTAACATGGCCTTCAAAGAGCAAAGACACCCTTGCTGGCAGGAGTGGTCCTATGTTTCTTTCAGAAGCTCAACATGAAAGAACTTACCCCAATACTTCTGTCTTCCAGAAAATATGTCCTAGTTGGGGTAGATAATTTTGTATCTCTTCTTAGAGTCTCAAGGCACCTTTTTTAGGCATCATAAATATTTCATTAATTCTCTCTGCCTTGTTTTCATAAGCAACCCACTATCCTACCTGTGTGATATTTAAATGATAATTAAATAAGGAACATTCAAAGGCCATTTGTGGGATTCAAGTCATATTCTTCACAAGTATATTTGGGTATACAATTTAGAAAACAAAGGTGTAGAAATATTAAAAATACCTGGTGCTTTACTGATCACAGCTGAACAAAGTGTGATGCCAGACATGACTCACTAAGCAGGAAACACACTGTCAGTAGGAAAAAAGGAGGTGATGACTCAGTGGATGGTGTGACAATGTTTTGGCACTTAGTGGCTATGCTTTAAACATCTGTGGCATGCGGGTTTTAATGATTTCTGCAGTGTTCAGCCTGTCTAACTTTTACTGAGCTGTGACTTCTGAGTAAAATTTCTCCCTCCACCGCCTCAGGGCTCCCTGTGAGTCACACACAGGGACAGAGAGCTGCAGCCCAGGGTGCTTTTGTAGTCCTATTCACGCAAACTTTATCACCAGCCTTTTTTGCCTACCTCTTCTATGATACTTAAAAAATTCACTAGCAAGCATGTATATGATCAGGCTTGGGTTCCAAATATATTCACGAAGCAAGTTATGGCCATTGTCACAACGCCCTTGGGAAAGGGGGTTAAGATACTTTCTATCTTTTCCTTGGGCTCCAAGACTCACACCCAGGAGCCTGTGTAGACACTAAATTTTCCTATGAAGCAAGGTAGCCTTAACTTGTTTCCATGTTGGCCTCTCCACATCTTCTGAACGGACAGCTAATTATGTCTCAAGAAAATATTAAACAGGTATTTGTATTCAGTCTTGAATATTTCTTGACTCATATCTTGGGGTCTCCTATCCCGTTTTATCCACCTCTCTATTGCTATAGTCTTCTCTCACTCACTTGTGAAGCCCAGGTGTAGGGTCAGCTTCACCCCAAGTTTGAGAAGCCTTACCTTGGGCACCACAGCTTCAGAAAGCAATTCTCAAATGCTCCTTTGAAACACCCTGGGTCATGATCAACCCCTTTGCTTCCCGGTTCTAAGCATTGCTAGCTGGGTCTCTGGCCGACTCCCTGTCTTTTTTATCTGCCATGTGCTCCAGCCCCCCAAATTTGGAATGACTACAGTCCAGCCACCTCCTGCCCGATAGTAAGTACTGCATGCTACCTGCAAACCAACCACCCTGACCTCTCCTGCCTGTGTCCACAGAGCATCCTCAAACATGATAATGCTGTTCCCATTCTGGCCTTGGAGGAAGAGAAAAGTGTCCTTACACCCTATGCTTCCTATTGGTCACCTGCTGTGTGCCACAGTCTACACCCTGGATATCAACAGGTTATTTTATTTTGTTTTTTTGCCCTATTCTTTAGATGTGCCTTTGCCTACTGAATTACCTCTCTTTTGGATCCCGCCCCTTGGACTCTACTGTCTCCAGCTTTGTGGATATAGGATCCTAGGCGCTGGCTTCTACTATTTCATACCATCTACGGCAGTTATCAAATCATATCTAATGGACACACTGTGTCCTTGGCCCAATTCTCATTCCCTTTGCTTACATGCTATGTCATCCAAAGCAAGTTATTTTCCAAAGCCTCGGTTTCCTCACCTATAAAGTGGGTATAATAAACTCTAGTCACAGATTTATGTGATTGTTAAATTATACAACACATATAAAGAACCAGGTATAGTTTTTGTCAAATAATATATCGTCGTCGGCGGCGGCGGCGGCAGCCGTCCGTCTCGAGAGACGATGGTGTAGCTTCTTAAGAGTCTATCTGCACCGCCGAGAATGGCTGTGCAGTCCGACTCGGGAGTGACACGGTATCTGTCTCCTCCCGTGTTGAATCGACATCTTGCGATGACGCTGGAGTGTCCTCTCCAGTGAAGCTGAAGCTACAGAGCCTGGGCAGGGTGATATGGAGGGTCTGCTGTTGCCCATGCAGCAGACCCCCCCTCTCTTCGCAGCTGAAGGGTCCAAGGGAAAGACGGAGTCAATACAGCTTGGCTTCAGGTGCGCCGCAGGAGTTGCTGGTGTTGACTACAACGTCAAACCGCCTTAGGGACTCCGGCTCCGGATTTTCTGTCGGGGTTTACTCCCTTAGCCTTTCCCCTGAAGAGGTATGCCGCAAGGCAGCGGAGGTTTTTTGGAGTCAGAGTTTTCCTTCTCTCAAATAATATATATACTCTCAAATATTAATTAATTTCCCATTCATCTTGGGGTATAACATGAAATGTTATGGAAGCTAAATTTATGGAGCCAAAAAATGAAAAGTTAAACTTTATTAAAGCTATTTTTCTTTCCACTTCAGGTGAGCATCTTAAAAAGAAAAGTTACCAAAAACTCAACAGCAATGGGTAGGGCTGTGGCTTACCCATACCTAGAAAAGAAACAAGCAACTAAAAATATTTAGTAGTTTCTGTTACAACAAACACATTATTGTAGTGATTGACACTGCTTCGAGTCATAGTATGGTAATTTAATTTGTATAGAAGTCTGTGTCTCTTATGTTGTATTTAGGAACATTTTTTCTCTGTATAGATTTAAACACTACTGGCTCTGTCCCTGGGGAAAAAAAATCAGCTAAAGTTTTACTTTCTAGGTGGTCAGAAAAAAATCTTATTTTGCAACTAATAAGGCTGAGAAATCTTAAAAGAGGTTGGACATCTGAGCTTTTCACAGCCCTGTTAACTTCTTCAGTCAAAATTAAAATAATCTGTCTTTGTGAAATGTAACATGAAGGATAAATCCCAGGACAAGGCCAAGTTTGTAAGCCAAGAGTATTTTCTAGGATAGAAGGGGTGGACAGGCAATTTCTCCTTAGAGAGAGTTACGGAAGTAACACTCTGTCCCAGGTGGGAGGCAGAGCTCAGGATAAAGTTCACATCCTATGGTTTTTGAAAAAGGAATTTTTTTCTCGATTCTTGGGATGTCGTCTGAACCACGCCTCTTTTAAGTTGTCATGTCCTGCATGGTGATGCTTTTGGATTGGCTCCTCCTCTTCTGCAGGGTAAAACACACCTATAGGGTCATATATGGTGATTTTGTGGGGAATAAAGGAAAGTGGGCTTGAACCCACATCGACACTCCTGTTGCATCTCCTTGGAGTTCCATGCAAGGACCAGGAATGAAATGAAGGGAGATGGGAGTTGGGTAGAAGAAAGAGCCGTCAGAGGAAAATGCCCCAAATGAAGAACTCAGTAACAGACATGAGAAGTGCCTCTCCACCACGGAACTAACCAGAAGGTTACTTTGAAAGGGGGTGAGCTGCATTTAGTTCACATTTTTTCTTCTGGCTTCCCTATTAGAGCCATAACGTGTGAAAGAGGATAGAAATGCTGATTACTGATTCTTATTGGCTAAGTTTAAATAAAACGTGTTGAAGTCCTACCCCCCCTGCCCCCCGCAGTATCTTAGAATTGAGATAATTAAACAGATAATTAAGGTAAAATGAGGTCATTAGGGTGGGCCCTAATCCAATATGACTGACGTCTCTATAAGAAGGGGACACTAGACACAGACACATGCAGAGGGAACATCATGTGAAGACACAGGGAAGAGAAGGTGGCAAGGCAAGCAGATGGTCTCAGAAGAAATCAACCCTGCCAACACCTGATCTTAGACTTCTAGCCTCCAGAACTATGAGAGAACAAATTTCTGTTGTTTACGCTGCCCCACCCCTCCCCCAGTCTATGGTTTTTTTGTCATGGCAGCCCTAGCAGACGAATACACAGGTGAACATAACCTAACACCATGGAAGAATCTGGGATCCCCATTCAGAAGATGTAAAATGCCCTGTCTCCAGCTAGAAAAAGGCTGCCAAAGTAGTTGGCAGAAACTAAAATGACCCAAAGTAAGAGATTAGTGATTTTAATGAAGTTAAAGTCAAGCTTGAGGTTCCACCAAGTTTAGAGAGAACCTGTTTCTCTTTATATTTATTTCACCACCACACTTTATTGTGAATTCAGAGAATACATTCTGAGTCATATGTTTGTTTTGAGAGCTTGGATAAACTTTTAAAGTAGGTAAAAGTGTCAATCAGATCATGTCCCTCCCTTTCTTAAAATCTTATATAATGGTTCGTTCCACTTAAAATAAAATCCAAACCTTGGATTCCCTATCAACCACACAAGATCAGGCCCATGCTCCTGCTGGGTCTGCTTTCCTGGGCCCATTCAGCTTCATCCCCACCTTCTCTGTGCTGTTTTCCCTCAGACCTATCCACATGCCCTTGGCTCTTAGGGAAATAATCTTCCCCAGATACCCTAACATTTCATTTCCCCATTATATTAAATTAAAGAATCGCAGTCTCTAAATATTGTCCCATCCAGCCACTGTCCCTTCCCATGCTTTGTTTTCTGTGCACTTTTCACCACCTAACACTGTGTCCAAGGACCAGCCCTGAGTGTGCATTGCCTGCCCTCATTGGGTGCAGGCCTTGAGGGAGCTGGGTCCCCATTCATCTCCCTGCTGCAATATCCCCAGGACCTGGGACAGCGCCTGGCCACAGGCTTGGGATCCCATGCGTTGAAGAAATGATAAATAGGATATTAGTTGTATATCCTTCATAGAGTTATTTTTGAAATTATCGGTGCACAGAACTATTACTTTGGAGTTGTTCATAAAAAAAAGTCAACATTTTAGCTATTATTTTATAGAAGAGAAAAAGGTAAATAAAATGCATAAAAGACAGACATGGTATATAGGTTTTATGCTAACACTTCAGCTACAGGAGCAACTTTGTAAGCCAAAGCCAGTACAACCCTACTCAGGCAAGTGTAGGTTAGAGAGAGCGTATGCTTGAAAAAGATAAACATGCCTAGTGATGGCTTGGCATCAAAATGAGTGGAATGTGTTACTCTCAAACCTTTTTTCCAAAAAAAAAAATTTTTTTTTGCTAATAGATGATAATAGAATATTTTGCTTGAAGAGGCACAAATTCCAGAAAACTCTGATTTATCCATATCACTATTAAAAAATTCCCATTGAAAGCCAAAAGTAAATTATTTTTTTGGATTACCCACTTCACCTTTTCCTCTACTGTTATAAGAATTAGAAACTGACTCTATAGCTCAAATGTCAATTTAAAACAAGCTGGCAAGAAAACTAAATGCTGAGCACATACCCACTGCCACCTGCATACACTGTTGTTAAGTTAATGAATTCTGTGGCTGAAAAACGTGAAGTCCCCACAATGTGAATATGACACCTTGACTTCGGGGTATGTAACTGATAAATCTGCATTCTTCTTAGGTTACCTAACACGTCCTCCTCATTCTTGGCAGGTTTTCCTCCACTTTATACCCTTCAACTTTTAGCTCCTAAGTCCTCTTAACTATTGAAGTTTTCTCTTTTTTCTTCTTTCCACACAATGTTAAAGCAATGATAATATTCATAATAATAGATAAACAGAAAAACATCTTGGTTTTTAACTGGAAACAAGACAGTCCCTATGTTTTTATTTATCATAGCTATAAATGCCTGTGGATTAACAATAGGAAATTCTGCTAGCTACCAAGGACAATTAACATATAAATTTTCAGTGCATTTGCTGTTATAAAAAGCATCATTGTGTAAATTACTACTGGATGAATTTACATAAGTTTACAATAAACTAAATGCTTAAATGTGATTGAAGTCACCTAAAAAGTGAGATCTGTGACAATGAGAACCTATGGGGAAAAAGTTAATGTAGGAGCCAAAAGATCTCACCTGAGAACTGGAGTTGTGATCTTTAAACCTTGGGCAAATGAAATACAATGGGAAAGCATGTTTTCTTTTATGGTAGAGAGTTTGGAACTGTGTGATTAAAGCTATGCCAAACGGTATGAGTAAGGTCAGAGAACTAAGAAGAGCTACAGAAAAATGGAATAGGTGAGTAAACAGTGGAATACTATATGTTTGAAACAGGCCTACATTGGGAGATATTTTTTAAATTACAGAAAATGTGAAGAGTGGCCCCAACTAAAGACAAAGTCAGTTATCCTTTATAAACTGTACACGTGAAGCAAAAGCATAGATCATCATCATTGTATCGTATCGTATCAGCAGCCGTCCGTCTCGAGAGATGATGGTGTAGCTTCTTAAGAGTCTATCTGCACCGCCGAGAATGGCTGTGCAGTCCGACTCGGGAGTGACACGGTATCTGTCTCCTCCCGTGTTGAATCGACATCTTGCGATGACGCTGGAGTGTCCTCTCCAGTGAAGCTGAAGCTACAGAGCCTGGGCAGGGTGATATGGAGGGTCTGCTGTTGCCCATGCAGCAGACCCCCCCTCTCTTCGCAGCTGAAGGGTCCAAGGGAAAGACAGAGTCAATACAGCTTGGCTTCAGGTGCGCCGCAGGAGTTGCCGGTGTTGACTACAACGTCAAACCGCCTTAGGGACTCCGGCTCCGGATTTTCTGTCGGGGTTTACTCCCTTAGCCTTTCCCCTGAAGAGGTATGCCGCAAGGCAGCGGAGGTTTTTTGGAATCAGAGTTTTCCTTCTCTGATGTGCCCTGACTGGAAGATCGAACCAGCGACACTTAGCTCGCAGGCCGACGCTCAATCTACTGAGCCAAACCAGCCAGGACTCATCATCATCATTGACTAATTATGTATTCCTGCAGGGGAAAAGGTATTCAGTGATAAAAATAAAATCCCACTAAAGAAAGATAATATTAGACTTCACTAACTTCTGGTTAAGATAGCAGCACTCTCTGGAAATGTTCTTTTGGCCTACCCCCAAAATTACAACTAAATTATGGAATAACTACCATTGAGAACCCCTGGAAGATTTGCTTAACAGAAGTCCTATATCTAAAGACATAAAGAAGCTGCAACGAGACTGATAAATCTACACACACGCACACACACACACACATTTGATTTGAAAGGAAAATATCCATTAGAAAGTGTGTGATTGATTGCCTTCATTTCTTCTAACAAAATAGCTTTTACCACAGATTTATTCATGCCTTCAACAGTGATATCTTATCCTGTTAATATATGAAAGAGGACACCAATTTACATATGCTTATATTTACCTATTGGCATTTAACATTTGTGTATAATATTTCCTGAATTTTTAAACATTTCTCTCTACAATTTCCAGATACCTAATAGTGGCATCAAGCCCAGGAAACCTATTCCACCACACCACTGTGCTGCTCTTGTTTACAGTGCCATGTTCTGTGCCATGTTTGTCCACTCTGAAAAGCCTGGCATTGTGGTGACCACGTCCAACTCCTAACTCATGACTTTCAAAGACTATTACTACTTTATTTGTAATATAACCTATGACTCATCATTATTTGCCATCCTCGCTGCCAGGGTCATTCACACTCAGAATGGAGTATATATATCACGTAGGGTACATTTGTAGGCTCAGAGTCTGAAATGTATTCTGAGAATGTTTTCCAGGAGAGTAGAATTCATGGTGACAATTGCTGAGTGTCTGGAGAAGAGAGCAGGTTGACCAGAAAAGCTGTTCTGTGCAGTGAATAAGGATAATTGCTTCATCTCAGATGCAGCATAAATTTCATGAAGAAAAAAATTAGTAGAGAGACGAGGTGCTCCTAATCTTAAAATCCCAAGATTCTATGAATAGTCAAAAAGTAGAGCTTTTTTCTTGCTCAATGTATGCTCCTAAATTTACCTTTAGTTTACCTAAATTATTTCACTTACTTTGGATATAATTAACTTCATATTTTGTAAGTAAAGGACAGCATGTGATGATGAAAATTAATGGTTGAAAAAACCACAGGAGTTAAAGTTAATTTTCTTGGTAAGTTCTCTTTACACTGGGAGAGGGTTTATTCAATTTCTTTTTCATTAATCTCTGATTATGCAGTCTTGTAATTGCTTTCTCCTTATTCTTCGTTTATCAACTGTTGAGCTGAGTGAAGACAATTTAGATTCAAGATACTGTTTTCATCTGAATGGGAAGAATGGAATGGGAATTACTGCAGCAAGCTAGAAACTTACAATCACACAGCAAAAACAATTACTTCATTTAATGGCATTGTTCAAATCAAATGAATGACATAGCTTTAGGTGAGTGATTGTAAATAAACCTATGTCTTTCCATATCTGTAAGAGACTCAACTGTGAATTTAAAAAATTTAATCCTCATTGATTTAGGAGAAGAGGGAATCCAGCCTGCATCTACAGCAGTCCCTCTCTATATCACGGTTCACTTATCGCGGCCTCACTGTATCGCGGAATTTTTAAAAATATATCGCGGATTTTTCACTATATCGTGGGATTTTGCGGTACTGTATATGTATGTTGTTAAAGTTATGTAGGTTTAAGAGGGTAGAATATGTTTAAGAACATAAATAGTGTTTATAAAAGTGTGGAAAAGGTTAATAAGGGAGTGGGGAAGGTTACTAAGGGACCGGCAACGGTTTATAAGTGTGTGGGAAGGGTTTATAAAGCCTTAAAATATATACAAATACTAAAATAAATGTAAGGTTCCTACTTCGTGGATTTTCACCTATCGCAGGGGAGTCTCGAACGTAATACCTGCGATACGTGAGGGATCACTGTACACCCACAACATGAGCTCGTCCCACTCAGCACAATGGTTATTTCTCTGCTGTGTGAGTCTCTATCTTGCTCTCCTTCCTCGGCCCTTTATTCTTCTCCCAGTTTATTCTATGTCCAAGCTTAAAAACTACCAGTAGCTTCATCTCACTGGCACATGAAAAAAAAATTATTCTCTGAAAGGATTGACTCAGGGAGGTCCCTCAAACCTAGTTGGAAGAGTGTGAGGGATGCTTATGAGAAAAGCTCCCCTCCAAGCTTTAGAACAAAGCTCTCAGCCAGAGGGCTGCTCCTAGGAGACTCTTTTCTCCACAACTTCCCACTGAGGGCCCCTCATCATCATTCAGGTCTTAAATGTCAAGTGCCCAGAAAAACTGTTATGAACACTAAAAAAGATCAGAGACAGCTTGAGATTAGAAATGAGAAGAAGGCTCCCAGACAGCATGAATTTGTTGGGGGAACACACACATATCAAAATGAAAGGCAGGTGGGTTGGCCTTAGTGACTCTCAGCGGTCACCGGCCCAGGTTGCTAGGCATCTGAGGTCAGCTGGAGTGCACAGCCACCCTGAAGCCATGATGGAGCTTTCCTGCCACTCCTGCCCACAAACAAGGTGATGCAGGAATGTGAGCCTGAGGCAGAAGTCACCCACAGAAGGAAGTGGGAGTCACTATAATACAGTATATGAATACAGTGTAGGAGAAAAACACATGATCCTCTCAATTGATACAGAAAGAGTATTTGACAAATTTTAACAACTCATGATAAAATCACTTAGCAAACCGCAAATAAAGAGAAGTTCCTCAACTGGATAAAGGGCATCTCCAAACTAGCATGGGTGAAGAAGTATAGTTTATACATAACTCTAGAGAGAAATTCTACTGTGATGAATGGCAAAAAGCATCCATTAATGGAGGAAGATGCAGGAGTTAAGGCAAGTACACTTGTGGGTACTTCCTTTGTTTGAGCAGATTTTAGGGTGTGTTTGCATGCTGCAGAGAATGATGGGTTCAGCATGTAGAGCTGATGATGCAGGAAAAACAGGGGGAGACTAACAGAAGCAAAAGGCCTTGAGATGAGGGCCACCTGGGTTCCAGAACATCCATTTGGAGACCAGCCTTTGAAAGCAAGAGGGTCACTTCCTCAATCATATCAAGAGATTAAAAAACAAAAAGATAGATGCAAATAGGAAGGATTCTGAAGGTATGTAGGAAATCAGGAGACCTTGCATAATGGTTTATTACTTTTTTGTTAGTATGTGAGTTAAACAATAAATTTTGAGTATGGCAGTGCACAAAAGGATGCCGTAGAAAGTTAAAAAGAGAAGAGAACATGTGCAACCCCTTCCATGCACAAGTGCGAAAACTTATGAAACAGAACGTTGAATCATCTGGCAGTGCTGAGAGCCCAACCGATAATGTGGAATTAAACCAGTGATTCCCATCCTATGGCTTTCCCTGGTTGTGTTCACCTCCACGGGTGCAGCCTAAAGAGGTCAGGTGGCTGGGTTCACCCAGGGCTGAATGTTGCAAAGTAAATGTAACACCATCAGGATGGGGGAGAAGTGAATGTGAGGTATTTCTAAGGAAGGGTTATAGTGATGGATCAACATACTAAGCAGTACCAAAAGGTAAATAAGAGGAAAGGTAAAGAGACCTATAGTGAACTACAGGTTCGGCACCCATGAATTGTAGGTCCAGATGGAGTTCATTAACTGCTGCAGTTTGAACAACTGAGCTGGAGGGCCAGGGCTTTGGGGTTGAAGAGAAAAATAAAATTTGCATTTTGAGATTTCAAAGGTGGAAAAAATGCCATGTGTGTGGCCATGAGAATGGGTGGCTATTATAATGTAGAAGGGAAATGCATTGGCATCAAGGTCAAGAAACTAGAAGGACAAATACAGAATGACCAAAAAATGGGCTGGAGAAGGAGACAGATACTCAGCAACCCAAGTCTCCAATGAATGAATAAGTGTCCACAGAGTCATACGATGACAACAGTGGGAAGGGGCATTTAGGGATATGTCTGGGTGTGTGAAGAAGGGTTTCTAAATTGGAGTTAAATTACAATGGCCTGGAAATGACCATGAATGATGCTGAATTACTTGAAAGTTGAAAAAGATTAGTCATGTAGTGCCTGGCTCCAAAGAACATAATACGTAACAAAAAGATGATCCACTTGATATGTCTAAAACAGAAGCAGTGGCTTTAGAAAGTAATCAGATTTAGTCAAGGTGAAGGGGTTAAGAGATTCAAGATACAGATCATGTACCAGGAGTTCCAGAGCCACAGCATAAGGATTTGAAAAGATACAAGGACAGGAGGATGAGTTACATTAAGAAATGTACAGATGTGCATGAGACCTAAGGTACTAATGCTTGACCAGGAAGTCTTATAATACTTCTGCTAATGACTGAGGCAAATGAGCGGGACCTACTGTATAACATCACTGTCCACTGAGGCTTATAAACCTAAATGTACTATTCATCCTAAAACTCCCTGTCCCTTTTTTTTTTTTTTTTAATTTTTATCAGCCCAATATGATAGGTCACACCATCTTATGTTTTTCTGGAAGTTATCCCCTCCCTTCCATTCACCCTGGTTCTTAGTTCAAGCAGTCAACATCTCTTCCTTGGATTCTAGCAAGAGCTTTAAGGTCATTATTTGTGTTTCTGACAAGCTGATCTTTCTTAAAAATAAATCTGATTAGGTCTCTACATTTACCCCCTTCATCTTAAGGGCCACTGTGCACTCCTTGTCGGGCACCCAGTCCTTGACAGTCTAGCCCTACCTCTCGGCAAAGTCATGGCACTCACCCTCTCCAACTGCCATGTTTAGCTTTTCACAAGATTTGCCAGGGTCTCCTTCCTCACTGGGCCTCTTTCCTTTGTCAGTTAGGCCATCCCGTCTTTCTTTGTCCAGGTACTCGCCACACCTTTCCATAACCTCAGGCCAGGTATACACACACTGGGGCTTGACTCTCTTGTGTGGCCAGGCTGGATCCCATGCCCCCCTCCGTTCTCCTGTAGCATCTTGGCCAGGCTTCCATCAAAGCAGTGATTTCACTGAATTATAACCGTTCAGGATAAAAATACAGCTTTGTCAAGACATGTTTACCATATTGCAGAGCAAACATACTCTCTTTAAAAGTTTAATGCTTTTGTTCCCACAGCTATAATGGCTGGTTCCATTTGGTTTTTGCCTCAATATTTTCTTTACAGCAGAAAGCTAGATTATAGAAACAAGGTCCCAGGGAGAAAGTTGGCTTTAGCTACCTAAAGGATTCATGACTCAAGTGTCACAGGAACCAGCAGTTCTTTGTCAGTTACATTGTCACATAAGGTGAATCACTTGTGCAAAGATCTAATCTTAGGGAAAAATCCTTGTGCGAACCTGGAACAAATGCATCTTTATTGTCTGTTCATTGGATGAGGTCACTATCATTTAAGGGACCTCCTAACATGTCACAGAGACAAACAACCATAAATTATATGCCTGACTACTGTGTAATCTCACATGTTATTGCTCACAAGGTAGACAAGAGTCAGAGGAGAGATGGATCAAGGTAAATTCTCTCATCCATGATGCGATAACTATTTAGAGCTCATGATGTGGGAAAAAATCTTTTGGCAACATTTCTGTGTACCAAATAAGGACCACCGCCAAGTCCTTACTGTGAATTTGAACTTAGTGCTTATAAAATCATGGATGCAACATACTTGCATCCTGTATGTAACGCAGCAGAGTGTAGAGATGACAACAGTATGGGATGGGATCATTGTGTGGGGCTGATCTCACTCTATGTTGTCTGTAGATACCAAAACTCCTCTGTCAGTAACCACTATTTCCTTTACCCCCTTCCTCCTTCCACAGAGGATTTCTGAACATAGGCCATAATATATAAAATAATTTTGTATGTAAATATATATGATAGTTCATATTTACTGAATATGTGACTATGTGCCCAATACTTTGCTAAGTGCTTTGCATGAATTGTTTCATGTAATACTTCTAATAACATTAGCACATACGAGCTTTCTATTCTCTTGGCTTTATTGTTACAGAAAGTAAATACATAAAATCAGCTTGCAGGGAAGTGAAAAATAAAACTCTGTTATGCCTCTTTTAGACACAAGAAAGCGTGTCGGTTCCTTGCGGTAAGCTAATGTTTTCAGTACTTATTCTAAAATGCCTTCTCATGTTGTCTTCTACAAAGAGAATGGTCAATAACTTCAGCAAGACCCCCAGAGTAAAGTCATCAGCAGGTCTCGCAAAGCTGTTTTTGTAGGGTTCTTTAATATATGCTGAGGAGTAAACTACAACCCCTCCAACTGAAGACAGTTCTGTAAAGGGAAGAAAGACACTGCACAGGACCACGCTTCCCTCCACAATTCACCAAACATGCCGTCAGAGAAGATATACAGATGGCCAAAAAGTATATGAAAAGGCCATCAGTACCTTTTGACATTCGGAAATTGCAAATGAAAACAATGAGACATCACTACACACCTGTTAGAATGGTTCAAGTCTGCTGGTCATGATGCAAAGCAAGAGAAACTTGTACGCCTTGCTGGTTGGAATGCACCCCGGAAGACTGACAGTTTCTTATGAAGCAAAACGCGTGGCTGAGAGAGATCTGTGTCTTCAGCCCACTCTTGTCAGCACCCGGCCCCATTCTCAGCCCTGGTTTTCCCAGAATTTACACTCCCACTGGAAGCCAGAAATGCAGATTCATTCTGTGAATCAGGCTGAGGGAATGAGAAATCTACATGATGCTCATGCCCATCATTCCAGGCACCACACCCCGCCTTTCTGCCAGACCACATCCCACACCATTTTGAACAAGAAGATACATGAAATGTAGGACTTCTCTACGTAGCTATATGAAGAGAAATAAATCGCCAATAGCTATATTCATACATGTCTCCTAACCTGTTTAGATATTTCTTTTTCCCTTCTCCCCACAAAACTTTGATGATTGGGTAAGCCTTAGGGCATCCCTATGTGGCTTAACACCCCTTGTTTGTTCCATTTATCTTCCAGACTCTACCTTCCAGGATAGGAAAGGCTTTTGCTCTCTGTGCAGCCAAACCTTCCCTTGCATTATAGTCTCATCTTATCTAGCCAGTAGTTCTCACTATGCTGAATTCTCTAGGTTTTGAGTCTACATATGAAAACGAACTTAGAGAATTCTGAGAAAGTGGGTTTTTTTCCCCCTCTTATGAAATTCATGGTTTCAAGATCATTGTCCCACTGTGGACATTTAAAAATCTGATTTTTAACTCAACATTGAGCAATTATTTTCATGTCCTAGACAGTTTGTACTGTTCCTTTCCCAAGGCAGTAAGTTTTGACTTAATGACAGAAGGGCCACAGTTATGAGAAGAATAGTTCTCTGCCTGTAGAGAATTCTTGCTGCCTATCAGGACAATCTGTTGACAACTACAGGCCTATTAAATCAACTAAATCTACCAGAATAAAGGTACTACATTTCCTTCATCCAATTATCTTTATGTATAACTCTTTCCAACCAGTTTTATAATAGTTTTGCAGCAAGCAATTGAAGGTTATATTTTCTGGCCAGTTCTCAGGTACATGTCTTTCATGTAGGAGATTAGCTGTTGGATCAACTACATTTATTATCAGATGAGTATTTCCCCAAGCCTGGAATAGGAACAGGACGTCTAACTGAAGTAAAACTGTAATTCTATGAACTTCCAACCCTCACATTTGTAGGACCACCCATGGTTTACAAAGATCCTAAGCCTACATCAGCACAGCAGGTGACCAAAGCTTTCTTCCTTAGAAAACAAGAAGGGGCACCCAACTCACCATTCCACTTCCTCCGTTATTAACGATGACCACAGTAACAAGAGATGATGGTGGAACACTTCTTATGTAGCAGTCTCAGAAATGAGTGCTCGGTGTCTATATTACCTCCCTCAACCTTTCCAGCTGCCCTGTGGGATGTTGGCACTAGCTTCTTTGCCTACATGAAAAATATGAGGCTTTGACAAATCTAACAGCATGTCCAGAGTCATTGAACACTGACCCAGTATCTGAACCTCAATTCAGCTCTAGAGTTCTCACTCTTTTTATAAATCCTTGCCTGAAGAAACATTTATTAATTTGAGGGGGTGGGAGGGGGGGACAGAAGGGGTGAGGGAGAAAGAGGGGGGAGGGAGAGAGAGAGAGGGACACTGATGTGAGAGAGAAACATCCATCAGTTGCCTCCCATACGTTCCCCGACTGAGGACCAAACCTTCAACCTAGGCATGTGCCCTGTGTAGGAATCAACCACATGCCATTTCTGTCCATGGGATGACATTTCAACCAACTGAGCCACACCTGCCAGGGCTAGAGTTCTCACTCTTATTAGCATGGTTATAATGTCTCATATCCTATCAGATTCTTTACTACAAATAGAGAAATGAAGTTTACCAATTAACTTATTTTAGGTAATCATATATTATAATCCAGATATCCATGCCATTATAGATAAATTTTACAACTTTAAATTTCATTGATATTCCCAACTTGTTGTGTTTCCTAATTCACAGAGTATTAGGTTGGATGAATTCTAAAAGCAGAGACAAGTATTGGTGTGTGTAGTAGTAGCAGTAGTAGTAGTAGTAGTAGTAGTAGTAGTAGTAGTAGTAGTAACACAGCAAATATATCATTTGCAATTAATACAGAGACACAGCTTATAGAGACAATGTTATCTTATTTTACAATTACTTTAAGTTTCTGACATCTTTTTAAAAAATCTTGGATTGTCAGCATAGTCACTTTAATATCATATGGGCTTAATTAATCCCTTTAAGTATGTAAAACTTAAGTACTCAGCCTGGAACTAGAATGGCCCTCGACAACATTTGCCTTTTTGCTTATTTTAGAACTATCAATAAATTATTTGCCATGTCTTATGTATAATACAGTTAACCTTATTTTAAAAATTGTTACCACTACACTCACAATAATTACTGGACAGAAAAAAAAAGCTGCAATAATATTTGATTCTTGGAAATATATAAATCTTGGAAATGTGTAAGTGTCTGATTCCATGGAATAAAAAGGATGTACAGGAAAACTAGAGAAAAAAACAACTGCAAAGAAAAAAGGAAGACTTCCAGTCAAGATAGCAGCATAGGCAGACATGGCTTGCCTCCTTGCTCAACAACCTCAAAACTACAAGTAATGTATGGAACAACCATCACTCAGAAGAGTCAGAATTAGATTCAGAAATAGAGTTGAATAGAAGTCTGACAACTATGGAATTAGAGAAACTGCATCCATGCAGACTGGTAGGAGGGGCACAGATGCAGAATGGGCTGGTCTCTCTCCCATGTATGGTGGATAAAAATTCGGGAGGAAATCTTGGGAGCAAGGAGTCCCAGCCCCACACCAGGACCCCCAGCCCAGTGTTCCAGTGCCAGGAAGATAAGCCCTCACAGCTTCTGGCTGCAAAAATCAGCAGGGATTGAGTTGGTGGAAGAAACTTCTGGAGACCCAAGCAGTTCCTCCTAAAGAACCCACACATGGACTCACCCGCTCAGACTCACTCCCTCTGAGCTCCAGTAGCAGTTTGAAAGGTACCAGTGGCACACAGGGAGGAACTGAAGTGTCTTGCATCAAGGCGAGCAGAAGCCATTGTCCCTCCCCCCATAGAACTACAGAACTGGCAAGGTGGTGCCATATCTGAGACTCCATCAACCTGGCTAACACTGTTACACTGCTTTGGAGATTCCCAGAGACTCTGCCCCACCCAAATTACAGGCCCACCCAAGCTGCTTTTCCATATGAATGCTGGTTTTGGCTACTGCTGCACAGCTTCTTAAATCCTCTCAAACAAGCAACAGCTTGCTTCAGTGAGCTCTGGCTGGGCACTAGCAGAAGCCACTTGGGTTCAATAGCTTGGCTTTATCTGAGAATCTCCAAGCCTGGCACAAGTAGCAGCCATCTCAGATTGCTTTATAGCTCAGGCAGGGTGGCCCAGGCAAAACACAGGTGAGGCTGAGCTTGGCCTCCACTACCCAGGAAACCCCAGGGCCTATGCACCTAGTGAGCAGCTACAGACCAAGTAGGATCATTACCACCCTGCCCTGTACAGCTGATCCTCCATGGAGGGTGGAGGGTGGAGGCAAGTTGTCATAAACTGTCCTTGCAGCTGACTGGCCTGGGTAAATCCCTCCCATTGATCTGCCAACAATAATCAGAGCTCAACTACAAGAGGAGGGTGTACTCAGCTCACACAAAGGGCTCACCTCAATTACCCAGCTTGGGTTTTAGGGGAGCCTGTGCCACTGGACCCTACAAGACACCTACTACATTAGGCCACACTACCAAGACATGGAGTCATAGTATCTCTATCTAATACACAGAAACAAACACAGGGAGGCTGCCAAAGTGAGGAGGCAAAGAAACATGGCCCAAATGAAAGAACAGATCAAAACTTCAGAAAAAGAGCTAAACAAAATGGAAATAAACAATCTATCAGATGCAGAGTTCAAAACACTGGTTATAAGGATGCTCAAGGAACTTAGTATGGACCTCAGCAGCATAAAAAAGATCCAGTCAGAAACAAAGGATTCACTAATTGAAAGAAAGAACAATTACAGTGAAACAACAGTAGAGTGGATAAAGCCAAGAGTCAAATCAATGATTTGAAACATAAGGAAGCAAAAAACAACTATGCAGGACAGCAAGAAGAAAAAAAGAATCTAAAAAAAATGAAGATGGTATAAGCAGCCTTTGGAACAACTTCAAAAGGTCCAACATTTGTATCATAGGGGTGCCAGATGAGAAGAACAAGAGCAATAAATTAGAAATCTATTTCAAAAATTAATGAAAAAAAACTTTCTTAATTTGGTCAAAGAAATAGACATGCAAGTCCAGGAAACACAGAAAGTCCCAAACAAGATGAGTGCAAAAAGGCCCACTCCAAGAGACATCATAATTAAAATGCCAAAGGTTAAAGATGAGGAGAGAGAGACTCTTAAAGGCAGAAAGAGAAAATAACTTAGTTACCTATAAGGGAATTCCCATAAGATTGTCAACTGATTTCTCAGAGAAACTGCAGGTAAGAAGGGATTGGCAAGTCATGAAAAGCAGGAACCTACAGCCAATATTGCTCTACCCAGCAAAGCTATCATTTAGAATTGAAGGGCAGATAAAGAGCTTCTCAGACAAGAAAAAGCTAAAGGAGTTCATCACCAAATCATTATTATATAGAATATTAAAGGGACTTATTTAAGAAAAAGAAGATCAAAACTATGAACAATAAAAAGGTATATATACACCTATGAGTGTGGGTATATATATATATGTATGTGTGTGTGTGTGTATCAACAATTGAATCTAAAAAACAAACTCAGCAAACAAGAACAGCAACAGAATCATGGATATGGGCAGCATTTTGATGGTTGCCAGATGGGAGGGGTTGTGGGGAATGGGTGAAGAAGCGAGGGGACTGAGAAGTCAAATAGGTAGTTACAGAATAGCCATGGGGGTGTAAATTACAGCAGAGGAAAAGGAGCAGCCGAAGAACTTATATGCATGACCCATGGAGATGAACAATGGTGCAGGAATTGCCTGACGGAGTGGAGGTATTTGGTGGAAGGGGGGCAAAAGGGAAAATCAGGACAATTGTAATAGCATAATCAATAAAGTATAATTTAAAATAAGAAAAAATAAGAAAGGGTTCAGACCTTTGAGTAGGAAGAGTGACATAGAACCAACAGCTCTATTAAACATTATGTTATAAACTAAGTGATCAGTCCTTGCAGTTTCCGTAAGGGAACCAATTCTCCAAACTAGAAAAGATGGCACAAACCATCAGCAGAGAGCTGTAGATTAAAAGAAATATAAAGTAGTTAAGATGTCAGTTAGAGGACTTTTTTGTCACTAATAGAGGGTGTACATTGTTCCTAATATAAAGGAAAATTGGAACACCGTTTCTAGAAGCAATTTGAATGTGGCTTCCTAAATGCATTCTCAAGGCTACATTGCTTCTACGAACAAATCATAGATATTATGAAGTATCTAATAATGTTTTTGATATTTGTATAACATATTTAGTAGAAAAACAAATAGCTCTTGACAAAACTTTTCAACTTACCTATCTGAAGTAATCAAAGAATATATTTTTAAGTAAAATAGAACTGACTGGCTGAATCAGATTTCAATGTTATCCTCAAAAAACAAAAATGGAAAGAACATAATGTGTCAAGAGTGGTTATTAAAGATTACTTTGAGGGCTGATGAAAACAATAGCACTCTTTATCCCAAAGCACACACAGAAATACACATAATTCATTTTATTAGACTTGTATTTCAGACAGGGAAGAAAAACAGTATTTACCAAGCTAATGTTTTTTCTCAATCTTCCACTTTTATGAAAAAATAAATAAGCCATTTTCTTTTCAAAAGAGAGAAAAGAATTAAATCCAAAATATACTAAAACTTTAACTCTTCTCCAAGGTCAAGTTCTAAATGAAGGTTGCTATGCTTTTGGCTTAAAAAAAAGCTTAAAATTGTAAAGTTAACTGTGGCATGGCCACATGTATCACACATTTTTAAAAATAAATAATTGATTCTAACTTGTTTTGTTAACTTGGCCCATAGGGAATCCAAAGTAATTTAAATTTTTTCAAGTCGAAAATATTTCACCTAAGATCCTTTGTTCTCATGGCAATGAAGCCATCTTTGACTAGGTCTTTATCACTAATGAAAAGAAAAAAAAGAAATAGAATTTATTTGAATAAAAAAGTGGTCTTCAAATAAATGCTTTCAAATATAAGCGTGCAGTGAAACTGAGGTTTCAATACTCGAAAAATTCTTACTGTGTTGAAAATCTTATAGACTCGTCTGTCAATCTTATTATACACAGTGGTGTCTTAAGGAAAATAATTAGCAATTTTTCATCAGGATTTATAATGGAGAATGTTGGACCTTGAACAAGAAGATAGTCCTTTTTTATTCTTTTTCTTCCTTTCTTTTCTTTTTTGCAAATGCATGTGCCAATTCAGCTAAATCATTCATAAACTGCTCCTCAAAAAGAAATTCTAAGTAGGCTCCTTTTTTTTTTTTTTAATATACCAAAAAGGGGCCCTGTCTGGCAGAAACTTAAAACATTTTATTTTTTTCTGGGACAGCAAGAAACATTTGTACCATAAAAGTGAACCAGTTTCCTCTCCTATTTTGATCCCTATCCTTTACAAAACTCAAACGTGAGCAACTTAACCCCCATTTCTGACAAAGCACAAGGTAGCTGGGGATGACAGGCAAGGCATCTAGCAGCAGTTCATGCCAGCGTAGGAGGAAGCATCAGGGAGCCTTTTCCTTCATAAAGTAGAAAAGTCAGTGTGTTCTCATCTATTAAATTACTGCCTATTAGAGTCTCAATTTTTTTTTTCAGTTGAAACTTTGCTTACAAAAGAAACATCTTTTATCATTACAGAGTAGTCTAGAGAGTTGTGTTAGTTATCTAGCACTGGGTCACAAATGACCCAAGGCTCCGTTGCTTAAAACAACAATTATTTGTGATCTCATGTTTTTTGTGGATCGGAAGTTTGGAAGCTGTTTAGCTGGGTGGGTTGGCTCAGGGTCTCATGAGCTCACAGTCAAGATGGGAGCCAGAGTTACAGTCAAGTGAGGGCCGTTCTGGAGCTGAAGGGTCCGACCGCTCACCATGGCTCACTGATAGGACCCTGGGCAGGATGCCTCAGTTTGCTGCTGGATGTTGGCTAGAGGCTTCTGTTTCTCATCCAATGTGCCTTCCATGGGACTTATACATCACTTGCTTTGGTTTCTCCCAAAGCAAGCGAAAGAGCAAGCAGAAAGCCCCAATGCCCCTCTGACCTGGTCTCAAGCCACACACTGTCACCTCTGCCTTTTCTCCTCCTGCAAGTTACTTATTCCAGTGACATTCAAGAGGAGGGGATCTCGACACCACCTCTTGTGTGAGATGTATCAATGACTTATGGACATATTTTAAAAGATCACAGGCTTTGTGCTTTGATAAAGAACCACCGGGTTATGCAATCTTTGAAGGTGACATTGTATAAACAACATGTAAGACCAGATGCAAACTGCCTTAGAAGAACTCAATTATTTTTATCCTGTTCCTGGCTGAAGAGAAATTAAATAGCTTCACTCTTCGAAAACCACCTTAAATGTTTTTGTAGAAAATACTAAGAGCAACTCTAGAGTGGATAGAATCATTTGATATAGATGTTGCTACAGTTTCCTTCACTTGTTCCATAGCTCTGCTTTTTAATTTAAATTCACTAATCAGTTCAAGAGCCTGATCAGTTAAGGAACCAAACAGACTCACCAAACATCAAAGGAAATCTAAGAAACCCGAGAATACCTTTCAGAGGTCTCCCGGTCTCTGTGGCCTCTGTGGGCTATTCCTTTACAGTCTTGTGTCTAAATTTGAAGTAATTCTTTCTCCCACTTTTACTAAAGTATGGCTTTCCATCATGTGTCACTTCTGGCTCTGCAATTATCTGTGTCTTAGCCAGCTTCAGTTCATAGTGCTTTCTTTTAGCTTAAATAACCACACTATACCACATACTGAATTTCCGGTGCTAATACTGAATTACCGTCATAATGGAGGCAAACACTAATACAGAAAACTGAGGAAAGGAGATTTTCCAATGGGTTAGAAAATGATTTCTGTTTCACTTTCATATATAGAAAGACTATTTTTGCAAAAGACTTGTCTTCCTGTGATGCCAGGTTTTAAATTGGTTTTCATGCCCCAATACATGCAATTTGATAAAGAAAAAAAATATTGAGAAAACACCCCTAGAAAAAAGATGTAAATTGCTGATTTAACATTTGCCATAGCTATTTTTAAAATGATAAAGGGAGGCACCTACATAAATTCCACTTTATTATCAACAGTTTTGTCAGTTAATAATTGACAGAAGTTCAATTTTAAAATATCAGCTTTGTAACTGGCCTTTTGTTCATCTACTGATGTAGGGTGAGCAAAGTACAGACCCATATAGGCTTAGAGAAGGACCCTAAATGCTACCAAAATACTTTTTTAAATCCTGAATTTGACACTGTATATTGCTTCTAAACAAAATGGATTTCTGTGCACAGTAGAATTCATTTCATTGAGGTGGGAAAAGGAGGGGACGTGATTGATAACAGATAAAATCTAACCATAAGTGTGTGCTGCACTTCTGAGTATTAGGCAGTGCTATCTGTGCAGGCCTTGTAGAAAAAGATGCAGAGAAACCTCGAAGTAATGACATATGTAAGAGCTGTCAATCACAGCTGGTGATCAGAAGGTATTGAAATTGCTCAAGGCTTTAGTGTCAGGTGGACCAAAAAGTTCTTAAGTAGAATTGAAACTTCCCACGTGGTGTTACGCTTCAGTGCCTAACCGGGCACGGATAAGACTCCTACCTGACATGACAACACAAGAGGGCTCTGAAATGGTACCTCACGACTCAGGATGAGGGTTTCGCCCGTTGTAGTCACAGGCAAGCACAATGAATACATAATCCCTCTTAAGAAAACCAATATTCCACTCAGTGATCAATAAATGTTATTAATTGTTTCAAATCCGATGAATTCTAGTTAAGCTACTGAATGCTATTTGAAAGCAAGCCTCGGTTCCCTAATAATTTCAATGTATTTAGTCAACTCAATAGGACTGCCACTCAGCGCAGCAGGGTTGCCTCTGACTCCTACTGCCTGTCATTGCCTTTGTTGAAACCCTTCCCCAAGACACTCCTCTCGGAGACCAGCTCCCAACAGCAGTCACCCACCCTTAAGTACCTACAGGGACTGCTAGTAACTTAAGTGAGGAGAGCTAGTTTGATTGGTAAACGATGAAGAATGGGAAGACTGTGGCAGAACGGTGAACGTAAGCCCTATCAAAAGAAGCTGTGCATGGATAACCTCAACCTCAAGCAATTTTCAGCAAGTGGATATGAATACTCAAGGCTACCAGAAATTCTAAGTGTTTTCGTGAAAAGAAGATGGAAATCTGAATTATGTGAAGATGTCCAATTTTTAAATGTTGGAGACAACTTTTTTTTAAATCTGTGCAACACAAACACTCCTGTACATGCCTCTGGGCTGTTGTTTGCAATCTTGTTCATGCTGTTCCCTCTTCTTTGCATGTGTCACTACAACTTTACCAGCCAAGACAATGACTAAACAGTTAAAATAAAGGGTTTCGTGTGGCACGGGCACCCAGAAAGCTTTCCAATCTGATGAAGTTGTAGAAATAGAGAAGAACAGGTAGATCATCAGAGGGAAACTTGGGAAGCTGACTGAAGTGTTTTATATCTGGAACAAACTCTTTAGCTTCTAAGAAAGTATTTTATGTCTTAACAAAATGTCCTAGGAGGATATTAGTGCTATCAAAATTGTTTGGTTTTGTAGAAATTTTTTATTTCTGGATGTCTGAACCCTTCCCCGGGAATGAATGGGAATGTTGCTCAAAATTTGCCCTTTTTTAATGTGGTATAATCAGAATACCTAGATAACTCTAAACCAAGACAAATAACTGAACTGAAATATAAAGAAACTTTTGGCAATCATCAGGAAAAAATATTAAGAAAATATATCTCCAAATGAATTTATTCAACAAATATGTATGTATATATGTATGTATTTATTTTCTTTAATCCTCACCTGAGGGCATGCTTATTGATTTTAGATGGAGGGGAAAGGAGGGATAGAGAGAAGGGAGAAACATAGATATGAGATAGAAACATCGATAGGTTGCCTCTCACATACCCAGCCAGGGATCAAACCCGCAACCTAGGTAATGTGCCCTGACTAATAATCAAACCCTCAACCTTTCAGTGTGTAGGACAATGCTCACCCACTGAACCACAGCTCACCAGGGCGATGTCAAACCTATGCTGTGTACTGAGGACATGACGGTGAACAAGACAAAAATTTTGCATTCCTCATGAAGGTTACAGGAAGTAGACGAATCCAACCGTGAAAAGCATATAAGATAGGGCACAGTGTCACAATGGTACAGGCCGGAGTGTGTGGTTAGCACAGAGGTACGCTGCTCAGATTGTCTTTCAATTTGAAAGGGTCATGCTGGCCAGTTGTGGGAAGTGTGGTCGTGAAACAGCTGTCAGCAACTTGTGGCCCTGCTTCAGCTGCACAGAGCTGCCTCATCGCCAGTCATCCCCGTCCCAAGGCAGGTGCACCCAGTGAGAGAACGAGGAGGAGGAAACAAGGTTGGGCCATTTCAGCCCGAAGTAGACGATTCTGATGGACAATACTCATTCCAGAGCACCTGCCAGACCGGCTGAGGCTTCGTCAAGCCTGCATTGCAGTTTGATTCCTTCCTTTATTCATCTTGCTTCATCCCCTTTCCTTTTACTGGAATTGATCCTTAATAAATTGCACCTCCATCTCAACATCTGCTTCTGGAGAACTTAGCCTGTAACCCAACGAACTGCGGAAACCTCGAACACAATAGGAGGGGAGCAATCAGAGAAAGCTTGCAAGGGGACATAGCATTAAGGCTGAGATCCAAACACTGAGATTAACCCACCAATTTGCAAATTAAAGTAAAACAGAGAACAAGAATACCGAGATCTAAAGTTTTGGCCAAAGAGAAATGTGGAAAGAAAGGAGTGTATTTTGTGCAGGGAAAGAAGCAGGACATGAAAGAGAGAGTTGTGAGTCAGACCGAAAAGCTCCTCACTAGCCAGTTTAGGGTCAGAATTTATCATAAGAATATTGAGAATCCACAGGAATATTGAAGCAGGGGAATCATTCTGCCTGCAACAGAGACACACATTGATAGGGGACAATGCTAGAGGCGGGGCACCCCGGGAAGCAATTGATGTCATCTGGGTAAGAAACTGTGGTGAAACAACCCAAGAGTCAGGTCAGATGGACAGAACTGAATGGACACAAGACTCACAGATGGTAGACTCAATAGGACTTCCTGATTTAGTAAATATGAGGAGGGTAAGAGAGAGTGGAAAATCAAGAATGCTAATATGTTTTCTAATTGGTTCCCTCTGAGATAGGAAACATGTATTAGAGTCCTCCAGAGTAACAGAACCAATAAGAAATGAAGGAAGATATATATGAGGATATTTATACTAGGAACTGGCTCATGTGGTTAGGAAGTTGGGAAGCCCTGCCATCTGCAAGCTTCAGAATCAGGACAGCTGGTGATTAATTGAGTCAGAGTCCAAAATCCTGGGAACCAGGAGATCGCATTAATGATACGGCAGGAGAAGATGGATATCCCACCTCAAAGAGACAGAGTTTGCTCTTGCTTTGCCTTTGTGTTCTATTCGGGCCCCTGGAGGATCGGATGAGGCCTAACCACACTGGTGAGGGTGAGTCTTCTTTACTCAGTCTATTAAATCAAATGCTAATCTCTCCTAGAAACACATTCACAAACACACCCAGAAACAGCATTTTACCAGCTACCTGGGCATCCCTTAGGCTAGTCAAGTTGACATATAAAATTAACCATCACAGTTTGGTAGGAATGATTTCAGCTTTGGACACGATGAGATTGACAGAGAAACCTGTTTTTCAAGAGGGTATCATCAGCCTACTATCATCATATCATCAACAGAGTATTAGCATATCGTTATCCAATTGTACATTAGCATGGTATCCTATGAGCATATCATCAACATATCTATGAGTGCTCACTCATGCTGTGGGTTTGGAGAATATCTTGGGGAACATTCGAGTGAGAGAAGAAAAGGGGTGGGGGCCCAATGAGGAGTAACACCAACCTTGAAGACGTGAGCTGAGGAAAGACGGCCTGCTTGGGAGAGAGGCCGAGTAAGAAAAAGAGTGACATTATCCACAAAACTTAGTGGCAGCAGCTTATTGACCCAGAGTAAGTGGGCAGAAGCCACATTGCATGGAGTTCGGGAGAGAATGAGGGAGGAGGCATGCACTGGAGAAAGTTCTCAGGCTATAGAGTGTAAAAGGAGAGAGAGCCAGATGGCGTGATGACGAAACAGAAGCTCTGTCGTTGCCGGGTTTTCCTTTAATGGGAGACCTTGGTTTAAATGGTTCTAGGAAGGAATCAGCAGTAGTGGAGACCAGATTGAAAACATAAGAGAGGGAGCAATGAAAATATCCTGAGTGGGCAGGAGAACATGGGATCTGGAGAAGAGGCAGAGGGAACATTCTTAGAGAAGAGATGCTTCTTCGTTTTGCACCTGGGTCTCAGTTTATAAAGCCGCCTGAGGGAAGGCACTGACTATCTCTTGTAGCTGCTCCAGAATCAGGAAGCACACTCACCATGCAGGGCCACGGGGAAAAGCCAGGTTTCGGTCAGGAGGCAGAGGACAGGGGCGTGGGCAGCTCTTAGGCCACGGCCTTTATTAGCACTCCTGTGGGGAAGGCAAGACAAGGCAGGATAAACAGTTTAAGATTGGCTAGTTTGACTAATCGGGGTGGGTTGCGGCTGAGGCTCTAGGGGTGCTGTCTGGTTGCGGGGTACCTGGCCCTGGGATGATTAAGGCGGAGGCGCTCTCTCTGGGGGAGCACAAGTCGGAGGAGGAGCTCTGGCTCAGGATTGCTTAGTTTGCATATCAGAGTCATGCTCTCGGCTGAGCCATTTCCTGTCCCTAAAAGTTGGCCAGCACTTGGAAACAACAGTCTCTTCCCAGGCCAGAAAGGTCGTTTTAGGGTGTCAAAACATCGTCATATGCAGGAAATTTAAAAAACAAGAAGAATACACTCTTGAATTGTAACATAAGAGCGACAGAGAAAACGAATGAGCAGGAGAGTCAAGTGCAAACGTCCAGAAGGAAATCTGAGTAGTTCCCTTTCTTTGGACTTTTAAGTTCTATAAAGTAGGAAATCACATCGACTGGTGAGGGAACCTGACTGCAGGCAGAGAGATGTAACAATAGAAAATGGGTCTCTGCCAAGGCGCTTTGGAGATTAAGGGCAGGAATTGATGACAAGAGGAACAAAGTAGGATTGCTGTGCAATTGATGACCAGCATTAGGCTTCTCCTGGTTATTTACTTTCTCTCAATCTCTTAAGTAGCAGGGAGTTTTTCTTCAGCACAGCAAGCATTCTTAGTTTGTTCATAGGCGCATCTGTTCCACTCCTCCTCCCATGATTATCTTAATAAGCAAACATGGAACAACACCCCAGGGCAAATCTGCATCACACCTTCTCAGAGGAAAGTGAAATTCAAGAAACTAGTTTATAATAATGCTGAAGAACAGAATTCAGTGGTTACAGAAAGTGTAGCAATACAAAAAATTTTTTTGACATTTTCCACTGTTTTGAAAAACATACACCATGAAAGTTTGATATAATTACATGTTAAATTATTAAAATGTTTATATACCCGAAGTAATCTATAGATTCAACGCAATTTCTATCAAAATACCCATGGCATATTTCACAAAACTAGGACAAACATTCCAAAAATGTATATGCAACCACAAAAAAACCCGATGAGCCTCAGCAAGCTTAAGAAAGAAGCATTATACAAAGTTAGAGGTATCAGGTTACCTGTGTCAAATCACACCACAAGGCTATAGGAATCAAAACAGCATGGTACGGGCATAAAAACAGACATATAGATCAATGGAACTGAATAGGGAGCCCAGAAATAAACCCACACCTATATGATCAATTAATATTTGACACAGGAGGCAAGAACATACAATGGGTAAAGATGGTCTATTTAATAAATGGTATTGGGAAAATTAGATGATAAATGCAAAAAAAAGAAAGAAAGAAAGAAACTAGAAAACTTTCTTACACCATACACAAGAATAAACTCAAAATGGATTAAAGATTTAAATGTTAGGCTGAAATATGTTTTCAGACATATCTCCTTTGCAAGGGAAACAAAAGAAAAAATTAACAACTGGGACGTCATTAAACTAAAAAGGTTTTGCACAGCAAAGGAAACCATCAACAAAATGAAAAGACAGCCTATTGAATGAAAGAAGATATTCACCAGTGATACGTCTGATAATGGGTTAATATCCAAAATTTATAAAACACTTATAAAACTCAACACCAAAAAAACAAACAATCCAATTTTAAAAATGGGCAAAGGACCTGACTAGACACTTCTCCAAAGAGGACATACAGACGGCTAATAGACATATGAAAATACACTCAGCATCACTAATCATCAGAGAAATGTAAATTAAAACCACAATGAGATATCACTTCACACTTGTCAGAATGGCTCTCATTAATAAATCAACAAACAACAAGTGCTGGTGAGAATCTACAGAAAGGGGAACCCTTTTGCACTGTTGGAGGGAATGCAAATTGGTGTAGCCACTGAGGAAAACAGTTTAGAGTTTCCTCAGAAAATGATACATGGATCTGCCTTATGACCCAGAGATCCCACTTCTGGGAATATATCTGAAGAAATCCCAAAACACTAATTTCAAAGAATAAATGCACGCTTATGTTCATTGCAGCATTATTTACAACAGCCAAGATTTGGAAGCAGCCCAAGTGTCCATCAGTAGGTGATTGGATAGAAAAGCCATGGTGCACTTACACAATGGAATACTGCTTGGCCATAAACAAGAAAATCTTAACATTTGCAACAGTGTGGATGGACCTGGAGAACATTACGCTAAGTGAAGTAAGCCAGTCAGAGAAAGACCACTCCCGTAGGATTTCACTTATATGTGGAATCTAATGAACAAAATGAACTAACAAACAAAATAGAAACAGACTCATAGACGTACAGAGAATAGACTGATAGCTGTCAGGGGGGGAGTGGGAGGTTCAGCGGCTGGGTGAAATAGGGGAAGGGATTAAGCAAAAAATCAAAAAATCAAAAACCCAAGCAATAGACACAGACAGCAGGATGGTAATTACCAGAGGCAAAGGGGGTGGGAGAGGCAGAAGAGAGTAAAGGGGATGAATGGTGATGGAAGGAGACTTGACTTAGGGTGATGAACACACAATACAGTATACAGGTGATTGATGTATTATCGAATTGGACACCTAAAACTGATATGATTTTATTGATCAGTGTCACCCCAGTGGGAAAATGGACTGTCTCTGTAAGCAGACTCTCTGTATGCTTCCCAGCTAGACACAGGATGTGTTTCAAAGGTAAGAAACGTTGACTGGTATCTGGGAACCGTGTACCAGGCCACTTTCAAGAATCCCTCAGGTGGAGGAGTTGGGAAGCAGAGTAATAGCACTTGTGAGGAAAGAGACACGGGTTATTGATTTATGTTTAGCTAAAGTTACAATGTATTTCAAGAGAGGCCACCTGGGGAACAGAGACAGAGAAAGACCTTGCTCCCATAATTAGTCTGGTGAAACCATCCGCTAGACAATGTGATTAGACCCGAAGTCAGCATTTAGAAAGGTTGGAAGTCTGATCACAGAGGAAGCCTTGCGGTCCTGTCCCCCGGAAGGCACCAGGTTCCATGGGGACAAGTTCCAAAGGAGTTCAGCAGAGACAAATAGCTGAGGCCTCAAAGGTTAGCAAACTGGCCTTGAGAAGTGTCTCTCAGTCACCGCTGAGACGCCAGAGTTTGGACAAAGGAGGCTGCCCTAACACAGGATGGCTTTTCTCCCTCCCCCTTCTTTCCTTCTAAGGAAGGCATCTTTCTTTTCCTCCTTGTCTCTGAAATGTTTCCACTATTCTTTATTCTTCTCTGTCTCTCTCCCATTTTGCTTTCTCTCTCTCCCTTAATCTAATCTGCACCCTCTTATCTGAATTGCCACAAGGTACAACTTTAAACATTTCTAAATAACTTTATAAGCCAAGTAAACCATATAGAAATATAAATGAAATAGATTTGTAATGAAATGGAGATTTGTAAATAACCAAAGTGGCCTTCAGTTATAGTGGTTATTCTTCATGTAAAAAGCAGGTGAAATTAATGTGTATTTTCCTACCAGTCTAAAAAATCTACAGCAGTTTGCAAGTAACAAAGAAAGTCTTACATTCTTTAATTTAGACATGAAAGCTTATTTTTTGACAGATTTGTCTAAGAAAATTGATTTTTCTGTTGACAGACCTTCAAAGGAAATTGCCGTGAATTACCCTGTGTTTTAGTGTATGTTATTTAAGGAGGCTGACCATTAATCAACACTGATTTCTTTCTTTGTTTGCTCTGTATTTACAGCCTGGTTGTCCTATTTTTTTAGTTCACATTTTCTTCTTCAGTGCAAGGAACCAAGTTTTGAGTTACTGCATGATATTATTTTAAATTTATTCAAAATATACTAAGTTGAGCTCTTAGAGAGGCAGTTCAAATTCAAGTTATAAATAGGTATTAATTAGATGTGAAGAACAACCAGAAAATGACATAAAATATATGTCATCCAATTTTTCATGCAGGAGGTAAAGTTTAAGACCTAATTGCCATTCTTTATATATTATGTTTTATTAATGAGCTTGCCCATTCTAGAGTTTAGATTTATTGAACAATTTAATAGGTTTGTGCAGGAGCTTTATCCTCTCTGCTCCTGCTCCAGACTTCATAAGGTGCTCTGAGGAGGTGGCAATCCTGACACTATCCAATTCTATCCCCACATCTGGAGAGGAGCAAATTGTATACTTTCTCCATGTTTTTTCCCTTCAGCCTGGAGAAGAGTGTAAAGGGTGATGAGGAAGGGAAGTGAGGATGACAAAGTGAACAATGGGGCGACTTTCTCTCCATAAGAGGGTCTCTGTTAGTGACATGGGATACACTCCATACCAGGAGGTGTGAATTCTGGTACCCAAAATTTAAGAAAATATCAGAAAAGAACACGGGTCCCAGATGGCCTAACATAGGTTGAATGAATGCTTTGCTTCTAAACTCTCCTACTCCCTGTGCTATTTGTTTAGGCCACAGAATATATGATATTCCACCCCCACATGTGATAGTTCAGAAAAAAATAATTGTTTTAGATACAGTAGAAGAGAATCATTAACTCACTTATTCTACTTCAGGCCAAAAGAATGTCCGTGCCGAGCTCCTTAAACAGTAACCAAATGAAGGCAAATGAATGGCATGACGAATATGGAAATACACCAAAATAATATTAAAAACCAAAAGAGATTTAAAAGACAACCAGAAGGAAATTGAAAGGGATCCAGGCTGACAAAAAATGCAAACTTGATATTTTTAAGATAGGTAATTCAACAAATGGAAATGAGTGTATAAATATTTGTGGACATGATACAAGAAATAAAAGAAAATCTACATTTGCAGGTTAAAAGAGGACACTATGGCCTATAAAATTTAATACTCAATACTAATATGTGTCCTACTCACACGGTCAGACTTTAAAGACAAACAAAACATACCTTAGTCTTCTAGGCACAAATATCAAACCTATAGGAAAAAAATCTCCTTTCTTGGGGAGACCACTTCTCCAAACACTAACTATTGAAGACAATGAAACAATCTCTGCAAAGTTAGAATTGAGGGGAGTGGGAGGGAAGAAACAGTGACTCAGTAGCCTTATATATAATCAAGATATGCTTAAGAAATTTAACAGCATGGTCCTAGCCAGGTGGCCCAGTTGGTTGGAGCATCATCTCATACACCAAAAGGTTGCAGGTTCGATCCCCGGTCAGGGAGTGTACGAGAGGCAACCGATTCATGCTTCTCTCCCACATCAATGTTTCTGTCTCTCTCTCTCCCTTCCTTTCTCTCTAAAATCAATAAGTATATCTTCAGTGAAGATTAAATAAATAGGAAGGAAGGAAGGAAGAAAAGGAAGAAATTTAACAGCATGAAAAACTAAGAATATATAGTATCCAAATGCTCCTTGAAGAAGGGATGTGTGGGTTTGATCAATTGCTATGTCGAATCAACAAAGAATTTGGCTGTGGCAAGAAACTGATAGTAATGAGTCCATTTAAAGAGTGTCCACTAAACAACCATGCCAATTATGGTGAAGGAACAGTAAAGCTCCTCTGTCTGTACGATGTAACATATTGATAGAACTCCTGCAAAGAGAGGTGAAGAAAGAGGACATGCAAAAGTGTGTAGATGTTAATGCTGTGTTTATCAGAGCAGAAAACAATTAAATCTGTCTAAAAATAAAATACATGTGAAAAATACTGTCACTCTCTCTCAAGTTTTTCACAATGTTGTTTCTTAGCCTTCAAAGGATCTTTTAAGAAAGAGTGTCTTAGGATTAAGAAATGCTTGTTAAATTTAATAATTCTTACATTTTTACATATGCCTTTTTATTGTGTTAAATTTAGGTGAAAGTAAATATAGCATTTTATTTAAGATTAGTGATGATATTTGTGAAAGCATTTCTATCTACCCATATATGTCTATGGCCATTTTTCTGCAGAAATGTCCAGAGAAAGATAATCTGTGTTGATAGATACAGAGAAAATAACTGATGGTTGCCAGATGGGAAGGGTTTGGGGGTTGAATGAAAAACATGAAGGGATTAAGAACTATAAACTAGTAGTTACTAAGTAGTCATGGGGATGTAAAGTACAGCATGGGGAATATAAGCAATAAATTATAATAATTACGTATCATGTCAGGTGGGTGCAAGACTTATGGGGGGAAGACTTTGTAAGTTATATAAAAATCTAACCACTATCCTGGACACCTGAAACCAATACAACATTAAATGTCTATGGTAACTGAAAAATAAAGGAACATTTTATAAAGCTCTTTATGTTGATACATAAGTGACAGAACAGGAATGATGCTTCTTTCTAGGTGGTGAAATTTGAAGGAGTATTTTTTAGTTTTTCTGTTTGTGCTTTCTTGCACACACACAGCCAAGAGTGCTGCATATGTGAAGGCCACAGAGAAGATTCTAAAACGTAAGAATGAAGATGTCATTTAATCCGTGCATCTTCCTGAAATAGTCATGGGAGGAGCTTTACTAACTGACAATCGACTAAGCATGAAGCAAACAAATGTGGGGGTGGGGGGTGGATCTAGATAATTGTTGCAAAAATGGTTTGTTCACAAAACTGAATGGAAATTTCAAAAACTTCAGAAAGTAGCTGAAAGGAGAATACATGTGTATTTCTTTTACAGAATGTAAGCAAGCATGAACCTATAACCATGTGTTCTATTTATAAAGGTCCAGAATTTAGTGGTATAGACGTGAAAGAAATGAAGGGAAATGCATACAGGACACTTTCTCCTAAACTGGTAGATAGAGCTATTTAAATATAGGAAAAGGTTTCATAATTCATCTTGATTTTACAATAAGAGAACATAATAGGAAATAAAGTTTTGGAAACTTTGGATTCATCACTAACAGAATTTATTGTGGCATGGGGGTGTAAGCTGGGAGTTAATCCAGAATGATCCAAGCAATAGGATTTTACTGGAATGGGTTTTTTGGTTTTTGTTTTAAGTCGCTCTTTAGTTTTTAATTGTGCCATTGTTGTCATCACAGAATGCTTTGTTCTCCTGGCTGCCACATGGGATGATGTGATCTGACAGGCTGCATATAACTAGCCACTGATGTCAACAGCAGCCTGATTCATGAGATAGGCTGGGCTGGAAATAATAGATGGATCTTTCAGCAGCACTTAAAATTTTAATATTCTCATAAAGTTCATGTGACAGACGTCACCTCTGAGTAGAACATATTTCAGATGTAGAGTCGGAAATGGAAATGTGAAAGGAAAAGCCACCACACGTCAGCAGAGGGGATTTTGCAACAGCCCTATCTGTAGAATACGATAGAATTATCAGTAAGTATACGGACAATACATTATTATTGATGAAAAGGGTTTTTTTTTTTTTTCATCTTAACAGAAAATAGTAGGCATTTTAACTTGTCATTTTTGTTGAAAAAATTAGTAAGCAAAAGGTATTTGTTGGCTAAAATATGTAAGGGTTTATATCATTTTTTCCAATTATGTCAACTCAGACGTTTTTAGTTGACACAAAAGGAGGGTATTTTTTTTCTTTTTTTTAATCCTCACCCTATTAAGTTTAGGAGAGGAAGTCGGGGTAGGGGAGAGAGAGAGAGAGATTGATGTGAGAGAGAAACATTGATTGGTTGCCTCCTGAACGCACCCCGACCAGGAATGGAACCCGCAACCTGGGTGCGTGTCGTGACTGGGAAATGAACTTGCAGACTTTTGGTGTATGGGACAATCCTCCAACTAACTGAGCAGCCTGGCCAGAGCTCCTTATTGTTTAATTGGTGCCTATGATACGTGTGATAATTTGGTTGAGTAAGCATGACTGTGGATTTAATGGATAATGCAACTTTACATTCATCTCTTACACCCTCTTAAAATTAATCTCCTGTGGATAGACTTTTCCTGTGAACTAGATGAAATTCAGGGCAAGAGCCATGATTTTTCTTATTATTTTTAAGTAATGAAAAGCGACCCATTTGCTTCCATTTACAAAAGAGTTCGGTTCAAACATTTATAAGTTCAGTATAGCGCAATACTCAAAATAGCTGACATTCCTTTATGCGATGGCCTCTCTCCCCCCACTGAGGCCTGGCCTCCGGCGGTATGTAAGGCTGCCTTTCTGGGGTTTTCTTCTCCTTCCCCCTGCACTGTCCCTCCTTCTCCGTTGGCCGCTGCATCTCCTACCTGCAGCATCGCAGGCGGCGAGAGAAAGAAAAGAAGGCAACAGTTCTTACTCGCAGATACGGCTGTGAAAGGAAGTAGGTCCAGCTCTGCTGTGGGTTAGTGTCTACAGCAGCCTAACAGAGCGCCGTTTTAGGTTTGTTTTTGTTTTTTGTTTTTCCTTTTGGGCTTCGCTTCAGCTCCTTTTCCCTCCAGTTTCCTCAAGGCACGTAAATGACCTTTCTGGCTAATGAATTTTGCCTCTTTCATCAGTCATGTTAACATTCCACCTGTATAGGTAAAATTTACAAAGGAGAAAAAATACTTTTTAAACTTTCTACACGGTGGTGTTGAAAAGTCTGCACTTTGTTTAGACACATCTACTGATACCTAATGGAGAAGAGTCATTGGTAGCCTGAGTCCCTCTCCGTTTTCATTTACAGTTTTAGGAGACCATGAATTGAACTGCCTGTGACTTACAGTCTACCTGAAACAGACGGAGAAAATAGACTGACAAGTTTCTTCCTGCAAAACTGATTTGTCACATTACTTTCCAAGAAATGGCTACTCTTCCTGTGAGTCCCCAAGAGAATGGGGACATGAAATTCGTATGCCTGTGCTCTTCAGGTTGACTTCAGGAATGCAAATGCTGTTATCAGCATCCCATTTCAAAATCATATTCGGATAGAAGCTTACTTATTCTAAGAACTTCTTGGAAATCTCCATCTATTTATTCCAGTTTCTAAGTAACAAGATGTTATCACAGATAATATTATATTGTGTAAATGTGCTTGGAGTTTGGTCTGGATGGGTATAACTTATAAATACAGCCTGACAGCGTAACAAAATTAATCAGTCACACTCTTAAAACTCAACAATGAGAAAATAAACAACCTGATTTTTAAAACAAGTCAAAGACCTAACAAACACCTTAGCAGAGAAGATAAACAGATGGCAAATAAACAAATAAGATCTCCACACAATGTCATCAGAGAAAATGCAAATTCAAACAACAATGAGATACCACTACACACCTAATAGAATGGCCAAAATTCGAAACAGTGAAACCACCAAATATTGAAAGCATAGGGAGCAACCAAAACTCTTATTCTTTGCTGGTGGGAATGGAAATGGTACAGCCACTCTGGAAAACAGTTGGGTCTAAACATAGTCTTACCATGCAACCTAACATGTCATTCCTTGGTATTTACCCAAAAGAGTTGAAAACTGATGTCCACACAAAAAATCTGCACGTGGATATTTATAGAAGCTTTATTCACAATTGCCAAATTTTAGAAGCAACCAAGTTGTCCTTTAGCAGATATGTGAATAAACTATGATACATCCAGATAGTGGAATATTATTCAACACTGAAACAGAATGAGCTATCAAGCCACATAGAAGCATATAGAAACATTAAATATGCACATCACTAAGTGGAAGAAGCCAATATGAAAAGATTACTGTATGATTCCAACTCTGACCCTCTGGAAAAGGCAAAACTATGGAGATAGTAAAAAGTTGATCAATGATTGCCACAGGTTGAGGATGGGGGGAGGGATGAATATGCAGAGCACTGAGGAATTTTAGGGCAGTGCGAACACTCTGCATGATACTGTAACGATGGATACTTGTCCTTATACATTTGTCCAAAAACCCAAAGAATGACCAACAGCAAGGGGGAACCCTAAGGTAAACTAGGGACTTGGGTGGTTATGCTGGTTAACACAGGTTCATCAATTGTCACAAATGTACCAGTCTGGGGGGACGGAGCTATGCATGTGTCGGGTGGAAAGTATATGTAGAAAATCTCTGTACCTTCCCTTCAGTTTGGCTTGGAACCTAAAACTGCTTTTAAAAAGTTCTCAAAAAAAAAAAAAAAAACCAAAAAACAAATTAGTTACACTCACCACTTAGAGAAAAAAAATGATATTAACTTAACAGCTATAGAAACCTGTGATTAAGTTTACTTGTAGAGCTAAGTAGCATGATGTTGATTGTGTCCTTATCTATATTATGATATTCAAATTTAAAGTAACTTTATTTTTGCTGGTAATACAAATTCAGGAAACTTTATTTGATTGGTGTAGGCTGACTCATTTATTTATGGAAATATTAAGATGAAAACCTTTAGACGACATAATGCATATAATATTACAGCTGGTATTTTCTGGCCCTGAAAACCTACATCAGCAACTAAAACCCTCAATAAGCTCAGTCTTGAAAGTGGCACGTTTTACACCTATAGTAGGAAACTTATTCCATTAATCACTTTAATGTGCTCTTTCTTTAAATTAACAAAAACAAGTTGCAAGTAATACTTTCATTTGTTTTAGTAAAAACCTGTTTTGTGTTGTTTTGCTATCTTTTTTGTGTAATTCTATTTATCATCTCATTTTAAAACTGAGCTGGAGTGAAGAAAACACTGGCCCAACAGTAAAAACAAAAACAAAACCTGTTAGGTCTCCAGTCTACATATCTTTGAGACAAAAACCATTAGGCTACACTCTACAAGAAAGGAATAAGTGAAGAAAAGAAGGAAGGAAAGAAGAGAGGGAGAAAGGGAGGGACGAAGGAAGCACTAGAGAATCTGTCTGGCAGGTTGCATCTTACAGAGAAGTTAAAATACAGCTAAACCTTTATGAAGTATTTGAAAAGTCGTATATTACAGCTAAAGTAGAAATATATATATTTAAGTATGAGTTTTACTATTTGTTTAGTTTCTAGGACTTGCTGTAAGTCAATTGGTAAATATCAATAAATTTATTTAAAAATAAAGTATAGCAAATGACAGGTGAAATATTTAAATGTTAAAATGTTTTAATGGCATTAATGAAAAATATTAATAACTATAAATTTGTAAGCCTAACTCTAATACCAGTTAATCATGTATTCACCCATTTTTGAACAAATTGTTGATCTCCTACATTGAATTGCATCATCTAAGGTTTAATAAAAAAGATCCTAAAACATTATTTTCTTCACCTTTTATCAAGTAAACCTGTTATATCTTTACTCTTCCATATTTTTGCAAATGCCTATTAGATAAGAATTGATTATAGACACTGTGATTTAAGTCTACAGACATAAAAAGAGAATTCTATGTAAATAGTAAAGATTTACTATTACAGATTAATTTTGGCATATACATATTAGATACATGGCCTTACCACAACATCACAACCATGACATTTTCTAATAATTATGGACATGTTTGCATTTTTGTAAGCTGATTGCATACTAGCTGCAGGAACAAAGATTTTTCTAAGAGCTCTAAAATAAAGTAAAATTGAACTGCTTTCAAATGTACCTTTCAGCATATTTCATAAAAACCCAATCACTCTTAACACCCAAATATGCTGGCGTAGGCAGACATGGCTCGCCTCTTCCCACAACCACATCAAAATGACAATGAAAAATATAGAACAACCATCACTCAGAAATGTTAGAAATCAAGTGGAATGAAATGGAAGTCTGACAACTACAGAATTAAAGGAACCATGTCCATCCAGACGGTTAGGAGGGGCGCAGATACATAATAGGCTGGTCCTACACATACATGTGGTGGATACAAATTTGGGAGGGATATCTCAGGGGCAAGGAGTCCCAGCCCTACACCAGGCCCCTCAGCCCAGTGTTCCAGTGTCAGGAAGATAAGTCCCCATAACTTCTGGCTGCAAAAACCACAGGGATTGAGTCAGTGAAAGAAACTTCTGGAGCCCCCAGCAGTTCCTCTTAAGGAACCCACACATGGACTCACCTACTTCGACTCATTCCCTCTGAGTTACAGCTCTAGGATAGCAGCTTGAAAGGCACCAGTGGTATACAGGGAGGAACTGAAGTGTCTGGTATCAAGGCAAGCAGGGGCCATTGCCCCTTTTCTAAACCCTGTCTTCCATAGAGCCCACAAGCTGGTGCCATATCTGAGACTCCATCAACCTGGTAAGCACTGTGAGACATGCTTTGGAGATCCCCAGAGATGCTGTCCCATCCAAATTACAGACCCACCCAACCTGCTTTTCCATATGAATGGTTGGTCTTGGCTCATGCTTCATAAATTCCTAAATCCTCTCAAATAAGCAACAGATGGCTTCAGTGAACCCCAGCCTGGCACTAGCAACAGCCACTTGGGTTCAACAGCTCGACTTTACCTGACAATCTCCAAGCCCAGCACAAGTAGCAGCCATTTCAGATTGCTTTATAGCTCAGGTAGGGTGGCCAAGGCAAAACACAGGTGGGGGCTGACCTTGGCTTGCACCACCCAGGAAACACCAGGGCCAATACACCCAGTGGACAGCCACAGACTGTGTCAGAGCACCACAACCCTGTTCATGCACAGCTCATCCTCCCCAGAGAGTGGAGGTTGATGGTCAGTGATCACAGCCAGTCCTTGCAGCTGACTGACCTGGGTAAGTCCCTCCCAGTAAACCAAGGCTCAATACAAGAGGAGGGTGTACTTGGCCCACATGACGGGCACTCTTTAAGTACCCAGCTTTGATGATAAGGGAGACTGTGCCACTGGACCCTACAGAACTTCTACTATATTAGGCCGCACTACCAAGACACAGAGTCAAAGCAGATCTGCCCAATGCACAGAAACAAGCACAGGGAGGTGGCTAAAATTAGGAGACAAAGAAACATGACCCAAATGAAAGAACAGATCAAAACTCCAGGAAAAAAAAAAACTAAATGAAAGAGACACAGCCAACCTATCAGATGCAGAGTTCAAAACACTGATGATCATGATGCTAAGAGAACTTTTTGAGTAGAGCAGAAGCATAAGGGAAGAAATGTAGGCTACACTTAGTGAAATAAAGAAAAATCCACAGGGAACCAACAGTGAAGGGAATTAACTTGGGATTCAAATCAACAATTTGGAACATAAGGAAAACATAAACTTTCAACCAGAACAGAATGAAGAAACGAGAATTTTTTAAAATGAGGAGAGTATAAGAAGACTCTGAAACATCTCCAAAAGAGCCAACATCCAAATCATAGGGATGTCAGAAGGAGAAGAGAAAGAGCAAGAAATTGAAAACTTATTTGAAAAAATAATGAAAGAAAACTTCTCTAATTTGGCAGAGGAAATAGACATACATTCCAGAAATCACAGAGTCCCAAAGAACTTGGACCCAAAGAGGACCACACCAATACACATCATAATTAAAATGCCAAAGGTTAAAGATAAAGAGAGAATCTTAAAAGCAGCAAAAAAGAGTTACCTACGAAGAACTTCTCATAAGACTATCAGCTGATTTCTCAAAAGAAACTTTGCAGACAAGAAGTATTCAATGTGATGAAAAGCAAAGACTTAAGACCAAGACTACTCTATCCAGCAAAGCTATCATTTAGAATGGAAAGGCAGATAAAGTGCTTCCCAGACAAGATAAAGCTAAAGGAGTGCATCATCACCAAGCCATTATTATATGAAATGATAGAGACTTATTTAAGAAAAAGAAGATCAAAACTATGAATACTAAAATGACAACAAACTCAAAAATATCAATAAATGAATCTAAAAACGAAAACAAACGAAACAAACAACTAGAACAGGAACAGAATGATAGATATGGAGATCATGGGAAGGGCCTAGGGGAGAAATGGGGAAATGGTGCAGAGATTAAGAAGCATAATTGGTAGGTACAAAATAGACATGGATGTTAAAAATAGTATAGGAAATGGAGAAGCCAAAGAACTTATATGCATGACCCATGGACATGAACTAAATGGGAGGAGGGATTGCTGGAGAGAAGGAGTATCAGGAGGAGAGGGCCAAGAGGGAAAAATTGGGACAACTGTAATAGCATAATCAAAAAAATATACTTAAAAAAACTCCAATCACAATAGTTTATTTAGGCTTCATCCTCCAGGTACTTGGTAAGACAAGATAAAGCAGAGCATATAATTACTTTTTAGAGAAACAGATATGTCCTCAAGAGCAATTCCTACTGATCAAAATTCTGACTTATAAGCCTTAAAGCTCCTTTGTGCTGTTCTTTTATTTTCCATTTTTATTTATTGTCTCATTCTGCTCACCACATGGCTCACAATATACTCAATATTGATTGTTTTCTCTTTGGGGGTGTATGCTACCCACCAATTCCTCAGATTTTTGTTTTCACATTAAAAAACATTTCCTTTTTCTTATTTTAACCAATACACTCTGCTATTATTTTTTCTACAAGTCTTCTGCTAATATAAACTATCAATAAAGAAACTATAAATCTCAGTTCACTTTCCAGCTCCCATTGCCAAATCTTTTCATCACAGAACAATGATTTGTCACCTGTAAATTTTCAAGTTATCAAATATAAGCATTGGAATTTTATCTCATCTTTTACTTATATTGTTTTCTATAACCTATGTGTAAGAAAAAATCATGGGATTTTTATAAGGCATTTGTTTTAGTCCATCTGGGCTTCTCTAACAACATACACTGGGCAGCTTATGAACAACAGAAATTTACTTCTCACAGCTCTGAAAGCTGGAAGTTCTAGGTCAAAGAACTGGCAGATTTGGTGTCTGGTGAGAATCCACTTCTTGGATGTCTCTCTGCCTCTTTTCCATTCATGAGGGCTCTGCCCTCCTGACCTAATCACCTCCCAAAGGACCCACCTCTCGAACAAAAGATAATTGTGAATCTACTTTTTGATTTATGTGATTTGAGGAGGACAGACTTTGGAGCCAGAACACCTGTGTTCAAACCCCATTTCTACTATTTAACAGCTATCTTACTTTTTGCTTAAGTTTTCTCATATGTAAAATGGAAATAAAATAATAGTACCTAATGTAGAGGGCTGTTGTAAGCATTAACTGAGTTAACCTTTGCAAAGTGCCTAGAGGTGGAAGTTCTATATAACCATTTGTTTTATTCTTTCTAAACCAGGGACTGATAACAATCACCAATACTTCTAGATTTATACCAGTCACACCAGTCCAGTGAACTATATCAGTTTGGTTAAAAAATAATTGAGAGAATGCTCAGAATATAAAAATAGACTCCAAGAGAAATTGCATGACATTATTATTCTCCTGACCATTATATCTAAGAAACCAGGTATTAAAGATTTATCATAAGCTGAGACTTGTTCTCTTTGTAAGTGGGATAGTACTAAAAGGATTTTCAAAAATTACTGAGAATGTTTGACTATAAGTGAGTGAATAATAATGGACATTTTACATAGAGAAAGATTTCATGAATATTTAAGTTTGCTTTAATACCTCTTTTCTCATAAGACTCAAGGATATTGTTTCAAAAACTATTTGAATATTTTACCTTTTAGTTAATATATATTGTATTTCAGTTTTCATTGGGTTAAAACTTACAAAACTGAAAACTTTCTACAAGTAGTTCTGATTTTACAGGATTATAACCCTATCAAAATAGCTAATTATTAAATATGTAAATTAAATCTTATGTAACAGCACGTAAGTCCAGAATTTATCCTTCTCTGCCATGTGATCTCCAACTACGTCTGCCTACCAACCAATGAACATAAGTAGATTGAAACAAATGAAAATAAAGGAAAATACACAGGTATTTAATACCATTTTGAGAATGTGGTAGGATTCAGGAACTAAGAATGCAATTGAATTCCCTAGTAGAAAGAAGATATAGAATTTATTTGATATAAAATCCTTTGTTAGCACTTTCCTTCCTTAACATTTTTGAAAATTCCGCTCCATTCTTGCCTTGCTCTGAATGTTGGTTTGCAAAGTATGAGGCTAGGGCAACTCTCCTGCCCCTATAAATTATTTAGTCTTTTAGTCTGGAAACCCTAGGGGGTATTTACTTTATTTTTAAAGTCTAATGATTTCACTAGGGTGTAACTCTGGGTGATTGTTCTGGATGAATCCTCCCAAGTAACTGGTGGGACTAGTCTAAAATGATCCAGGTCTTTTTTAATACAAGAGAGTTTTTCTGGATTAATAAAGAGTTTTAAATATTAAGTCTAGTTTGTTGGGATTTTCTTCAAGGACTCTCATCACACATATATGGCATTTTACTTGCCTTCTTCCATTTCAACTACTTTCTCTCTGACCGTCTTTTATGCCAATTATTTGTACTATATTAATTCTCTGGGTTGTTTTTCTCCTTTTCTTCAGTGTCCCTTATTAATTGTTAATTACATGTATTCTACACTGAGCATTTTGTCATAACTTTGTGTTTAGTCCTTATTTCTGATATATTTCTTTTTCAGACAGTTCTCATTTCCTTTCTCCCTGTTCTTTTTTGTTTTGTTTTGTTTTTATGATTTTCATCCTTGAATTAGTCATTTAAGGTAATTTTTTATCCCCCAACGTTTATATGAGTACATTAATTCAGCTGGGGGTGTTGTGTTACATTTTCACTCTGTTTCATGTTTGGTTTGATGGAACATTTGTCATCAGTTGAACTATTTTGATTCATATGCTAAGGTTTCTCCTTGATGGGATTTTGCTATTTTTAGGCATGTGGATCCTCTTCAGTCAGTTCAATAAGATTCTGTTTCTGGAATGGACGCTGGTGGTGGTGGTCAGAGAAGGAGGACTGGTATTGACAGGCCACATTACTCATTCATTTCTGCAAGATCCTTAACGATGACCTTATTTCCATCTTCCCCTTCATAGTCACATCTCCAAGGGACACCTCCCCATCTCTGTTTATCTGATTCTCCTCTAGAAGTAATGTTCTTTGAGGCTGCAAATTCCAGGCCTGCTGATGTTCAAGCTCCTTTCCTGTAGCCAGTGCTGTGAACTACAAAGCCCCAGAACTATGCCAAATACTTTAGCATTCATTACCAAACTTCCTTATGCTGGGGGTAATTTGTCCATGCACCCTCTGAGACTTTTCTTTCTTCTGCCTCCTTCCCTGTTCTCCAAATCCGCAAGCTTGTAGCTGTGATCAAAGTTGGTGTTTCTCTCTCCACTGTATGGGTGCTTTGAAGGTTGTGGTATTTTCTGCCTTCAATGCTGGCGGTGTTGATCAGGTGTGGTTATATTTGTTTTCCTTGTTAGTCTCTATTTTGGGGGTGGGGACAATGATTGGGGAGATTTGGAATAATGCAACCACCATTATAACCTAAACCCCCAAGTTCCCACATAGAATTAACTTAAAAGAGAAGGAAATTAATTAATATTAATGTTGAGATGGGGGAAAAAAGATTATTTTTCTCCTAGAATCCATTTTCTAACTGTTTCCCAATGTCTTCTCTTCATTTTTGAATCTCCTGCTGTAATCCCGATGCTAGTTATGTCTTGACTATATCAATGCAACAGCCTCTTCATTAGTTTTATTCAAATCAGCTCTCCCATATTAGGTGAGATCATAATACAGGAACCTAATGAACAAAACAAACAAGCAAAATAGAACCAGAGGTGTGGAAACGAAGAACAGACGGACAGTGACCAGGGGGGAGGGGGAGAAGGGGGGAAAGAAGGGGAAGGGTCTAGTCAAGGAAATAATATAAATGACCCGTGGACAACAGGGTGGGGATTGACTGTGGGAGAGGGGGTGGGCAGGGCAGGGGAGAGCAATAGGAGAAAAATGGGACAACTGTAATAGAACAACAATTAAAAAAATGAAAAAAAGTCAGCTCTCCCTACCCACACATCCTTTTCCACATGCTACCAGGTTTCTAGTCTAAATTATAAATTAAGCCAAGGCACTGCCCAGCTTAAAAATATCTACTTTTTTATGAAATAAAAACAAAAAATCATTAATATGACTTCAACAAAAACCAAGAACCCTTTTTCAGTACTATATCACTTTGCAATATAGTGTGTCAAGTTAGCCTCAAAAAGTTTATTTTTAAGGTTTACATAGATAATTAAAAAATTGAATTTCACAGTATTCTCACCAGTCCCTCTGACATTCCAACACTGTAATGATATCACATGTTGAGAAAGTGGAAGGAACATTTTTAGCAGGGAGAGAGAGCAAATCAGCTTTCTACTAGGATCTTCACCTTTGCCCTTTGATAATTTAGCTGTACTAAACAGATAGATCTTCTCCCCAGAATATCATATTGGGTTAAATATGGGTTCTGAGTTTTCATTGTATAGGTGTTCAGAACCAGGCATATCTAATACTCCGAAAAGCAAAGAACCATGTAGTTGATAGTCTGAACCAGAGCATTACACTGCTATAGAACAGTAAATTTTTCTTTTGATCGTCACATAAATTAGATTCTAGTATTAGAAATCCCAAAGATTTAACAAGTGACAGATAAGACTCAGTCATGATTATAAAGTGCCCACCCATCCAAAAACAAACAAGAACTCTCTATCTCAAATGTTGTAAGCCTACAAATAAATATTTCAACACCTTAGTAAGAACTCTAAAATGCCTGTGGACCTTAGATCCTAACCCTAGGTATATGACTAGCATTCAAACTTTCATTACAATAATGCTACAAATAACTTTGTGCCCATATTTCTGTGCAAATATCTATGCTGACACCAATAATACAACAAAATGTATGAAGCAGAATTTATATTTGTTGTTGTCTCATTTTAAAAATGTTGTAAGGTTCCAGCATTAACCCCTATCTCAGAACTGAGATGTGAGGAATTGTTGTAAGTGGTCTCTTAAGACAGAATTATTACATATATTTCTTTAATCAAAATTAAGTATATCTTATTTTCATTGCTTAACAATTTAATTAAAACTAGTCAAAGATATATCTTTAAGTAAACTCAAAGAATCGTCTCGCAACAGAAAACAGTCAGGTTTAAGAAATAAAATGCATCAAACTGGTTTTGAATAAATTACCAGATTTAATTTGTGTCCCAGCTTGGATAGTCTTTAAAATTATGGTTAATTTTATGACCTGGATATTGGTTTAGCAACTTCCCAAGACAAACACTATATTCTGCAGGGCAACCATTCCTAACCTGAGGATTCCTGGGTTGAGAGTACATGCAAATGTGTGTGTACGTGTGTGTGTGTGTGTGTGTGTATGTGTGCTGGTTCTTGCGGCCAAATATACTTTTCTGGCAAGAGTCAGAGAGTTTAATAGACTTTTGAGAACTATCAAGTGTTAAAAACTCAAAGTGGAAATATTGATTATTCAAATTTTACCTTTGTCTCTAGAACACTGTCTTCAATGGTGCCTTTAAACTATAAAAATAACTTGGAAAATGTTCCAGTTTGAAATCAAATATGAAATATTTAAAATAAAATGTCTTGATCAATTCTTTTATTACTCTTATATTCTATGGCAATACTAGAATGAAGAGAAAATAATAATTTGTTATTTTCAAAAAGTTACAAATACACTAATAAATCAAAATTTTATTCCTTTAGTCTAATTGTTTATAATTACAAAGATAAATTAAGTTCATACATGCCAATAGTATAGTATTATCTTATGTTTTATGTTAATAACCACATATAACGTATTATTTCTGGTAAAATTATACTGGTGAGATTAATGGCATTGATTTTAATTAAAATATCCAGTCAACAACAACAAAAATAGATTGATGTTGATTTAGATTTCATTTCTTTCACAGTTAGATAGGGTGAATAATCAATTCTCACTAATTGGAGAGGATTTAAAATGATTAAAATGGTTTCCTTTAGTAATCATTGAGCCTCTAGTGTTTAGACTTTGTTTAGTGCATTATTTTCCATTGATTGAGAGGAAGTTTCAAACAAGTAATTTAGTCCCAAGTAACATCATTTAAAAATATAATAAATGTCGGCTTACAAAAACTGCAGTCCAAACCACCACAACAAAGCAAGAAGAATTAGATATTGTAACTTCAGATTATTATTTCATCTCAGAGTCATTCTTGGCCACAACTTAATTTTATTTTATAATTGTAAACGTGTGATATTAGTTTTTAAATTATTCTGGAGACCTGAGAAGCAATCTCAAGGGTCACTGCCAAGTTAGGGTGATAGAAAACTCACATTACCTACAGATTCTACTTTAAAAACATTGCCTAATGAGATGCAACTAGAAACTTCTGGAGCCCACTATGCAGGGAGAAAAAATAATTTGGCGAGGAAAGGAGCGTGCTAGAATGGTTATATTGAACAAAAACAACACAGTACACAGAGGATGTATTATAAAATCATATAGGTTTCAGGATTGTATATCTGAAACCTTTACGATTTTACTAACCAGGGGCACCCCCACTAAATTCAGTTTTTTATATTTCATGTCCAGAAAAATAAAGTAAAATGGCATATAATCCAGAGAATGCGAAGAAAAAGAATCGCATTCAAGTCGGCGAGGCAAAAAGAAGCAAAGTGGGGAAGCGCTGAGGGGACTGTGAAATGAGCAGCCGTTGGCAGTACTTTGTCCCTCTGATTGGGAGGGCTGTTCCCTGGTGGCAATAAGGCAGGTCAACAAAGAAGGTGAAATGCTCAGGGGACCAGCTGAGGAAGGCAGAAGCAATCTCACATTACTGAGCACGCAGCAGCAAACAGACAAGAATTCTGAGCCATCCAAGAAACTTAAGACGGGAGGCTTGTTTCACACTTCTTCTAGGCTTACACCACTAACCTGGACAAGTCACGTGTTCCTATGTTTCTTTGTTTATAAGTAGAAATATAAACACCAACCCAACTCAGATTTATTGTAGGAAAAAAACACAAATAAATACAACTGCAAAGCATTTTGAAATAGGGCAATGAGCATCCTATCCTGGATTTTCTGAGTATTAATAACCAAAATATGTCCTTCTTCAAATATTTCCATTAGATAATAATCAGCCAACATTTATAGTACATCTAATAGATTTTATGCTATGCGTGGTATATGCTAAGGCAAAGAAGTAGGGAAAACATAAAAATGTCCCTCTCTTTAAGTCTTGAAGTACATGACAAAGTCTTTTGCACGTATTAGTCACTTCATAAATATTTACTGAGTTACTTCAGTTTTTGTAGGAAAAGATTAAGGAACATTTACTAACAAGGCATTCTTATTAAGCAGTCAGGACAAAAGTCATGTATTTCAGACTGAAAGCACACGAGCACTTCATTGATTTTACAATGTGGAAGTCACTGTAAAACGAAAGAAAGACCCAAAGAGCGTTTCTCCCACACACCAAGGAACTGGACAGTAACCAGAGCAAAGCACACCGTTCACAAGTGGTTTGGTTTCTGGAAAAGGAAACAGAAACAACAAACTTGATTTTCCACAGCAAAAAGAATTGCAAAATCCGAAAGGAAACTGAACTCCGTCCTCATGGGGAGAATATTTCCTATAAGAAATAATCCAGTGTAGAATCCACTTTTATGTGCTTAAATAAATAAAAGTAAATAGCTTTCATTTGAACATTGCATCGGCTTTAACACTGGGCGCTACGATTCTACGCTTTTTCTCTCAACTTGGTCAATTGCCGATTAAAAAGCAATCACCAGGATGGGTCATAATTTAAGCCCCATAAGAAGATCTTCGTGTTTATTACCAGGCTGCTGAGCATGTTCTGTTATACTGAACTAATTAACTAGAAACTGCCTAAAGGGCTCCTATAAAGATGGAAGTTTCTGGAACAGCTCACTGTTTGGCTGTGGCAGGGCGCAGGGCGCACCCAGGGCCGGGAGTGCTGTCAAAGGCAGTGTGTAGTAAGTTACTTGAGTGACGGGGGTATGGTCTTGTTCCAAATGCAAGCTGACAACATGACTTGTAGGCTGAGATGCGGACAACAAATGGAGGTCAAGGTCGAGTTAGCGGTGAGAATAGGAAGAACATTATTTGATCAGAGGGAGTGTGGCTAAAGCTAGGAAAAAAGCAACCACGAGACGCTAGATCTGGGATTTCATTACCTAGAATGGTTCACATAGCCCCAGGTCGGCTAACGATGAGCCGAGCTATCATCTGCTGTAAATGGAAACCGGAGTTTGCCAGGACTTTGCATGCATGACAGGCCGTGCAGTGACTGGACGCTCCGCTGTGTGATCCGAAGGGACATTTTCCACGGGGGGAGGGGGCATTTTTCTCACCTGGGGCATCGTGTTGCCTCTTCAGGAGCCCTGTCAGTCGCAAGGACTATCGTCAGGTCTTTAAAGAGTTTGAAAGCTAGAATCTCACCAGGGGTTTAAATTCCCTCCTCACGTCCCTTCCCACACCTGCTCCATTCAGACACCCCCACTTCCATTATATTCAGCTTTCAGCCCTTTCGAAAACTAAGCACATGTCCTATCATTAGTGAGAAGCCATGAGAACTCTGAGTTTTCAATAGATCTTCCAATGGAGAGTTTCCCACACTCCTTGACTAGAGTTTTTGAAGTTAATAATATATTATGTAAGCACACCCAGCTTTTACACCTAGTGTATCATTCTAAATTGGAGGGTTCTTGGTTCTTCTTTCCTTGTCTTTGGACTCAATGCTCCCCTAATCTATTCAAAGATTTTTAGGCTTGCTTTTATGAGAGGCAGGATAGCTTGGTGGTTGGGAGTGCAGACTTAGACTGCCTGTGCACAAATCCCAGCTTTCACATTTACTAGGTGTGCAATTGGGCAACTTACTCAACTCTTCCAGGCCTCCACTTCCTCTATCAGTAGAAATAAGAAGCATCTACCTTATAAGATTCATATTTGTAAAGCACTTAAAACAATGCCTACACAGTCAGTCCATAAATATGAGCTTATATTACTGTCCTGGGAAAAAAGTCTACTTTCTGACCTATATCTTTCAGGTTCCTGTTACCCAGCTGAGGTTCTGATGCTGCTCCACCATCTCATCTTCTTTGACATGTGGCTGCCCATGCCACCAGGAGACATTTCTTTTATTATGGCCTAATCTTGAGTAGCAATAAGAACTCTATTTCCTAGCACGCTAAAATCCTATTTAGAAGATGGCTTCAGTGTCTCAGCAATGGGGGGAGAAGTGTCTAGGATAAACTTTACAACATGCATCTAATGAAAGAAAACAGGAGAATCCACATTGCGCAAGCCTCAGGCTGGCACTTTATCTAAATTATTCTGCTCCCCAGAAGCTTTATTAGTATTTCCTCTTTATGGGCCGACACTGTGCACCGCTATTATATTCCAGATGGGGATGAGAAACAGAACATCCCTGCACTGCTCTTACCGAGCATTTGTATAGATGAACAAAGCAATTCTGATAAGAAATCAGAGAAAAGAGTAAAGCTTAGAAATGTCATAAAGAAACTAAATTTTCCTGAAGTAAATGTCAGTGATTCTGATCTCATTTCAAATCTGCAATTACTGTCCTGCTGTTCCAATTATAAGAAAATATATGACAAAGCTAGCTACCATTGGATGATCCAATGGTAGATTTTTTCCATCCTGATTATCAACTCAGGAGCACCCGTTTAATCATGAGGTGTGTTTGATTGACATCCTCAGTGATTAGCAGACATTTAGTCCCTTTTGAAAGGTCCCTGTGTGAAAAGACAAACAGGAGAGGCATGAACAAGTTATAAACCAGGTCCTTGGTGATGTGGCAGCATCCAAATATGGCCACCAACCTCACAACTCTACCTACGGAATCAAATCTAAATCAATGTAACTTTTTAGAGATAGAACAAATATCAAGCCAATAATCAAGTTGATATATATATAACTCTGAACAAAGCAGGGGTTAGGGTCACTGACCCCTCATAATTGACAATCCATATATAACTTTTGACTCTCCAAAATCTTAACCACAGTTGGCCCTCAATATCCACAGATGATTGGTTTGAAGGCCCCCCACACACACACATATCAAATTCCATAGATGCCCAAGTCCCTTATATTGTATAAAATGATATAAAACAATGCATACAGTGGGCCCTCCACACCTGCAATTCCCAACCACGCATGCCTAATTCAGGGATTCAGAGGGCCAACTGCATATTTAAGGAAAAATATCCACGTATAAGTGGACCCACGGAGTTCAAATTCATGTTGTTCAAGGGTCAACTATACTTGAGAGCAATTGCTCATAGACTTCAGAATAACTCTGCCGAGCTTCATGAGGAGAAGAACATGAATCAATGTGAAATCCAGGAGTCCTCATGAATTACAAGAAAAATAACATCCATACAATTATTTTCACACAATTTGAACAAAGTCCAGCATTTGTATAGTGTAATTAATCATGGACCAAATCTCTCCATGGATGTTTCAAACAAATATCCTGCAAGGTCCTCAGTAAGTATCAATAGTTTTCATTCTTCTTTGATGTTATTCCCCTTAAGATTTTCATTGTTTCCAATTATAGGACACAGAAATGCTTCTCAATTATCTTGAACATTTAGCCTTTCTCGATGTCTATTTGAGCTGAATTGTGTTCTTCTCCCCTGATTTATACGTTGAAGCCCTAATCCCAATACCTCTGGATAGAGCTGTATTTGAAGATAAGGCCTTTGAAAAGGTGATTAAATTAAGATGAGGGATTTAGTCTGGGACCAAATCCAGTCTGAACCGTGTATCCTAATAAGTAGAGGACATTTAGACACCAAGAGAGACAGGGGCAGGCGTGCACAGAGGAGAGACCATGTGAAGAGTCAGCAAGGAGCTGGTCATCTGCAGGGAAAGGAGGGGGGCCTCAGGGGAAACCAACCCTGCTGACACATTGACTTCTAACTTCCAGCCTCTTTGGTTATCTTCTTCTATTTGTGAGAAAGCATATTTCCGAGGTGCAAGCCACCCAGCCTGTGGTATTTTGTTTGGCAACTCCAGAAAACTAATACAATATCCCAATCAGCTTTTGTACCAGATTCAGTCAGTCAGCCAAGTTTGATCTCAGTTCATATCAATTCCTCAACCTTGACAATTTTCCTAGGCTGAGTCTGCAAATCCAAATAACCATAGAGGAAAGTACAAATGACTACACTGTGTCAGATCAAGTAAACTTCCTGAAGTTCATCTCCCGCAGTCCACAAATCCTGGAGAAGCAGTCAAAGACCCCGATTTATTTAACTCTCTGATTGTTTGGTAGCAATCAGAAACGACCATATTAATCTGAGCTGGCTGTGACTGCATTCCCTTGACCTTTAACACCACCTTTCCCAACTCTGTTTCCACCTCTCTCTCCAACCTCTTGATGGGCATTGGAGGGGTCTGCAATGAATCAAGGGGTTTAAACCCTGAATCGCTTCAAGAAACTAATGGCCTCTGTATTTGTTTTCTAGGGCTGCTGTCTGAAGTCAAGGGGCCAGCGGGATTGTGCCCTCTCTGAAGACTCAAGGGAAAAAATCTGTTCTGTGTATGTCCCTTAGCTCCCAGTGTTACCGGCGATCCTTGGTATTCCTTTGCTCGTAGACAATATTCCATACTGCCTCCACCATCACATGGTTCTCTGTCTTTTTCTGTATCTCTTCCTCTCCCTCTTATAAGGACAGCCACTCATATTGGATTTAGGCTCCTTGCTACTCCAGTTATGGTCTCATATTCACTAGTTACATTTGCAACAACCCAATTTTCAGAAAAGGTCCTAATCTGCGGTTCTGGGAAAAACAAGAGCCCAGTGCAGCATCGAAAAAGAGCAGATATCCATGCCAGATATTGACAAATGATTGCCAAGATCCGAGAGACATTTTCTTCGCAGCATCTGAACAATTGCGTCTTGTTTCTCTCACTCTAGGTTGGGAAAGGACCGTGAAAAGCTAAACAGCAAAGACTGGAAAGACAAAGAGGCAGCACTTACAGTAGAGAAAACAGAGAAGAACACACTTGTTCAGGAACTAATTGCAGAAAACTTTCTGCAGGCTCCTTATTTAAAAAAAAAAAAATCCTTTATACAACAAGCTATAAAAGTTAGCCTTAGCTTAACTGTTTAGACTAATAATAAAGGGTGATTCTGGGGCATAGTTATCTGCTGAGTTTTATGTAAGGAAGCAGTAGCGCAAGTTTCTACTGACCTGTGTGTGGCTTTCCCAGCTCCGAGCCCCAGAGCAACTCATTAAATGTTCTGAGACTTAGAATTCTCCCTGAGACCTGCTAACCCATCCTTCCAACTGAATGGAACTCAGAGTATGCTACAAGAAGAAAATTGTTTTTCTCTGAAAGTTTCTAGGCCCGTTGTAAATGGTAAGTCGTGATCCTTATCAAAAATCATTCACCTCGGGAAGCCGTCACGCTGAGATGTCTTCTAACTTTGAACCCACCTTCTGCTGAGCCAACACCTACCTCAAGCAAACAGAGGCCAGGGCTCATGGAACTACTTAACCATGTCTTTGGAAGGTTTTCAATGACCCCTTAAAACAACATACATCTTCTAGAAAACTGCTCACTAAAACTTTCTTCTCTACACATAAAAATGGAACTGTCTTCTAGTTTCTGCTACATCAAGACTCTTCCCAGGCCAACTCCCAGTTTGCTCCTAGATTTTTATTGCTTGACTTCCTATTTTTTTGTACCCAGCTCTCTTGCATTTTTATTAATATTTCCTATCCACTTTCTAATCCATTCTTTTGGACAACGTATATATTTAGCAACTACTCTTTTTTTTATGGGTACTGACCTACGCAGAACCGCACTAATACACAATATGCTCTCATCAGGGAGAACTTGATACCAGGATATTCTTTCTTATATCCCCACATCCCAGCAATGGTCCTTACTATGTCTACTTACTCAGTCCTATCACTCCTCCACACCCTGATACCAACACCTGTTCCCACTGGTCAGCAGAAACCACCTCTCACTGTGTCACTTGATGCCACTGAAAATTTTCTCCACTCACATTCCCACACCATTGTCTGTTTGTTCTTCTGAGTTATTAGTTTGCTCCTCTGCTACTTATTCCCTGTTTCTCGTGCTCTCAAATAATAGTTCATGGTATCTGTTAGCTCACCATAGTTTTATTGAGTAACTATGATGCATCATATATTTTGCTGAATTCTGGTGACAAAACAGAGTAAGACATACATTGCCCCTATTCTTGTGGAAATTAGATCTTCCAAGACCCTGAACACCTCCTAAGTGATCTCCCGCAGCTTTAGTTTTGTCCCATGAATTGATTATTTTTAGATGAATATATTAAGTCTCACACAACCCACTATTCTCTCTGCTCACACTCATTCCCACATATCCATGGATGTCAATCCCACCTCCTACAGAACACCCCAACTTGCTTCCTCCCGTTAAAAGTAGAGACTAAACCCTGCTTCAGCTGTGTACTGGCAAACCTCCATCATACATGGTTTTGTAAGTGCTTTTACCTGGTCTCCCATCTCTGAATTTAATTGCTCCTAATGACTCCATATTACCATCAGAATAAATTCCAAATTGTAAAAAGGACCGTAAAATGTGAACCCAACATGAATCCTTTATTACAAAACAAAATGATCAAACAACCAACAGATAAACAAAAGGTCCTCATACAAAGGGAGAAAAAATAAACTACAACCTGTGAGAAAATTTTTGTGACACATAAAATGGACAAAAGATTAATACTCAGAGGTCATAAAAGAACTGCATATCCACAAGAAAAAAAGTAACCCGACAGGAAATGAGAAAAAGAATGGGCTACAAATTTCAGAGGAGACTACCAATGACCAGTACCACATGAAAAGATGTTCAATCTCACTGGTAGCCAGGGAAACACAAAACCACAGAGACACCTTTCGCTCTTAGTGTATTAGCAAAAATTTTAGGTTAATTAGTGCCAAGTGCTATTTGCATAAGAAACAACATAAATACTCACCACTGCTGGTGGGAGTGTAAATTGACTTAACCACTTAGGAGAAAAAGCTTCCTAGCAAAATTGAACATGTGCACAGCCTACCTCAATCCAGTCACTCCATTACATACTCTAAATTTTTTATATAGAAAGAGCATGCCTGGAAGCACAGTGCATAAAAAATTGAAATCACCCAGTGCCCATCAACTGTAAAATTATGAAATCAAAGAAACTATGAAAGTTATAATACATCCTTACAAGAGAATCCTACTCCTTATAGTATATCCTTAAAAGAGAATTTCAAAAGCATAATACTTGTCAATTGAAGCACATCACAAAAGACTACACATAGAATAATTTCACTTGTAGAACTTCAAAACCAGGCAAAAGCTACACAGAAGTTTAGGGGTATACACTGGGGAGATTAACACAAGCTTCAGCATTTTGATTAACCCTGGGAAAGAGGGAGGGAGTTGCAACCAGGAGGAGCAGACTGAAGATTTCTAGAGTATGGTAATGTTTATTCTATTATGATTTAAACTCGATACACATGATTTCATTTAATTTTATATAATACCATGTTTTCCAATGGGGAAAAAAAAGATCATCAGTGTCTGTTCTCCACATTTTCTGTTACCCTAAGATTCACAGCTGTGAGTTTTCTGCCAATACCACGACATGCGTGCACACACACACACACACACACACACATGCACACACACCATGGTTTACTCCCATTATGACATGAGTTTCCATTGTCATAAAAACTATATACTTTTAATCTTCTCTGATCTTGTACCTGTGACTCGCTTGTCTTAGGATGTCCCTTCCTCCCTATTTGCTCACTGTTGGGGAAGTCAGTGTAAATGCACCATCCCTTAAAAGTTTACCCAGTGCCAGCAGGCAGGGAGAAGCATTTTCTCCTTTGACCTGCCATTACACTCTGTTTGGTTTTCTTCTGCTGCTTTCTTTAAATCATGTTAAAGTTATTCATGTGACTTCTTCCTCTGTCCAGCCAGATCATGAGTACAGAGATGTTAATGGTTGTTTATCTCTTTAAAATTCTTATTTCCATTCTGGCATTAGGTAAGTGTTCATCAAATTATTTTATTTGAATGAAGAGAAATGAAAATTATGACAATATTTGAAACAGCACATTATCAAGTTCTCTGCTGCACAGTGATACAAAATTCACTATTATTTACAGGGAAAAACTTGTAAAATACAGAAGCAGTATATTGAGAATAATGGGAAAAAAGATCACAAAAATTAAATAATGTCAGGGACCAGAGTGCTGAGAGAGAGAGAGAGAAGTGAGGAGGTACATGATCCTATCTTACACAGAAGACAAAGAGAAAACCTGAAAAGGTCAGAGATTTGGTACTTTCAAGTGCACGATGTTCTTTTTAAAATGATGGCTCAAGACATAGTCTCAAAGATAACAAACTCAAGAACATTTTCCCTAAAGGAAGAGACTTGAGTTTAGGAGTGCTAGAAACAGAAAAGAAAAACAGAAAAGATTGCGTTCCTTAGGAAGGCGGTGAGCAGCAGGAGACACAGTGTACATGGAGGATGTCACTCTGCAACAGAAACTACGACTTGCCCAAGACCAAGAATGCAATGTCGCCAAATCACAAGAGAGGGCAAGCGATCCAGTGGGTGCTCTCTACACCTTCAGCGGAATGGTTAGTGCTTAACCCATCATAAAAAGTCAAAGAGTTGATCAGTTTCATCATGTAGAAAGTTGAATACATTTTACATAAAACAACACAAAAGTAGGAAACTGACTTAGTGGTTAGCTTCCACTTTATGATAGTGTTTCAGCTCCTGGTACTTAAACTATAATGTGATTTTCAAATCTTGTCTACATTTAATGCAGAAGACGTTTTTCAAGTGACTTAGCAAGCTACCTTCAAAACCTGAAGATCTGCTACAGTGCAGGGTGCTTATTTTAATACATATTCATGATAAAAATGATTAGAAACCAGAAATTCCAAAGTGTCCCGTACTGTAAATCTTAAAAGTTCTCATCAAAAGAAAAAAAAGTACAATTATTGTCTGATAATGGATGTCGACTAAACTTAACATGGTAACTATTTTGCACCATATACAAATATCAAATCATTATGGTGTACATTTAAAACTAATACAGTGTTAGACATCAATTATATCTCAATTTTAAAAATAAAAAAATTAAAGAGATTTAAAAGCAATCAGTTTTATGAAATCATATAATGTTAAACAGAGATAACCTACCATGAGACATATAAATGACTTCTGATCCATTCCCTTGACCAGTCTATTCTTCTTCAACAGGAATGATATGCTTCAGTATACTGGATAGTAATAAAAATAGAAACCATAAATAGGAGTATATTATTCTCAGCTGACTTTCTCAATGCACTTTCCAGTGGTAGCTTTTTCTTTCATGGTATAGATTTGCAGTGAATCAACAGCAACCAAAGGCTCTTGTTCATAACAGAAACTGTGCTTCTGGGGGACATACAGCAGCCAAGAAAGCCCCATAAAATGAGTGCTTGCTACTCTTTGAGATTTCAGTCAGTACACATTTAAAAAGCATCTGCAGTTGATAGCACTTTAATAGCCTCTCAGTGGAAGTTAACAGTGGCCAGAAGAGACTAGCTTTATTTTGCTTTTAAACAAAGACAGGGAAACATACCCACCCAAATTCATGGACTATGTCTACAGAGCTGATAAGAGACTAGTTAAAAAATGTTTTACACCTTGTTAACCAGGCTGTCAGGGAATGGTCCCAGGAAGGTATTCATTTCTTCTTTTTTATTGTATTATTTTACATTCTGAAACTCATAAACAGCAATTCCACTTGATCCACTGAATTTCAGCTACAAGATTAATTTCTAACGTTCTTACTGGAATGCTTAACACAGCTGTGGCCATGGGCAATTGGTACAACTGCTCATATAATCAAAACCTCCCAAAGGTACCCTAGCATGACTCCTCAAGACCTGATATATAAAACAATCTGCCTTCGTTTTATACAGTGATGTATTGGCCCTTCACCCAAATGGGAGATTGGCTCCTACACAGATCATTTGGCACCAGAACTTGAAAAATTGTTCCCTAAACACAGACAGCTCCCCAAACCCCACTGAGCCACAGGCACATTTAAAGAATGACCTAAAGGCTAAGCAGAGTAGGTATGACAAATGCTCACCTAGTATCGTACACCATCCAATAGAGATTTTAGCAATTTGTGGTTGCTTGATAAATCTTTAATATTTGTGCATGTATTTGAACTTAAAAATGCTATGACATGAAATATGCTAAAAACTTGTCATGTGTCTTCATTGTAATTTACATATGGTGTTAGATTTGCTGATTCAGTCTTAAGAAAAGTTTGTCTTGGCTTAGGCTGCTGGTTGAAGTTTATGTTCTTTTAATCACACATTGCTATTTTCTCTTTTGTTGAAAAGGAATATAGGCGCCTAAATTCATATTCATTTGCAATATGACTGAGTCAACCCCATTGATATGTAGACTATCTCAAAGATATCTTTTTCTATCCAGCCAGGATGTAAAACACTAGAAATATTCTTATAAGATGTGATGATAAAATAATAAAAATTATTCTTAAGATAGTGTCACCTTGTTATGTGAAAAATTAGGAAGCTGTTTTCTCCCTCTGTGATATGAGAGATCTATATCATGAGTCAGAATAGAAAGAATTTCTACTAAATTTATGTAAGGAATTTGGCTTACTTTTTCTGGAAATGTGCACAAGCTTCAGATATTCAGTAGCAGTTTCACATCCATTAGAATTCTCGTTGCCTGACCCCTGTTTTGAAAAGATACAATAGAAGTACCTTTCCCAATTTCTCCCAGTAGGTACAACAGAAAACTCTGGACATTTTATAACAAGTATAAGAAGACTCTGGAAGGTGGAGTGAAGAAGTCAGACCAGCCAGGGACCTTGAGTCTCAAGAAATAACACAATGGTGAGATCCCTGGTTTTTGTTTGTTTGTTTTGTTTTGTATTGTTTTTTTTGTTTTGTATTGTTTGTTTTTTTCTCATATATCTCAGATTTGGAGCTGGAGAAGACAACAACTCAGAAACATCAATGAGCTTAAACATTAAAAAAGAAACGCACACACACACACACCAAGAGCCTGCAATCTCAAGCCAAAATCCAAGTGAGGGGCAACCTAGCAAGAGGGAAAACCTTGAGATGACCTTCCAGCCAGCACCCAGCAATGCTGAGTGATGGGAATCCATCCTCCTCACTGCTGGGGTGCTGTCAGGGAAGTCTCGCAGAGAGACAAGACTCCCACTGTCACCCAGCACTAATGAGGGCAGACCCTCTCCAAGCCCCTCCCCACGGTCACACCACAACAAGGCCCCCTGGCCCCTCCCAGCCAGGGAGATCTCTGCCAAGGCCTAGTGAGGAGCCAGGACTCCCAGGCCTGCCCAGCAATAAAGAAAAGACCTGCCTCCCATCTCACCCCACACCACTCACGCCAAGTAGAGAATGTGGACACCCACTCCCTCCTAGCAATAATGAGGCTGTGACTCCCCACCCCACCCCCCACTCATCCCTGCTGGAATGGTGTCAAAGGAAGCCAGTAAAAGAGAAGATTTAAATAAGACCCAGAGTTCCATAACCTAACACCCCAAATGTGTACATTTCATTCCAAGTATTGCTTGTCATACCAAGAACCATGAAAGCCACAACTTCTACAAACAAGAGACCATCAAAACATGCCAGCACCAGGATGAAGGAGAGGTTAGCATTATCTGACAAAAATGAAAAGTAATTGTTATAAAAATGCTTTAAAGACCAATTGCAAACACACTTGAAACAAGTGAAGAAATAGTCTCAGCCTAGAAATAGGGAATATAAGAAAGAATCAAATGGAAATTTTGAGAAAAAAAGATAACTGAATTTTTTAAAATTCATTGGATGACCTCAAAAGTAGAACTGAGAGAAAGGAAGAAAGGATTCGTTTTAACAAGGACAGGAGAAATGATTCAATCTGAACAACGGAACAGAGAGGAACTACACTGAGAGGAACTCAGAGCTTCAGAGACCTGTGGGACTATGAGAAAAATATCTAACATCCTTGTCATCAGAAATGCAGAAAGAAGGGAGGAAAACAGAGGGAACAAAAAAATATGCAAAGAAATAATGTCTGAAAACTTCCTCAGAATTCGGAAAACTCTTTTCTTCTCCCTTATATGACAAATAACTGATCTAACTTATTCCAATTTCATTTGTTTCTTTTGAAGTTAACCTCAGCTCATCTCAACTCACCCGTTCCCACAGTGTTCCTTCTCATGTCTAAAACTCATTGATTCAAGATGAGCTGTATTTATGAAATATGTGCAAATAAGAAAGTATAAATCTATTGGTAGGCAATAATGCATTTACATAAATTTAAAAGGATTTTGAAGGACAAGAAAAACATAAACTAAAATGAACAGAAAGACCAAGGCCAAAGTCATGACCTAGAAATCTATAACCTGATTACTAAGAAAAATACCAATTGAAATTTTAGAATTGCAACAAAACAAATATGAGATTGTTTTTTTCCACAATATCAAATAAATATCTTTACATATTGTTTTACTCTTTGGATCACTGGTTGGATGTTATATATAATAACTCACTTGAGGAGCTTATTAAGGGAAAAAAATCAAGAACAAGTCAATAATAATAATAATATTTATTGAGCTTTCACTATTACCATTTTAAGTACTTTAAATATATTAGTTAATATAGTCCTTGCCACAAGCCTATCGTATACTAATATATCCTGTTTTATGGATGAATAAGGTGAGGCAGAGGATGGTTAGGAAACCTGCCCACAATCACAAAACTAGTAAGAAACCCAGGCAGTCTGAGTCCAGACACTGCAAAGGTAACCAACAAGGTACTGTGTCTTGAAAGAATCAAGGAATATGAAACATAAAAAGATTTTCAGGAACAACTCTTTTTACTAGTAGAGACATAAAAAAGGCTTTCAAAAAAAATCTATCATCTTTGCCCTGTGTGGGTGGCTCAGTTGGTTGGAGTATTGAATTGTACACCAAAAGGTTGCAGGTTCGATTCCCAGTCAGGGCACATATCTGTGTTGTAGGTTCAATCCCCGGTCAGGGAATGTAAGAGAGGCAACAGATTTATGTTTATCTCACACACTGATGTTTGTTCTCTCTCCTCTCTCTTTCCCCCTCTTCCTCTCTCTATAATCGATGAATGTATCCTCAGGTGAGGATATATCAACTTTAAAAAATAACTAAAATATTAAGCTATCATGTGTTCATACCCAAGTAATTGAGAAACACATTACTGGATCTAGTAGCCTAGAAATATCAGGTTTAAAAGTATAAAGTACCGAGGAAATAAACAAAGGCTTTCCTAATTTTTCACCTCAAACCCTTACTTGTGAGAGCAGATACATTTCTATCCATCATTTCAGGTCAAACCTGCCAGGAATATAGAGGACAAAGGGGACTGGCACTGAACAGAGCAGTTGTTGAAATACTTAATGATCTCCAAATGACTAGGGAAATTGATAGAGGAGCATGTTTAATAAAATGCATTATTAATAATTATAAGGTTCATCTTCCATGACAGTTGCAACATTAGTGAAGGAAATTATATCCAAATTTGCTCCAAGACTAGTGCTCAGGGGCGCTGTTGTATTGAAGAGGTAGAATGCCATTATAATTTATTACTCTATAGAGATGCTCTTGATATGATATGATAGTGTAATTGTCTTCAAGAAGATGGTCTTTATCTGACCTGGGAAGAGGTTAAAATTTCCATGTATTCAAAACTCTCTGGTGGAATTTTTCTTTCCAATTCATACTAAAGTGTGCATGATTATTAGAAGATGAATGTGTTACTTCTTTCGGTTATAGCTTCCTTTTACTAGGACCAATTACAAAAAAAAATTAGTTAAAATGATAAATATGCCAATATGAAATATAAGACACCAACAAGTAGATAATAGAAAATTTGGGGATACCCCCAGGAGACCTCAAATCACAATTTCAGAGAGTTCTTGATTATCTGTATAACGTTGGTATTATGTATAGCAGATACATTGAACTAGAGGAATTTTTCCTAAAAAGACGAAGCAAGAAGTAAATCATCAGAAGGGAAAAGAACTATGATAAAGTTTACTAAATTAGAAGACAGAATAATTTCTGAATTTTTTGTGATTTGATTATTGACATATTTTGTGATTGCGTGAATCATTGTTTTCTTCCTGAATAACATGAGAAATAAAATTATGATGGTAAGGTTGACCTAAAATAAATGAATAATTCAGTAGATTTATTGAACACTTCCTATGTGGTAAGAAGCTCATGACCAAGAAGAATAAAGCTCAGTAATTTTTTAAATAGAAACTTTAACAATGTGATCATCTTTATGGAAAAAAATATGAGTATGAAGTACCATAGGAATACAAATAAAAGAGAATACATTTGCTGAGCTGCGGGTTCAGTGAAAACAATAATGAAGATACAACATGATGCATGTCTTATGGTATTTGTCTAATTAAACAAATCATAGAGGAGAAGACAGGTTGTTGTTTTTTTTTTTTACAAAATAACATATGGAAGGGCATAAAGGTGTTAGAGTCCTTGCAGTATTTTAAGAAGCACCGATGATAATGGAATGTAATGAAAACAGAGGCAGCATCGGAGTCAGGGGAAAAGGCAGGGGATGAAAATAAGAAGAATCTAGGTGTAACATATATGCAGTGAAGTGGCTAATGTGCTCTGATAAGCGATCTGAACATGCTTCTTTCTGCAGTTGTTGGAAAGGTCATTCATGACAGCACAAGGCAGGCAGGGCCAAAATAAAACCCCCTGGAATGTCTGCTGGAGGGCGGGTCACCTGTAATACAGGCTTTCCTGGTGGGGGAGTGTTCTAGGAACCCATCTAGATCCGTGTATCAGCTGTCGTTGTCGGGAGAGGCTGCATTTGGTTTCGGTGAATTTTTTCTGAAAATTTTTTCAACATATTTGCCCCATTTCATGATGAGTAATTTACAAGTTCACCTGCCCACACCCACAGGTGCTGAGTGTTCAAGTTCTTGAGCAAAAATGGCATTACCGCTGGGGCCCCACTCTCCTCTTCTACCTGGTCTCTCCTCAAGTGACGTCTTTTTGTTTGTTTCCTCAGATGACAAAAATCTCCAAAGGGAAACATTTTTCCAATGTGGAAGAGGTGAAACAAAGAATGGCTGAAGCACTAAAAAGCATCAAGATCAAGGAATTCAAAAACGGTTTTGAGCAGTTAGAAAAAAGTCTCAGTAGGTGTATTGTGTCAAATGGAGAGTAATTTGAAGGTGACTGAAGTTTAAACATGTAAGAATAAATACACAATTTTTTATAAATAAATTCCAAGTATAAAGCAAGAGGCAGAAAACTGGAGTCTGCAGGTCAAATCTGGCCTACCACCTGTTTCTCTGCAACCTGTGAGCCAAGAATAGCTTATATGCTTTTAAAAGGGTTTTAAAATGAAAAGAACAATATTATGATTACAACATAAAATTCTTATCACAGGAAAATTATTTAAAATTCAGATTTTAGTGTCCGTAGTTAAAGGTTTACTCGAACACAGAGACGCTCATTTGTTCACACATGGCCCACATCTGCTTTCATGTTATAAGGGCAAAGGCAAGTAGTTAGGACAGAGACCGAATGGACACAAAGCCTAAGCTAGTTCCCATCGGGCCTGGATAAGAGATGTGAGATAGAGAAGAGACAGAAATCATGAGGACATTTGTAAGAAGGTTATTGCAATGGTCCAGGTTGTGAGAACCTGCACCAGGGCAAGGGACAAGGAAACACATATTTGGGAGACTTCTAAGTAGCACAGTCAGCAAGACATCTTGACAAACTGGTCAAAAGAGATGAGAAAAAGAGAAGCTCAAGGAGGTACAGGCAACAAGCTGTACAGATAGTCACAGTATAGACAGCAAATGTGGAGAGAACAGTGATGCTCTCCAAGCCAATGCTAAAAGGAGGAAGGAAAAGGAAAGGAAGACAATGAATTAATTTTACACATATTAACTATGGAGTTTCTGTAGAGGCATCTTTCCTGACCATTTATTTTGTATATAGCCAGTGAATCAGGAATTGCTGACCCTCCCTCAATTATAGAATTCTGTCACCTGCAGGCTGGGCTCTGCCAGGCCTATCCTGTGCCTCAGCCAAGGGACCCGGGTCTGTCCACTTAGAAACAGTTTCTTTCCCGTCTGGAACCTGTTCTTCCCCTAAACTGGATGCCTCTGTGCACAGAAAGCCACAGTTTCCTCCTGAGGCCCTTCCATTATAGTTTGGCTTCAAGCAACTGCTTTTGAGTCCCCACTCTATGAAGCTGGAGGATGTCTAGCTATGAATGAATATTGTGGGTGTGGATGCTGACTCTCCCTGACTCTGTACCCTACTCATACAAGGCCCTTCTTCCGGGTGGTGTTACACCCAGGGCCCTGCATTTCCCTGGAAGCTGCCGATTGACATAAAACACCAAGAATGCTCTAGATAACAACAACTTCCTATTGCGACTTGAAATCTTCATTGGCAGGTGACTTTTTGTTAAATCTCACTACCTTTTCTCTGTTTTGTTTGATCGCTTATACTGAATAAGTTCTTTTCTAGTGATTATTATACTCACTACATTTCCATTTTCATTTGATTATACGGCTCAGGAATCACTACTCCAAGACATCTTCCTGACCTCAGCCTTGTCTCCCGGGGCTGAGTTACTTAGCCCAGCTCCCCGCTCTCACACTTTATATGAGAAGCACTCTTCACCCTCAGTGTATCTCCTTTGATGCGTCCGTCTCTCCCGCTAGACTGAGCACCACTTTAGAACAAAGATTAATTCTTTTCTGTCCTAACACCCAACAGGTTCTGACAAATTGGCCAGTTTCCTTTTTTTGTTCAGTGAATAACAACAACAACCACATACCTCAGCCTTTCTGAGTGCTTACTGTGGACACAGCACCGTGCTGAGTGCTTTGCATGCATATACTCCATCAATTCTAACAACCACTCATGATATATAGGTATATTTATTAGTTTCATTTCACATCTCACATTTTATGTATTGGTAAACTAAGGCTCTAGAGCTTGCGTTCTTAAATAGTATGCCAGAGTTCCTCTTGTCATGCCTCTCTGATTAAGGGATGGATGGATGGATGGATGGATATGTGGATGGAAGGATAGACAAACATGTGTTATAGAATATGTAAAGTTATGGAACATGGATGAAATATACAATGACAAAAGCCTGTTTACTCTTCTCAATGCACTTACATTGTAGTAAGGAACATGAAATGGGTACAAGTAACCAAAATGCAAGTTAGAAAGTGATAAAATACATTAGAAATGTATATATATAATGCTCCAGTGAGTCAGAGTGAAGCTGCTTCCAACAAGGACAGTTAGGGGAGGCTTGATGGGCCCCATTTAGCATTTATTCACTCATTTACTTATGAACAAACATGAATCCAGTGCCCAGTATCAACTGGGTATATGCTGAAGATAAATTTCTGAACACTTGATTATTAAAAGCAAGACAAAATTACTATTTTTAAATGGCCCAAAAGCCATTGATTAGCTGTGATTTCTGAGGTCGGCAAAGCTAATTTCCCATTTGTTCTCAAGGGGCCACCCTAGTGAGCACTTCCAGTTCTGTAGCTGCAAGTCCCCCTTCTCTGCGACTTTAAGGCAGCCCTAAACATCGGTAAGGTAACCCCAAAGCTTCAGATGGATACGCTCATCATTCTCAGTAGTAGTATTTCTCTTCATCGTGTTAATTAGTAGGGACAGAGACAGCAGCAGATTTCTGGGAGATTATGTCAACTTGTTTGTTTATTGACTTACCAATGAAGGAGAAAGAAGGGTGACTGGCCTTGGGCTTTGGAAACCAGGGGCAAGATGGAGAGGGGTGTCCACAGGGAACAGAAGAGTGAGTCTCAGAGACGCGACATCAACGGAAGCCGGACATGAAGAGGCTGTGGTGACTACCCTGTGACAGGTATGGCAGATGGCCTCCAGGAGCATGTGACCCGACGCCCAATTTAAATATCCTTCTTCTGCAAAGGGTCCTGATCACTAACATTTGCTCATCCTCCACTGCCTGCTGGGTAAGAGGTGGCACTGGGCCAGCGTCCAGGGAAAGCCTACAGAGCAATGTGGAGTAGCAGCCCAGAAAGGGACACACAACGACCAGGACCAACCCCCCTCCCTCGGCGCCCCCACTGAGTAACAGAGTGGAGGCTGGACCTCCTAGTCCTGCTAGGGTCGCTCTGGCTATTCCATTGGCACATGAAAGGAAAGGCTGGCTCCACGGAGCTGGAAAACCTTGAAACTCTGGAATTCTCAGAAGTGATGAGATGTGGTCTATGCTTTCAAGGACTTAGAATTCTAACTCAGTCTAGGCAGGTGGGAAGGTATGAATGGGCAAAGACAAGAAAGTGGAAAATCCCAGACCAAGCAGGCTTTGGGGTTTGTTTCTGTTAATTGGGAGAATAAAAGGATTTTCCCTGTTCCAAAAATCTTACTTAAAATGTACTTTAAGAACCAAATCCATTTCTAAGCTGGGGCTGGCTGCATAAATTACAAAAACAAAATGTGCAAAGTCCTCAGAAATGCATGGCCAGAAAGAGATATTTCTACTTCAGAAGTAAAAACATGGACAATTATTTTCAATTCTTAATTTGCAATAAAGAATGAGGTAGCATATTTTAATTTCACAAATATCCATCATTATCAAGTACCATTTATAGTCTTCCTCTAGAAGTACACTTTAAAATGTTTAACTACAAGTATTTTAACTAACTCATATGATTGCAGTCAATATTGCATTTTCATTAATCTGCAAATTTTCAAAGACCCTTCTCATGCTGACATTTGCCTAAAAGCAATTAAATCATAAGTATGATAATAACAAATATCTTGTATTTACAAAACTATCACTTTTAACAATTTTAAAAACATTTGCATAGGTGTAGTTCTTATATTTAAAGATCTTTCCTGTTACATCCTCTCAAAATACTTATAAAATGGGTTGGGCAAGAGACATTTCAATTTTTCAAAAGAGGAAACTAAGGCACAGAAGTTAAAATATTGGCTTTGACTCCAAAACTACTTACTGCTTTTAGCTCCCAGCTCCTAACCCACAGCTTTTGCTCATATCTCAAAATGCTTCTTGTGTGTTTATAAAACCTCCAAGGTCCCCTGCATTTAAAAAATATCCCTAATAAATAATTAGATCACTTGAATTATGAATTTAAATTAACTAAACTTTTAAAGAAATCAAACCTGTCTTTGATAATGTTCACCTATCAATTCAAGCAATGCAATAATTTTGGGAGACGAGCCAAGACACATCCATAATTTGGAAGAATTAATCTGTTGATAGCTAACGAATACTTACTTCTATTCCAAATTCAGGAGTGTTTGACATGATTTGTTAGTTGCACCTGGAAGACACCACCAGTTTTAAAACGTGGCCTTTAGCCAAAGAAAGAATGTCAGCCTCAATTTTTTTCAGTTATGCTGTGTGACAGGTGGAATCAATTATCTCCAGAGGCTAATCATAAAGGAGAAAAAAATATAGGCTTAAATTGATTTAACAAAAAAAAAAAAAAAGGATATAATTATGATGATACGGTGAACCCAAAACTGGGAAGAAAATTGTCATATAAATTTTCTCATCAGCACGCGGTTTCATGCTTGAAGTAACAGGACTTATATTAATTATGGCCACTGTTCCCTAAGTAGGAAATACTGCTACCTTTCCTTAAATGAGAAAATCATGTCGAATATAGGGGGTAAGTAGACATAAGAGATGAAAAACCACAGCTGCAGGAGACACAGGTAAATATGCAGAGGATGTTGACTATTTAAAAATAGTCATTTTTAAATTGAGAATATTCTCAACACGGAAGTGGTAATCTTGAGAAAGAGAATTGACTTTAGCACATTCTTTTCCTCAAATTCAAGAGTCTCTTTGGCAGGCATACCAGAGTACTAGCTTCCAACACAGAGGATGAGATAAGAAATAAAACATGGTCAAGTTTCTTATTTACAGACTGCCCATCCCTCCCAGGCAGAGAGCACACCCACCCACCGCTGCACGGTCAGTGTCTGGCCCGGGAGTTTGGCATCTAGTCGGCCGTGAATAAATAATTTTGAGTGCATGAATGAAGTGTTCTGGCTAAATGAGTTACCCAACTCATTAAATTTATATCACAAACACTCTGTGGACTGCCAATTTTTAAAGAATCAGGATACATAAAACTGCATTCAGCCCCGAAGAATTTCTGGTCTTTTTTTTTATTATTATTACTTGAAATATTCATGAAACTCTTCAGAGGCACTCGGTGCCTCCAGGCTGCTTTTAGGGACAGCATTATTGCACAGAGCTGAAATCATTTTTAATGTTTGGGCTGTCTACAATTTAATAAATTCTTAGGCTAGATTATTAAGTTATCTGCAAGTTATAGGTTATCTATAAATCAGCTTAGATTAAATAAATTGTTGGCTAGAGCATCATTTCTGAACAAGGAGTGATTTATATTTGATATCTGAGTTTATTCGCTTTACTCTCTTCTAGGTTAGTTGACTTCATTTTCTTATGTAAGAAATTACCCAGAGTGGTTTATTCATGTAATGGATATATTTTTGTTGGGTCTATCTCATGCCCTAGAGGTATAGCAGTGAATCGCACAGACAATACACCTGCCTTCACTGAGTTTACTTTCTACTTTTAAAATAATTTAATAAATAAATCATCAAACTATGTAGTTTTCCAGAGAATAAGAAAGGTTTTGAAAAAAATAAAGTGAAGCAGGGGAGATAGTGTGCATGAGGGGGAAAAGTGCAATTTTAAATAAGGTGGTCAGAGAAGGCTTCACTAGTGCTATCGAAACTCAGACCCCAGGGAGGTGAGGCAGTTGACTATGTAACAGCTGGGGGAGTGTAACAGCTGGGGGAGTATAACAGCTGGGGGAGTGTAACAGCTGGGGGAATGTATCAGCTGGGGGAGTGTAACAGCTGGGAGAGTGTAACAGCTGGGGGAGTGTAACAGCTGGGGGAATGTAGCAGCTGGGGGAGTGTAACAGCTGGGGGAATGTAACAGCTGGGGGAGTGTAACAGCTGGGGGAGTGTAACAGCTGGGGGAGTGTAAGAGCTGAGGGAATGTATCAGCTGGGGGAGTGTAACAGCTGGGGGAATGTATCAGCTGGGGGAGTGTAACAGCTGAGGGAGTATAACAGCTGGGGGAGTGTAACAGCTGGGGGAGTATAACAGCTGGGGGAGTGTAACAGCTGGGGGAGTGTAACAGCTGGGGGAGTGTAAGAGCTGAGGGAATGTAACAGCTGGGGGAGTGTAGCAGCTGGGAGAATGATGTTCCAGGAAGATGAGTCAGAGTTCAGAGGCCGTGAGGCATGAGTCTGTCTGCTGTGGGTTTCAGAAACAGCAAGGAGATTGTAAGGCCAGAGAGAGAAGGTGAGAAGGAAAGCGGTCATGGACATAGGCCTGGGTAATGGCAGCGCAGTCTGTGCAGTCCTGTTAGGCTGTTGTAGGGATGTGGGCTTTTACTCCCAGCAATAGTGCAGCCATCAGAACAGAGAAGCTGCTTGATCTGACTCATGCTAAAAGAATGGCTCATGCTGCATCGTTGGGACCAGGAGGCAAGAGGTGACTAACCAATTGTGAGACCAGGCAGTCAGGAATACGGAGATCAAAATATGAGTGTCATTGCTGGTTAAAACTCAGATGAGACAGTGAGGGCAACGGTGGGTTTGCCAACACCGAATCCCGTATTTCCCCGTCCGGGCACAGGGAACACTGGTCAACCGCAGGTCTAAACTAAGCTCGTCGCATAGGCAAGGGCAGACCAAAGCACATGCTCTCTCCTCCAGCAGACAGATTGTAAGGGGAGGGCAGAAAAGGGCTGGGCCAGATTCATTGTCCCAGGAGTGTAATTCACTCCTCTGGCTCTGGTGAGAAGTGAGGGAGGGAGAGTGGGAAGCCAGAAACGTGCTGTAGTAGTGACCCCCCCCACATGGCATCAAGGGAAGGAAAGATACATCCCTTCCCACCCCACCTGCTTTCGGTTCACGGAACGCATTGGGTTTAACCACTACCCTATGATTAACCAAGAGTTCCAGGCATCCTGTTCAGCAAGACCATGAGTAGCCCATCAGTGCCACTCTCTTCACACTGACCCCTGCACCATTGCGGATCTTCCTGAGGTCACTGGTGAGCAGACTTATACCCACATTGCTCTGAAGTGCCCATCAATTAAGTCAACTCAGGAGGTTCTTCCCCAAGTCTAGGCTGTCTCTATTCTGTGTATTATCCCAAATTATATTTTCAACCACACGTCCAATATGCATCAGAATTTTTGCAAGAGATAGAATGGTAAGATAAAGGTACCCTGTATAGTACAAGACAACAAACCAAGGGTGCCCCACATTTGGATATGAATCCCATTCTGTCAGATTGCCATGGGAAACACAAAATCTGAAGATTAAATCTGTTTGCAAATTGAAGTCCAAAGATAAGTATATCCAAAGGCTTTAACACCTGAAATTAAATTATCTTGCCTCTGTGAGTTAGAAGTCTAAAGAAATGAATATCTTCTTCAATTTTTTTGTTTGTTTGTTTTTTGTTGTTGTTGTTGTTGTTCATTCTCAACAGAGGGGATTTTTGCTGTCTACATGCCCCGGGGTTCTTTGAGTAGCTATGCCTTGGAAAGGACCGCGATCAAGGCAACAAAGGAAAAGTAAACTTTCTCCTACCTTCACGGCTTTACTGCTAGGAGCATGGCAAAATAATGGTTCCCAGATCCCTGAGAAAGATATCCCTTGGCAAGAGATTTTTGAGATTTATTTATGACAAGTTTCTTAAATAAATGCTCTAAAAAGAGAGAGGGCAGGGCCTACCGTCCAGAAGAAAACTGTTTAAAATTTTAGTCAGATGAGAAGAGTGTTAAGGCCATCTTGGATAGCTGGTATCAATGCACAATTTTTAAAATGTATCTTAGCGAAGGTGTGTGCATTTATTTAAAAAGTAAAACTTTGGTGTTTGTTGTAATTTCTTCCATAAGCCTTATTGGAAAAAAATCTTATTCTAAAATCTATTTACGTAGATCACTTTTTAAAGAAACTTGATAGCTAACTATAGATCCTGTAAAGGAAGGAAGTGTAAGAGCAACCAAAAAGAAGTAATAATTCATTTTCTTCCAAGGTTATATAAATGATGCTTAGTGTGATAAGTAAAAATGACTCAGCCTAGAAATATCTATCTAAAAGTCCACATAAATCAATGAAAAGAATTATGTTATTTGGAGAAAGCATGGACTTTATATACAATGCATTTCTGAAGCTCAGTTACTGTCGAATATATAAAAGTTACAACAAATATACAGGCAAGTAAAGGATTCCATTTCAAGACGGTTAAAACAACATTGCAGTTGTGAGTCTAAGTCCTCACTCATATCTTTGGCTCGCTGCAGCAGCATGCAAGCTTTTGATTTCTAGGCTTGGCCCAAGTACTTACCAATGTCCCAGAGAGGGAAAAAGAGAAAGGAGAGAGAAAGGAAAAATAAAGGACTGACAGAGACCACAGATGATAATTAAACACATCATCCGTCCTGTGAACTAACATCACTGCCCACACTTCCCCCAAAAAAGAAACTAACTAGCAAATCACTAGTGGCTGTCACCCCATGCAAGGCCTACTCTTCTGCCCCACAAAGAAAGTTGTGATGGGAATATTCAAATAAATACCCACATTGCCAGAAATGATTCCTCATTTACAGAGAGGAAAGATTATGATGATATACTTGTTATTAGTCATTCCCGCTTGAAAATTTTCTACATTAATTCCACCTCAAGATGGGTTATTAAACAAACATTTTCCCATTTAGATAATCTTAAATAAATTTTGCTTGGGCATCTACAGCATATTTCTTTGGTAAAATGAGAAGAAACTGATTCTGGCTTACCAGTGAGCAAAAGGCTCCAAGTGGCAGAAAGACATGAACAGAGCTCAGACAGTAGCTAAACAATGAACTCTTGGCAAGGGCAGAAATCAGAGATGCTCACGACTCTCAGGAGGACATGATCAACCCTCTCTCTCAGGCTGCCCTATCAAACAGGTCACCTCCAACAGTTTCTTTTTTCAGTGAAACTTTATGAAAGCTTTCAAAGTCCTGGGAATGTGGTCTCCTGGCTAACCATGGGTTGTAACAAGTATCTTCATCATTAGATAAATCCATGGCTTTCACTGGAATTTTATATAAAATTAAGACTAATGACATAAAACTTATTCTTATCCTAGCTCCAAGGCGTTTTGAAGAGGAGAAGGAAGGTCAGAGACTTACTCCTATCACAAAAAAGAATACAATACTGTATTACACATGAACAAACAGACCAAGAGGACAGAAGAGAGAGCCTGGAAACAGGCTCACGTGTCTATGGAGACTTGATGTGTGGTAGAAAAAGCAACAAAGATTAATGATGAAAAAGTGAATAACTCGATAAATGGTACTAGGATAGCCATATGAAAAAATTTAAATTGTATTCCTACCTCCAACTACACACAAAATCCATTTCCGTTGAATTAAAGAAATAAATACAAAAGACAATTTTTTATTCTTAAAAATTACACAGAATACTTTATAATATCAAGTAGTAAAATTGTTCATAAGTAAGATACAAAAAGCACATTCACTAAAAAAATTGATAAATTTTACCATATAAAAATTCAGCCTTCTTTGCATAAAAGAATAAAAATTTCCAATATAATCAACAACAACTATAGAAGGATAGGTAAATATAAATACAATAGAAATCTAGAATATATAAAGGAATCCTACAAATCAATATGAAGAGAAAAAAATAGAAGAGTGCATCAGTGTTCTCCAGAGAAACAGAACCGATAAGATGGATAGATAGGTAGATAGATAAATAGGTAGAGTTATATATAAGGAAAAATTTATTGTTAGGAATTGGCTCATGTGGTTATGGAGGCTAAGAAATCTACATGTCATCTGCAAGCTGGAGAAAGCATATAATTCTGAGTCAAAAGGCCTGAGAATTGGGCCTGTTGGTGTTAAGTCTCATCTAAGTCCCAAATCCCAAGAATCAGGACTGCCAATGTCTGAGGGCAGGAGAAGCCAGACATCTCAGTTCAAGCAGAGAGAGCAAATTTCCTCTGCCCCTGGCTCTACTCAGGCTCTCAAAAGACTGGGAGATGCCCACCCACACTCGAGAATGCCATCTGCTTTACCCAGTCTACCAATTCAAATGTTAATCTCTCCCACAAAAACTCACAGACACACCCAGAAATAATGTTTACCAGCTAGCTGGGCATCCCTTAGCCCGGTCAAATTGACCCATAAATTGACCATTACAAAGAATAATCTTTTTAAAAAGCCATTCACAGAAAGGAAATTGCAGATCATGGATAAAAACAAATAAAAATATTTTTAAAGTCATTAACAACCTACAAACACAGGTAGTAAAAGTATAGTTAAGAAAGAATACATGGAATGATAAACCCCAAATTTCAGACAGCAGAAACACAGGAGGATGTGATGGAGAAAAAGACTCCGTGGAGCATCAACTAGCCAGGAGTTTTATTTCTCAGGCTGTAGAGTACAAATAAGGATACTCACTGTGTTGTAGTTTAAACTTTTTGTATACATATTTAACTTTGCAGAGTATTTTTTAGGAAGATCCTTACCTTCACTCATAATTAGAGAAATGCAAAAGTTAGAGAAGTTTCATTACTTAAGAAGTATTTATGAGACTCTCATTCTCTGAGGTATTTCTTTCTCCAGCCTGATGAAGTAAATCAATGTTTGCACTTCACAAAGCTTTTGACACACAGTATTCTAATTTGCAAAAATTAATTGAACAGAAATGAAAAAAGAACAATTCTGTTCATGAAGGGAATTATTCAAATACAATGGGCTTTGTTAGCCTCAGCTGAGCATATGGCATGAATTTGAACAACTTCTTCAGAAAATTTGCAAATGTGTTTTAATGTGATGATGATACCTTCAACTGAGTCACTCAAACAACATTTTAAACATATATTATGTTAAAATGTAGTAAATGTTTCACAGATCAGTATTTCAATGCTTACATTGGTAGCCTAGGTATTTGAGTTCAACTTGACTAGATATTATTCACCAGGTATTTTTTTAAAAAGATAATTCTAATGGAATATTAAAAAAAATCACCTTAAGCTAAACCAAGAGAATAAAGTAGATTTAGTCATAATGATAACTCATTTGTTTTCTAATTCTTAAGGGATAGCAAAAGGAAGATAAACCAACATTTCTGGGTACAGAGTAAGCTTAAGAAATATGACTTATTTTTCCCACTTTATAAATAAGGTGGAGAGATTAGAGAGGTCAGATAAGTTATATAATGCCAAACAGCCAGAAAGTAAACAAACTAGAATATGAATTACATTCTTTATTCTAAATCACATACTGTGCTGCCTGGGCAACAGCTAGCTAATAAGCAGAAAATGATGCAAATAATAGTTTCTTTAGCCCACATTTATTGCATTTTTCAAACTAGATATTAGAGAAGATTGTGTGAGTGTGTATGTGTGTGTACTTAAGACTATATAATTGTAAAACATTGTTTAAAACAGGGATAATATTCTTCTCAAGAGGTTATTGGTGGACTAGTAAATAAACATAGGACTTCTAAAAGTAAGCAACTTCTAAACACACATTTGAAAAGTCATGGGCTTGGGTTACAGAAGACCCACCCATTCTGCACTCTGCTACCACTTGGGTGGTTGGGAAGGAGTCACATAGTCCTATCTGAGTCTCGAATTACTGCAAGCTTCTTGCAGGGCATGGGGAAGAAGGAGAAAGAGGGGTAGGAAGAAGAGGACAAGAACTACTCAGAATATTCATGAAAACATGAAAAAAATAGATCACATATTTGAATTATTCTGGAGATGAAGCACTATCCATAAATAAAATTGTGTCCCTTTATATAGTATTTTAGAGTTTATCAAAAAATCTACTATTGTAGATAAAATAGGCTACTTCCTTTTGAAACTCAGACATCAGCTATTTGGGTGGTTGTTTAGGATTATATACAGTTGCTAAACTCAAAAATGCTTGTATTTATAAGCAATTTATTTCTGAATTTCAGTTCTACTTTGTCTTTGGTACTGCGATGCTTCCCTATTATTTTGCAATAAGGTTGAAAATAAGTGCTGAATACAGAAGACAGTAAATCTTTAATTGAAACCTTTAGGACCTTACGTAGTGATGAAGAAAGCAAAATGGAAAAGGATACACCCAGCCTGATTTCCAGGGTTGTCGCTTGTCTGACTGACTGAATGCTTCTGCCATTGACAGGAGAGAGCACAGAGCAACAGAATCAGACTTTATGGGAAAAAAACAAACTAAGTTTTGGATACATCGAATTGGAAGTGCCTTTGGACAAACTGAGGTCCCTTGGCTGTTCATTTCTCTTGACCTCAGTAGGTGGTTGGAAGCTGGGCACCGAAGAGCCTCCATTATTCATGAACCAATATCTACTTGATCTGTCAGGCACAGGGTTAGGTTCTTGACTCCAAGGTGAATAGAACAGAGCCCCCAGCCTCACAGACTAATATATGAGAGAAGTTATAAAGAGAGATGAGAATACATGGTGGTGACATGTACCATCGCATGGGCACATGGAAGCAAAGAAATGCCTACATCTTCCTGGACACATCAATGGTATGTCACAAAAGGAATGGTTGATCTATGCCTTGAAATGAGTGTTAAAACTTTGAAACCATAGATTTTAAAGATTTCTTTTTGGACTTGTAAAATTATTTATAGGCTTGCCAGATTTAGCAAATAGAAATACCAGACTTGCAGTTTGATTTTAATTTCAGATAAACAACACGTAATTTTATAGTGTGAGTATCATTGTGTCCCTGGCTGGTTTGGCTCAGTGGATTGAGCGTCGGCCTGCGAGCTAAGTGTCGCTGGTTCGATCTTCCAGTCAGGGCACATCAGAGAAGGAAAACTCTGACTCCAAAAAACCTCCGCTGCCTTGCGGCATACCTCTTCAGGGGAAAGGCTAGGGGAGTAAACCCCGACAGAAAATCCGGAGCCGGAGTCCCTAAGGCGGTTTGACGTTGTAGTCAACACCGGCAACTCCTGCGGCGCACCTGAAGCCAAGCTGTATTGACTCCGTCTTTCCCTTGGACCCTTCAGCTGCAAAGAGAGGGGGGGTCTGCTGCATGGGCAACAACAGACCCTCCATATCACCCTGCCCAGGCTCTGTAGCTTCAGCTTCACTGGAGAGGACACTCCAGCGTCATCGCAAGAGTTGATTCAACACGGGAGGAGACAGATACCGTGTTACTCCCGAGTGGGACTGCACAGTCATTCTCGGCGGTGCAGATAGACTCTTAAGAAGCTACACCATCGTCTCTCGAGACGGACGGCTGCCGCCGAGTATCATTGTGCACTGCTAATCTGATAGTAAATTGAATGGACATCTGTATTTTTTCTGGCAACCCTGATTAGTCATTGGTATTGTCCAAAAAGTTGTGAGGAGAGAGGCAAAATTAGTTAAACAGCAAATGAAGCAGCTATTGCTAGAAACTAGACAATTAAAAGGAATTTTAAAAGAACAACAACACATATCATAAATATTCTCTTTCCCAAATGTTTCTTACAACAGAATATACGACTACTTATTAATGTTCTCCAAAATATCTCTAAAGTCTTTAAAGGAAAAAATACATATATAAATTAGGTTTTTGACTTTTGCATTACTGACACTAACAGACAAGGATCTCCTTCCAACAAATGGGACAACCCAAATAAAATGAATAAATTCCTGGAAACGCACAATTTCCCAAAACTGAATCAGAAAGAATCAGAGAGTCTGAATAGACAGATTACACCTAGTGAAACTAAAGCAGTAATCAGAAAACTCCCAACAAACAAAATCCCTGGGCCAGATGGCTTTACAGGTGAATTTTACCAAACATTCTGAGAAGAGATAACACCCCTCCTTCTCAAGCTATTCCAAAAACTTCAAGAAGAGGGAAGATAATGACGCTAATGAGCATTATCCTAATTCCAAAACCAGATAAAGACACTAAAAAAGAAAGAAAATTATAGGCCAATATCCCTGCTGAATGTAGATATTAAAATCCTCAACAAAATATACTAGCAAATTGAATACAGCAACCCTCTTTCATTGCAGTGTTATTTATAATCGCCAAGATATGGAAGCAGCCCAAGTGCTCATCAATAGATGAGTGGATAAAAGAACTGTGGTATACTATTCAGCCATAAAAAAGAAGGAAATTTTACCCCTTGCAACAGCATGGATGGACCTGGAGAACACTATGCTAAGTGAAATAAGCCAGTCAGAAAAAGACAAATACCACGGGATTTCATTTATATGTGGAATTTAATGAACAAACTGAACTAACAATCAAAATAGAGACAGACCTGTAGATAGAGAGCAGGATGACAGCTTTGATGGGGTAGTGGGGTGGAGCAAACAGGAGAAAGGACTCATGGATGTGAACAACAGTGTGGTGATTGCAGGAGGGGGGGAGCTCTAAGGGGGGTAACTGGTAATGGAAAAATACAAATAAATAGAAAGATAGATAGATAGATAGATAGATAGATAGATAGATAGATAGATAATCTCCTTGACCCTAGGAACAGTTTCAAATAATGTGTGTTACACTCCAGCGTCATCGCAAGATGTCGATTCAACACGGGAGGAGACAGATACCGTGTCACTCCCGAGCTGGACTGCACAGCCATTCTCAGCGGTGCAGATAGACTCTTAAGAAGCTACACCATCGTCTCTCGAGACGGATGGCTGCCGATACGATACGATACACTCTCAAATTACTTCAGAATTTGCCAATTATAACAGCTGGTTTTCCAACACTGTGAGGACTGCGGTGACTTCTTATCTAGAAAATGTCATTGCTAATTTCAGGTGAGTCACATTGGTGAGTCTGCCTGGAAAGCTACGTAAAGCCCAACAGCATTGGTGGCAGCGAGCGACAGAAACTACAGAAACACTGACACCTACCACAGCAATGTTTAAAGTCACATTTTAACCTTTAATTTTAACATCTCTCATCTTTGGGTATTTCTAGGGTGGTCAACAAGTTGATTAGTCACCTTGGAAGTATTCCTTTAACAATGAAATGTAATTTTTGAAATTAATCATCTCTAACTGCTGAAAATCTGCACATCTCTAAATCTTGTTTTTTAAATATAAGCTTGAAGTCACTTAGAAACAAAAATAGTATATGAAACAAACAAAAAACAGTACCCAAAATAACAATGAAAGTAAAATTATTTCCATAAAATCTTCTTAGTCCACTTAATAACTGTTATTACTGAAATATAATCTAGTCAGTAGTTTGTTTTGATATTATATCTGTCATCTTATTGTTAAAAAACTAATAAAGATTCCTCAAAAATCTTGATAGTTTATATGTAATGTAATCAGTAAAAAGTAGATGCTATAGAAGCAAATAAAGCTAATATATTTAATTTTAGCAAATATTCATATAGTACTTAGTACGTGCCAGGAACTAGTATATTCTTAACATTTTATTCTTAACACTAACACATTTACTCTTTTTTTCCCCCCTCATTTACTCTTCACTTATTATAATACCAATGGAAAAACAGTGGTCCAGAGAGACTATTATACTAAGAGTATAATGGGAACAGAATTAGAGCCAAGGCAGGCTGGTTCCAGAACAGGGCTCTTAACCATAACAGTAGGCTGGCTCCCCACCACGGAAGTGTTGACAGTATTAATTTACAGTTGTATTAAAATGAATCTACGCAACTATTAAATGCCTACCACATACCAGACACTTTACCTAAGTTATCACAAATCATTGGCACATCACAAGGAGGCAGTTTTTATCACCCTCAAGTAACTGGCAAAGCCAGAGGTTGAGACTTGAAGATTGAGCACATGCACACACATGCGCGCACACACACACACACACACAATCAGCGGCAGTTTGATTTGTAGGAATAGGCTCTTCATCAGAGGGTTGGTTCATTGACAGGAGGAGCTATAGCTGATTCATCCTGGTGTTCTCAGAGTTGGAAACAGTATTTGCAATAAAGTTGGTGCTCAGTAAATGATGAATGAAGACATTGCCACATTCCTTTAATTTAGGACTTCTTCTTAGAGATAAATTTCAGGAAACACATGAATAGAGTCTGCTACATAGCTGTTCCCAGGACTAGGGAACCATTGATAACTTAGTTACTAAATCCGGGTTCTGGTGAAAACTACAACTCCCACCACAACCTTCTCACAACCCCAAAATCAAAGCTGTGTCCCTTCAAGCCTATCAGTTAATAAATCCATCTTTGAACAACAGCGAACTAAGTTATCGTTAGAAAAGGCTGCCCCTCTACTTGACTTACTTCTACTCTGAGCTGAATATCATCTTATCCCTGCTCTCAAGTTTACCCCCTTCCTATTGCTGCAGATGATAGAATAAATGTGTTTCCTAAAGGAGCCCAAGAAAATTAAGAATATGAGTGGTAAAGTAAAAAATTAAAAAAGAATTTTAACTTGAGTAGAACCAATTACTAAGCGCTAACTAAATGGTTGGCTTCATATCTTTGCCACGATGAATGCATGAATATAGAGATATTGTGAATAATACATTTTATTTGTAAAAATAGAATGCATATACACTTATATTTATATATTCATACAGAATGCACATTGGCCACATTGTGTCATGCCATGCATGTGTGTGCGTGTGTGTGCATGTGTGCATGCATGTGAGTATACACATAGGCTGAGGGACCTTTGACTTAAAAATGGTTTGTTCTGTACATTTACTTTGAGATCACCACTTAGAGTTTGGATCATACAAGTCTTTGAAATTAATTTGATAAGTCAGCACTTGTAGGAATAGAAATAGATGAGGCGAAGTTTCTGTCCTTATCATACAGTAGGAAAGACAGATGTTTATAAATATTATTTGGAGGAATTCAGAGAGGGAAAGGAGGGAAGCTTCTTTTCTGGGCATGGAAACAACACAGAACTGTTTTAAATTGATTGTTGGTCCAATGGATCAATTGAAAACCCCATTTCAGTGCTGTGATCAATATCACAGAACCCTCTGAGTGAAAACAAGGGAAAAATGCACACAGCAGGGCCTCTCAGCCCAGACCAGAGTGGCAGTGCATTAAAACAGATGATCTCATCAAAGCACTACATTTGCAAAAAAGAGTATAAAACGCAATCCTCATAATTAAATAAGCAGAAAATCACACATGTGCTTCGTTCATGGAAATCATTATTAGGCCCGTTAAATCCTCCAGTGCCTTCTCCCATCGTGTCTAATTTCACTGTTTGAAGACATTCCCCATTCTCCCCCCAAAAACCCCATCAGAATGGAAATAATCAAAGTAATCTCTAACCTTCTAAAAGTAAGTAATGGTGCACATGGAATTCCTACACCATTGCTATCTTCTTTTCATCAATGTCGATTTGCGATACGTGATTAATTGAGTCATTTTAGGTGCAAGTTCATCTTCCCAAAAGCTATATCATGTCACCAATTTGAAAGAAGTGTAATGAAAAAAATGTATGTGTGTTTGTGTGAGTGGATGTATGTGTGAGTGCAGACAAGTATGTGGTCTTTAAGAAAAATCGAAGTCGAGATGCCTTTAAGTTATATTTTCATAGATGATTCATTTTCTGCACCTTGTCATCAGTCTTGTCTACCCAGAGCATTGGCATCAAAAAAAGCAATTCATACACTCTTAAAGCTAGTTTTAAAGGATTTCCATTTATAAAAAGTGTTTATTTTATGTTTCAGCAAATTATATGCAAAATCTCCTTGGTCCTTTTGGATCTCTGCCATGATAATATGCTGTATTGCTGACACTGTGACAGCAGGTCATCAATATCATTAGCAGAACCAAAATGTGTCAAACTGTTCTCGAAGTGTTGGAAGCTGTGCAGAAGTGAAAATATAGGAAAACTATGACTTCTGTGAGTAATCTAAAACAGGTAACACCGCAATTGCAACTTGTGTATGATGAATAAAAGTGATAGAATAGAAATTAAGAAATTTCTATTTTAATATCAGCTCTGTAACTAAGTTACTGTGAACCATGGGAAATGTGCCTTTCTCTCCACCTCAGTTTCTCTGAGGAAGACAGAGCTGGGATTTCTATCCCCTGTTCTATCACTAACATCCTATGGCTTTCAAAGGACATCATACATCGTGACATGGGAAAAAACAATCCCTGTACTTCTGTACCCAGAGCATGAATCCTTCGGCTCAATGACTCATATAGATCTTGCAGGCATCAGTGCAAACACTAATGTAATCATTCGGCAGAGAGAGCGCCAATTTAAAAACCAGCGCATCTGATCTATCGCTCCTTTACGTACTTGTTCCAGTTGTAAGTAGCAGCAGCATGCACAGCAAATTGCCTCGCTTCCTACAGAGACTTCTCTCTCCAACACTCAGTCTTCAGAAAGGAATTATCCAGCTTCCGATGACACCATGACTCCCTCTTTTGTCTCTGCCTCCTGACCCCTGTGCAGCGCTGTTTGCGCCCCTCTGCTCCCGATGCCTTGAACGCTGGTCGCTTCTTCCTTTGCTTAGTTCATTCCCTCCCCTCCTTCAGATCTCAGCTCCAGCATCACTTCCTCTGGGCGACTTGGCTGGGACCATCTAGCCACACCCAGCACCCATGGCCTAGGCACTCATATTCACGGGAGCCTCCTCGTGGGCACAGGTGTCGCCAACACAGCTCTCACCAACGCAGGTTAAATCAACTCTATCCCCCTCACGAGCATGCTGACGCTCTGAAGGCAGAGAGGAAGCCTCGTTTCTATCGCCCCGTACAGTGACTATCAGAGAGTGGAACCTCAGTAAGTATCCTTAGAGTGGAAGAATTCGTGTCTTTAATATCACTGCTATAATAACACAGTGTCGGGGTTTACTCCCTTAGCCTTTCCCCTGAAGAGGTATGCCGCAAGGCAGAGGAGGTTTTTTGGAATCAGAGTTTTCCTTCTCTGATGTGCCCTGACAGAAAATCCGGAGCCGGAGTCCCTAAGGCGGTTTGACGTTGTAGTCAACACCGGCAACTCCTGCGGCGCACCTGAAGCCAAGCTGTATTGACTCCGTCTTTCCCTTGGACCCTTCAGCTGCGAAGAGAGGGGGGGTCTGCTGCATGGGCAACAGCAGACCCTCCATATCACCCTGCCCAGGCTCTGTAGCTTCAGCTTCACTGGAGAGGACACTCCAGCGACATCGCAAGATGTCGATTCAACACGGGAGGAGACAGATACCGTGTCACTCCCGAGTCGGACTGCACAGCCATTCTCGGCGGTGCAGATAGACTCTTAAGAAGCTACACCATTGTCTCTCGAGACGGACGGCTGCCGACGACGAATAACACAATAATAATTTTATATTATAATCTTACTGTTGCGTTTTAGCTTTTCACTCAAGCTCTTCCTAAAGCTAACGAACGGGCTAAAACAAAGCCTTAACATTTACTGTTAGGAACGATACTAACCCAGGATTGGCTAAGGCTACAATTCCTACAGATACACTAGATTTTCAATTATACAAACTAAAAACCTTAACCTCTGAGGGGCTGTTCTTGCCCTTCACTCCTACGGTGAAGATGAAAGAGAAAATACATCAAACTTTGCCAGTTTACATGGGTGACCAATTGAAAACAATATTGCTGGAAGCTGAGTCAATTTCAAAAAATTCTCTAGAAAGATAAAGTCAGGTTAAAGTATGGAAGATCTTTTGTAGGGCAATTTGACAAAGGCAGTAAGGAAAAGAAATAGTTCCTTTTGACATAAAAGACTTCTTACAAATTATCAAATCCAGTCTATAGTTAATTATCTACGTGTAAGGTTTCCTACCAGCCCTGTCTCGCCACCCCTGACGTGAAGCTGGGGTGCACGGACCTGCCCAAACTTCAGCTGACAATGGCCACTGAGGCAGGACAGAGGTGACGGTGATACTGATGACAAATATTTTCTCTGTCCTTGCTCTTTGCATTGGATAGAATATCTTTGTTCTCCTTTCTAGAATGCTGTTTCCCTTCTAAAGGCTGAGAAAATGTCAGGAAAAGTTAAATAAGGAGACAGAAAAACCAAATGCAACAGAAAGCCGTGGAATCTCACATTGGAGCCTGGAGTAGAAAAAAGAACATTAATGGAAAAACGAAGAGACCTCAATTAGAAGCTGTCATTTATATATAAAGCATTATACTAGTGTTGCATTTCTAAGTTTTGACAAATGTTCTGTGTTTAAGATGTTACCGTTAGCGGAAGCTGGGTGAAGGGTGGACAAGAACCCTCTGTACTCTCTTTAACCTCGTCTGTAAATCTAAAATCATTTCAAAATGGAAAGTTTTCAAACTCTGAAAAAAATAAAGTGTGTAACTTTTTTTTAATGCTGTTACCCCTTTCAGTTTTTTTTCCCCCAGGAGTTTAAGGTGGTAAAGATACTTCAGAGACCTTAGTCTAGGTTATGAAACATTTTCTTCATTTAAAAACACTTAACATTATTCTGTGAAAATGAGGGAGTGGAATTACAGTACAATGCATAATTTATTTTACTTCATCTTCCCTCACATCTTAAGTTTCGGTCTCAAGTAGATTTATAACGTAACTTAAATTTTAAAGATGCCTATTACCTTAGGGTGCTTTTCGTTAATTTCTTAAAAATGGGACTAAAACAAACATAAAATTAGTTTTTATACATTGAAGACAGAAAATATATAAACTATTTACTTTGGGAAGCAATGTTTAAGGAATAAGGAAGCATTCTGCAATCGGTATTCTATTAGTTTTCTAATAAGATTTGTCACATATCTGCAGAAAAGTATTCTGTAATCCATATAGTTCAGCTGAAGGTTGCTAATCCTAACCAACTCCTGGACCACAGAGAAAACCACAGGCTTAAGGTAAACCAATCACACACCTCCAATCCTGTCACAGAAAGAGGTCCACATAGCACATTAATAAAATACAATAGTAACAAAAACTCTCAAATGCTATTATGGGTCCAGCACCCTAACACTTTGGGGATCTCGGGAAAGAATAAATTGGAGGCTGCATTTTTTAATATCTTACTTTAAGGGTATAAATAAAGCCTATGCCCAGTGGAAGGACTCACCTAAACCCAAGTTAGGGACTGAACAGGTCCCCAGGGAACGAGGTACACGGGGTCTCCTCTTCACATTTCCAGACCATTCTACAAGCCTCTCACAACCGTACCACCCTAGCAGAAGGGGAGGGAGAAGCAGCACTATCGTCTAGGGAGCCCTGTCAGCCCAGGCACCTGCTTTGAGGAAACCAGTGCTGAGCAAAAACAGGCCCTCTGGCTGTTCAGGGTGCAGGCTGTGTAGTTCACCCATTCCCCCCCTCCCCTAGGGTTGAGGGTCTTCTCCCAGAATTCTCAGTCATCTCATTGGTTACTGATGTTCCAAAACCCTTTGTGTGAGAAAAAAAAAAAAAGAAAGAAAGAAAGAAATCGTAAAGTGTTTCCAAGTTTGGTATATGCAAAGCCCTTGTATTAGTTAGCTAGGACGGCCACCACAAACTACCACGGACAGGGGGACTCAGACTTCTGGGGGCCGGGTTTTTTTCTGAGGCCTCTCTCCTCGGTTCATGGATGCCCACCTTCTCGCTGTGTCCTCACATGACCTTCCTCTGTGTGCTTGCTCCCCTGGTATCTTTTTGGGGTGTCCACATTTCCTCCTCTTACAAGAGCACTAGTCAAATTGGATTAGGGCCCACCATAATGGCCTGATTTTAACTCAATCACCTCAAGAAAAGGATATAATTCTGCTCCTACCAGCTCTTTTCAATGTGGGACGGCAACCAAGGACTTGTCTTACACAGGCCTATAGGGGATACTCACCTCATTTTAAAAGCTTCGGATTATCCCCATTTCACAGACAAGGAAGTTGAGGTGCAGAGTGGTTAAGTTACATTTCCCGGATCACAGAGCGAGCAGGCAGGGAGCCCAGCTCCAGAGCCCAGGGTTTAAACACAACCCTCTAAGATCATGCTAGAAAAGAGGGTCACATGACCCCAGCTAAGCCAATCAGGAGCTTTTGACATTCTTGCCCTTTCTGATCTCGGAGTCCTACGCTTATGAATGTGCTCTTGGCTGTTCCTACTGCACCTGAAAAACCTTGCTTAAAAGAACCAAATCCTCATAGGAAGACACACAGGAGATGTGGCAAATCGCAGAGGCGCTGGAGACAGCCTTTCCCCTTTGAAGCCATACTACTTCTCCCTTTGAAGATACACACTAACCAACATCCTTGTGAGAAACCTTTTTGTTTGTTTGTTTCTGTTTTTTTCTTTTTTTTCTTTTAAGCCAGAGTCAGTTTTATTTGCCCAGAACCAAAATAATCTTGACTAACCCCCAGGCAATTCAGAGAACCAGTGTAAAAATTCAATTTGCTTTGGGGATGACCTGTCTTCATCCTTAGATCCAACGGACATACTTAAAACAAATAAACCTAAACAGTGCCTCGTTCAAATTAGTGCTTCTCATGTAAAAACCCTGTTTTTCTGGCCTCCGCGTTAGGATTTTCAGCTAAAAAGAAGTAGCTGGTGGCAATGGCTAGCGTGAAGCGTTTCAGAAACCAGCTCCGTTCAAATGTTCGTGTTTACTATTATCTCTGTCATCAGTACAGGGTGACACACTGAGGCTTTAAGAAGAGGTCACTAAGCTATAATCCATCATTTGGCGAGAAAAAGTGAAAAGCAGTCTATGAAATTCATCCGGATTGCAAACGACCTAGGAGACATAATCAGCAATGCAAAAAGCAAACTGCAGGTAGTTTATGTTTAAGATCCCCACGATCTGTTGGGGGCGTAGACCCGAGAGCAGTAAAAAGCAATAAGTCGTTAGGATATGTCTTGGCACTACATCATTCAAATTCTAGAAAATAATTCTAAATTAAAATGCGACCAGCTGTGGCTCCACGTTATTAATGGGAACTCAGTCAATTTAGGCGGAACTACCCACCTGGCTGGAGTGAGGACACAGCCTTAATTAAGAAGCTTCAATGTGGCTAAAAACTCCTTTTCATGTCACAAATGGTTAGACGTTTATTTTAGCTCCTTGTGAAAATGAATAAATTGTTATAGGTTCGGTGCATTCCCCATCCTGTGCTCTCCATTGCTAGGGAACAGAAATCAGCAGAAGATACTACCCCGGCACTCAAAGAGAAAAGGAAATTGTATGGATAAAAGATAAGTGGAGAATAATTTTTGCAGCTCCCACCAGAACAGGAAAACTTCCTCTAGCAAATCCCCAAAGCAGTCTATTTGGCCCTCCACCTCCACCATTCTGCTGCTACCCAGCTGCCCTGGCAAGCCAGATAGGCAGCTGTGAAGCCGCACTTATCTTTCTGAAAGTCACCCCTTTATGGAACGCAATGTTACTTTCTCTGTTTTCACATTTTTAGTTTATTTGAAGCATTTTGGAAAGGTTTATATCGCCGTTTCTGATGAGGTTTGCCAATATCTATTGTTTTAAAATATTAAACCTCTTTCTGAAAGTGTGGCAGGGTTCTAGACTGGTCTGGAAGCTTCTCACAAGCAGGATAGCCCCAGACAGAGCCATTATGCCACAAGGTTTTGCTTTATAGAAGCCATAAATTTCCATAACGCTGGCCATCTCTATGTCACTCCCATGGACAATCAGAGATTTGTAGATTAAAACCTATTTCAGGTCCTGACTGGTGTGGTTCAGTGGATTGAAACCCAACCTGACAACCAAAGGGTTGCCAGTTCAATTTCCAGTCAGGGCACATGCCTGGGTTGTGGGCCAGGTCCCTGGTTGGGGTTGTGTGAGAGGTAACCACACATCGGTGTTTCTCTCCCTCTCTTTCTCCCTCCCTTCCCCTCTCTCCAAAAATAAATAAGTAAAAAATATTTTTTTAATATTAAAAAAAAAAAACCTGTTTCAGGAAAGGATCAAATAAGTTCATTCACTCTAAGGAACAAGCTGCTAACAAAACCCATTTTATCATCAGTCCCATAGGGTGTCACAGGCTTGACAGATATCACAGGCTGGGGAGCAGGAGAATAGTCTTTCCTGTCATAATTATAAACATATACATATTTTTATATAAATAATACATTGTATATTGTAATATAAAATATTATAGATCACAAATATAGAATATGTTATTTATAAGATTATATACCATAAATAATACATAACTATTATAAGTGATACATACACAGGCTGATTTTAGGGTGGAAGATGCTAATCTTAATCCTAATGTTTGAATAGCCTCTCTCTAAGGACCATGTAGACAAGATGTCAAAACATGCCAGGCCATTAAAGCTAGCTGCTTGTGATTGGACTTCGCTCTACAGCTTAGAATATCATTCTTCACCCTTCTGTGCTGCCACTATGACAGTGTCCTCCTCTGTCCCCAGTCCTTCGACACTTCCTCCCTCTTTCATTAGTAGTACATGCCCAGCCTTACCTCATTTCAAATTATAAAAGGATATTCCTGCTGCAACCTAATTTTGTATTACTTTGGCAGCCAAATCAAAATAAATTACACATCTAATATCACAAAATTTGCATTGCATGCCTCAGTGAATAAAATGATGCATAATTTAGGGTCTCTATCTTCAAGAAAACTTAGAGTCAAAATTGCATGGTGTCGGGGAGGGAACAAGGGTATAAACATGATATAAAACCTAGAGCTGATTCATCAGATGGTCAGAATGAAAATTCAAAAACACATTGATAGAATTGATGGTTAGAAACACAAACAAGTAAAAAAAAAAAAACCTCTAGGAATCCATCTTTGCAAAGGACAGTGGCTGAAATCAATGATGAGGGATGCCACTTAGCAGAAGTGCTTGTAAAAATTTATAAAATAGAGACAGCAGGCATGATTGGTGATCTAAAACATTATGATCAATCCTCCAATTATGCCTGCTACAAAAAGTGATGGTACTCCTAGTCTACATTAATATGTGCAAAAGCCAGATCAAGAGAATTAACAAAATCACTCTGTGCTACCCCAAAACACTTGGAGTACTTTTGGTTGTTGTTTCATGTTTATTTCACATTTATTTTATATTTTAGGGGGAAAAGGCAAAGTAAGTCCTAGGATGCTGGAAGGAATTCAGCAGTGTATCGACGATTCTTTGCCATGTTTGTCACAATTTTCACCTCTAAACCTTTTGTGGAAATGATTTATGCCTTCAGTAGAAATTAGATTAGATGTACTCTAGGTGCCTTTAAATTGTAAGATTTCATGTGTCTCGGGAATTTAATAAGTACAGTGCTGGAGATAAATACTTGAGAAACCCAAATAGGAAGGAGAATTGAACCAAGTAGAGTGATAGAATGCTATGACCAGAAAAGTGTGGAGCATCCAAGTATAAATTCAACCAAGCAATTGTTACCCTCTTTCCTTTCCCTCCTTTGTATCATAATGAAGCTATTCATCTGAGCACTGCTGCATCTATGTGTTCAATGTACTATGCTTACTCTGGATGAAACTCCCTGGGTCAAAAATGTTTTAGTGTGCCTGTTTAGAAAAAGTTTTTTATAAATTAAATATGCCACTTGCACAAAGGTAGCCCGAATGGCTAGTTCACCTGCCTTACGTATACATCAGAGGCCTCCAAAGTGACACGCAAGTATTCAGGGCAGAATTTGCCAAAATGATCCATTAGACCACTGAGAAAACTAGTGCTCCGTTAGAATAATATTCTAAAATTAAGAAAAAATTATGGATGGACATAGATCATACAGTCAAGCTTCAACGACCAAAATCTAAAGACAGAGTGGGAGTTCTACCAAAAGGGGACACTAAAGGTGAGGCCTTAATTCCCTATTTGTCATCATCAGTATAAGGTGGGCTTCTAGTTAAATGTGTTTAGAAAATACAACATTTAAACAATTTTAACTCAAATAACCAATATGGAACCATAGCTTAAAAATACGCCTACAAGCAAACCACGGGTGACCCACATTATTTTTAACGAAAGTACATGACAGCAGCAAGGGAGTGTCCGAACTGACTTTGCTGCTGAAACAAGCTCTCTGGTGCCTCCACCTCAGGTAAGAATAGTAATGGTATGATGAGATCGGACAATAGCAGAACATGAAGCTGTCGAGAAGACTATTTAAAGCATAGCTTTGCATCACTACAACTAATGTGACGTCTCACACAAGTGCACCATCTGCCTTCAAATAATAGCCCATGGTGGTATGAGGTCATCACTGTAAGGGATACAATTAAAAGGTTAGCCAGCAGGTAAGTGGAACCTAATGAACAAAAGAAATAAATGAGCAAAGTACAACCAGAGGCATGGAAACAAGGAAGAGACTGACAGTGACCAGAGGAGAGGGGGATAAGTTGGAGGGAGAAGTGGAAGGGTCTAGTCAAGGAACATCTATAAAGGACCCATGGACGTGGACTACAGGTGGGGACTGACTGGAGGAGTAAGTGGGGGTGCGGTACAGGAGAGCAACAGGTGGAAAATGGTGGCAACTGTAACAGAACAACAATTTTTAAAAATCTTTTTTTTTAAAGAAAAAGTAAGTCAGCAGAACACTATTACTAAGATTTTAATGTGAGAAAAATAATGTTATACCACAAATGAAGAAAAAAGAAGTATTCGTTTTTAATTTTTATCTCATACTTTTAAAAAATCTACATTTATGTTATATAAAAACATATACATATTATAGATAACATAATATATATAGTATATACATACTAGAGATAGAAATAGAGATAGTTACGTCAGGGGTTCAAAACATCAGCTAAAAATATATATTGCATACATACATATAATAGATATATATTTGTGTGTGTAATAAACATTTTACTTAGGAACTTGTGGCTTACCTACAAATGTTTGGTCATAACAGGACCCTGAAAGGCTAGTTAGCCTTGGAGCATTTAGATTTTTTTCTTATTTATTTACGTAAGAATCAGGTAAGCCCTTGATATGATCACCTAGCTTTTCAGTGTCTCTTCTCCTCAGACTTCATGACATCACTGCCTGGATTTTATAAAACAGTAAAAACATTTTTTTTCACAAAGTTACTTTTTAAATAATGCCTTTTTCTATAATAGTTTATATTTATAAATATTTGAAAAGTAAACCAGAGAATTTGTATTCTACTCTCTTGATGATTATGTTGCTATCAATCAAGTCTGAGACTTTATTTTTATGCTGATCCAGTCCCAATGACAATTTCTACAATATAAATACAACTAGGCCAAAGCAACAATCTCATCTGTATTCATTATTGTCCTAAATTACAGATATTAAAGATACATAAACCATGAAGCCACATGGTGATATTTCTATGAACTGACTCAAATAGGTTGTGTTTATACATCTGATTAGTGAATTGAAAACATAAACTAGCACCTGATACCAATAAAGAGATGATACAGTTGTGTGTTTATGTATCATTATTTACTCATATTTCATGTTTAAACAGGTATAAATAGGTCAAAGTTGAAAAGAGAATCTGTCAGCGTCTTTGGCAATGGTAAAATAATCGATGAAACCACTTTTGCTAATTACTGCACAGCTTAAAGTATTTTCAAAATAATTAGACAACAATTGAGCTCCTCCCATTTAGTTGGCTTTTATGTTTTTGTTTTGAGTATTGTATTTGTTTGATTTTTTAGTATATCACATTCTGTACCTACAGTACTTTTTTAATAGACTTTATTTTTTTAAGTGGTTTTAAGTTCACAATAATATTGATCAGATACATAATCTCCTCCATTATCAACATCCCCCACGTGAGTGGTACATTTGTTACAACTGATGAGTTTATACTGACAAATCATTATCATCCAAGTCCATAGTTTATGTTACAGTTTACTCTTTGGGTTGTATATTTTATGGATTTGGATGAACATATAAGGACATATATCTACCATTATAGTAACATACAGGGTTGTTTCATTGCCTTAAATGTCCACTGTGCTCTGCCTATTCATCCCTCCTTCCCATCTAATCCCTGATGTTTTACTATCTTTATAATTTTGCCTTTTCCAGAATGTCACATAGGTGGAATCATACAGTATATAGGTTTTTCAGATTGGCTTCTTTCGCTTAGTAGCACACACTTAAGTTTTCTCCATGTCTTTTCATGGCTTGATAACTCATTTCTTCTGGATGTACCACAATTTACTTAGACATCACTTATTGAAGGACATCTTGGTTGCTTCCATGTTTGGGTAATAATGAATAAAGCTGCTGTCAGTATTCATGTGCAGGTTTTTGTGGGGGCATAAGTTTTCAACTTCTTTGCATGAATACCAAGGAGCACGATTACTGGATCATATGATAAAAGCATGTCTAGTTTTGTAAGAAACTGCCCAACTGGCTTCCAAGGTGGCTGCATCCCTTTGCACTCTCACCAGCAGTGAACAGGAGTTCCTGCCTTTCCCCAGCCTCGCCGGCATTTGATGTTGTCAGTGTTGCTGACTTGAGCCATCCTCTTAGATTCAGAGTGGTATCTCATCGTTTGGATGTGCATGTCCCTGATGATGTATAAATGTGCATTATTATTTCACATGCTCATTTGCCATCTGTACGTCTTCCTTGGTGGGACTTTTATTTTTTAAAGAACACTCTTAAAACTCTTAGTAAGTTTGGGTTAAGAATGTTAAAATGAAGTGTTTAAGACCCATAGAGAAACAATGGTAGGTCGTATGCATCAGGAAGCTTTCTACCTCTAAGCCACACAAAAAAATCTTACAGTAAAATTTATTAGCAGGTTTTCTAATCAGCTCAGCCTTATATTCAAACTTTTGTGAATACTTATCCAAACTCAGCAGGAGCAACTTCTCCCTTCATATCAATATCACTTTGCTTATTTTCCCATCTTTCCCTGCTTCTCTTTCAATACACTTTATTTTAACTCAATATTAATTATAATGGCTTGATAAAAGATAGCTTGAATTAAAGAGCACTCATGTCAATGAAATTCTGATGATATTGAAGACTTGCCCTTGAAATTATCTAGTTCCCAGAAGAAAAGAATCAAATTAATTAACACTTCTAAAGTAAAGATGTAAAATTCCTTGTACAATCAAGTATTTAGTCTAAATTTAAATATTCACTAAAGTGTTGTTCAGAGTAAAATGTCAAGTAAAAAGAGATATTTCTAAAATCCACATTTGGAATAAAAAACATGTGTCAGATTTCTCACCCTAGTAACCAAATGAGCACTTACCAGTTTTCTTCTGGGAAAAAAAAAAAGGCATAGATTTTTAAAAGAACTGAGAAAGAGAAACCTGTGCTCAGATTCTGACCTTCCCATTCACAAGCTGTGTTACCTGGTGGGTTATCTAATCTTGGTTTCTTCATGTGTATTTGAGGCTAACAGTACATACCATGTTTCCACTATGAGAATTCGGCAACCTAATGCCTGGAAGGAATCTAGCCATGACTGTCATACAGTAGGAACTTCATAAATGAGAGGTTTTACTTATTCTATGACTTTTCAAAAAGGACATGGGAAGAAAGAGAGAAAAGAAGTAAGAGAGAAACCCACACAAAACAAACAAAGCAAAACACCATTGCAATGAGTGGCTCTTAAATTCTACTTTGAACATAAACAAAAATTTCGAGTTTCTGTACTGCTGGTGGGGATGCAGACTGGTGCAGCCACTGTGGACAACAGTATGGAAGTTCCTCAAAAAACTGAAATTGGAACTGCCTTTTGATCCAGTGATTCCACTGCTGGGATTATACCCAAAGAATCCTGAAACACCAATTCAGAAGAATCTCTGCACCCCTATGTTCATAGCAGAGCTATTTACAATAGTCAAGTGCTGGAAACAGCCTAAGTGCCCATCAGTGGATGAGTGGATCAAACACTGTGGTACATTTACACAATGGAGTACTACGCAGCAGAAAGGAAGAAGAAACTCCTGCCTTTTGCGACAGCATGGATGGAGCTGGAGAGTGTTATGCTTAGCGAAATAAGCCAGTCAGTGAAAGACAAATACTGGATGATCTCACCTAAAGAGGAACCTAATGAACAAAATTAATTAGCTAACGAAATAGAACCACAGGCATGGGAACATGGAATAGACTGAGAGTGATCAGAAGGGAGGAGAGAGGGGGGTAATTGTAGAAAGAAGGAGAAGGGACTAGTCAAGGGACATGTATGAGTGACCCAAGGACAGGAACAACAGTGTGGGAACTAACTGTGGGAGCGAGGGTGTGGGATGGGCAGAGGAGGGCAAAGGAGGACAAATGGAGACATCTGTAATAGAATAAAAATAAAAATGATTTTAAAAATCAAAATTAAACAAAAGACTGAGAGCTGGGTTCAAATGTGCTTCATTCCCCCATTTACTACATGGGGGCCCATTCTGTTCCTCGGTTACCTGTAAAATGGAGATAATAGCCTCTACCTCTTAGGAGTGTTTGGAAAATTAAATGTTTATGTATGTAATTTCCCAGATTCAGTCGAAACTCAGAAAATGTTTCAGTAAATGAACTGTTCACAAAAGAAAACTAAGGTCTGTTCCTGTAGTAAAAAAAAATGTAATGTAATTTCAAAACTAAGCTATACGCTAAGTGAAATCAGTCAGTTGCAGAAAGATGAATCGTGTGCGGTCCCACTTACATGTGGTATCCAAAACAGTCAAATTCAAAAGTCAAGAAGTGTAACAATGGTTGTCGGGGACCAGGGAGAGGCAAATGGGGCATTGCTAACCAAAGGGCGTAAAGTTTCAATTAAGTAAGAATAATTCTAGAGAGCCACTGTACAATATTGTATCTACAGTCAACAATACGGTATCACTGCCTTCAACGTGTATGGACAAAGGTTTAAAGAAGATAGATTTCATGTCAAGTGTTCTAACCACAATAACATAAAAGTAATTAAAATAAATAAGTGAGTACAGTAGGCCATTCTAAGAAGTCACTGTAGATCCATAATAAAATCCATTTCCTTACCAAAAAAAAAAAAAGTAAATATTACAGCACAGCATCAGCTCTCTCAAATCTGCTTAATTCCATTCTCAGAAAAATAGCAAAGCCTCCAGCTTCTGTTTCCTATACTCAAGCCACAGGCTCCTGAGTCAAAAGAGGAGGTATTGGCCTCCATAAAGTACTCTTGCCCCAAAGGGAGCACAGTGCTGACAATCCCGCATGCTGGCATGCACCCCTCCCTGCTTTATGTGCCACAATTTAAAATAGCCCTGGAGCACTGAGGAATGTGATCTCATTGACAAAGCACTTCCTCCAAAGCTGTGCCTGAACTCCAGGTACTAATGTCTATTCTTCTAACTGGTTGCCACTGGAGAGAGAGGTATTCGAGTGAGCCCACAGGGAGTTAGTCCTTCTGCAGGGCCTGACATCCCAGAGACATGCGTTAAAGTTAGCTAAGATTGCTTTTCCTAAAAAATCAAGAACCTTTTTTAAAATGCCAGCATAAATTTTAACCAAGATTTGAGCTAGTGAAAAGGAAAGGAGATGATAAATATTTGTTAAATTGAAATAAAATGAATCGTGCTTTCTATTAGCAAGACTCGTCGGCAGCCGTCCATCTCGAGAGACGATGGTGTAGCTTCTTAAGAGTCTATCTGCACCGCCGAGAATGGCTGTGCAGTCCGACTCGGGAGTGACACGGTATCTGTCTCCTCCCGTGTTGAATCGACATCTTGCGATGACGCTGGAGTGTCCTCTCCAGTGAAGCTGAAGCTACAGAGCCTGGGCAGGGTGATATGGAGGATCTGCTGTTGCCCATGCAGCAGACCCCCCCTCTCTTCGCAGCTGAAGGATCCAAGGGAAAGACGGAGTCAATACAGCTTGACTTCAGGTGCGCCGCAGGAGTTGCCGGTGTTGACTACAACGTCAAACCGCCTTAGGGACTCCGGCTCCGGATTTTCTGTCGGGGTTTACTCCCTTAGCCTTTCCCCTGAAGAGGTATGCCGCAAGGCAGCGGAGGTTTTTTGGAGTCAGAGTTTTCCTTCTCTGATGTGCCCTGACTGGAAGATCGAACCAGCGACACTTAGCTCGCAGGCCGACGCTCAATCCACTGAGCCAAACCAGCCAGGGTTTAGCAAGACTATATATGAAGAAACATGAGGGTACAGAGAAAGGTGTAGAAATCAGCCTTAAAACAGCTTTGATCTCATCAGGAGAGTGAATAGGGATAAGAGAAATAGACAAAGAATGACGTAGGCTTCCTGGCAGAATTGGAAGAAAAGCATAAAGGAAGCACTTCAGAAAGCCAAAGGCAGTTAGTTCGATGTAAGAATTAAGAAGGTATTTCTGGCTAGGGGTCTGCATCAAAAAAGACGTCAAGAACAAGTGGATTCTGGACCTGGAGGGAAGAGACTGAGGGTTGGTTGGGCTGTGAACGTCGTGTACAAGTACACAAAGGATTGTCACAGGAAAGAGAACCTGTCGTGGACCCAAAACCAGCGAGCAGGATTTTCACAAGCACACTAGTATCCAGCTAAGGGCTAGCTAACCAAAGAACAGGCTAGCTTAAACACTAGTGAACAACACTGTTAGAAAGAGCAGAACGAAAGGCGAGAGACTTCTTGTGAGAAATAACACACAAGGGACGCCAGGGTTGAGGAGGAGCCTGAGCTGGAGTGCAAGCGAAGACCACACCAGCTCCCCGCAGCACACAGTCTGCACAGCCCTCCTCCTGACCCGTACTTTTCCTTCACCCATGCAGGGCCACTTGCTTACATGCCTATAAGCTGCTGCCATCCCAATCCTTGCACGCCCCATCCCAAGCGCTGTGACTTCTCATGCCTTTCACTCCTTCAAGCTGAATGGCAGGTCTAGAAAGATCTAGATGGCATTCTAGCTACTACCATCTCGCGTCAAGTGTACAGGTTCCTTGAAAGATGGGAAAACTAGCACCAATTGAGCAAGGATTTTCTATCTCCCCAGTTTCCTCTGTTCCAAACCAAGTCAGGCTGATTCCTAGTCATAGCTCATGCCCTGTGCCCCTCCGTGGCTGCTTTGTTTATTAAACCTGAAGCACTGGTTTGTGTTAAGTGCCGTGGTGCATTGGAGAACCCTAGAGTTAGCGACACCTTGTTCTCTGTGGTAGTTTCATGAGGATGCTGGCTCCATCTCCAGTTTTTCTGCATCCAAAAACGAACAGAAATTACAGTTTTGATTTATCTCTAGCCCTATGTTCTAGCTGACTGAAGCCACTTTTGAAAACAGTATTGTTTTTCTGATTATAAAAACATAAAAACATGCAGAATGCTTAGGGAAATTGTATGATGCTTAAAAGCGTTAAAGACAACCACTGCTACAGTTTGATGCATGTCTTTTTAGTGTTTGTCTAAGTAAAAATACTCAAGAAAAAAATGTAGGTGAATATGTGTGGGTAGGGAGATTTAGTTTGGAATCAGACTGAACACACTATTTTATATACTTGATTTACTGTTGCTTAACAATGTGTCCTTAGAACCTGCACAGAACTTTCTGTAGAAGGAAAGCACATTAAATTACAGAAGTGTGTTTTTTCTGGAAATGTGGTTCCAGATCACTCTGCGGGTACAAATGACCTCAGGAAGGGGAGTGGCTGAAATAGACTTAAGAAAGGCAACGTCGGTCATGAGTACGTCTTTCTAATTTAGCATGTGGCCTCGCTGGAGAAATATCTGCTGTCCATTTGTTTAAGGTCAACAAATAGAAGCTACACAAATTGTGGAAGTCATCAAAAGAAAATTGGGGACTTTTTAATTATCTTCTGCCCATTGGTACAACATCTGCTCATCTATCTAACAAAAATCTGTTGGAAAGTCTCTCTCTCAAGAGATGAACAGAAAAGACAAAGTCACTACTTCAATGAGCCTTATTCTAAAAAATTCTTTTTTACACATGTTTATAATTCATGAGTTGGTCAGTGCAGCTCATCTTTTGCCCTGAATACTGAGATTTTTGTTGCTCCTTCAGGGCATTTAATCAATAGTTTATGTTCAAAAAATCATATTTGCTGACAAAATAGTAGCAAGCCTACTGAATATGACTTCTGACATCTGAAAACAATTGTACAAATATAATTTTCTAATAACAATGTTTTCTTCTTACCGTTGCCTCTGGTTAAAATATAATTAACCAATCTCATTATTTTCGCTTGACTCATTTTTTAAAATATATTTGTTATTGCTCATTTTCCTCAGGGTGTTTTATCCAATTTCTGATTACCACCAACTAGTCTTTTTCCTCTCAGTAAATCTTCTGACTCTAAGACCTTTGAACATCAGGGAAATGAACAGATTTCCTAAATATTTTCAAAGAATTACTTTGGCCAAGAGAACATAAGACAACTCACTACCAGTTGACAGCCAATATAACATGTTAAAAAACACCAAGCTAAGATGACAATTAATGGCAATCACACATCACATAATGGCAATCACTCATAACATACATCAACCAAACACATGCTCTAGGCGAGTTCATCTTCAGAATCCAGCCACTTTATAAGTATTTCGAATAAAGGAGTGCTCACTCCTTCTAAGATAACCTAGTCCTTTCCAACAGCTTTTTATTTCTTTTTTAATAGTAGGCCTAAATTATTTCACTCTATAAAACCACAAACAGTTGGTTCCAGCTCAGCTTACTAAATCAATCCCTAAAAATTGAGTGCTCTCCATTATGTGCTGGCCTTTCAGAGATTACCTTGATCCAGAATAAAATCTTGCTTTAGACTTTTCTCTTTTCGAAGTTGATCATACATAAGTATTCTCTACAAGACATGTTCTTAAACTTTTCTCCTGAAAATTTACTAATATAGCTACCCATATTTCTAAGGAAACTAATAAGAGGTACTTAAAATAGCAAAAACAGAAACAAAACAAAATTATAAACCTATTAATAATAGTGGGAATGGTACAGAAGGCTTTTATTGTAGAACCAGAATAGCTTTCATAAAGTTCATGAGACCATTTGCAGGAAGCTTTGTATCACAGCAGTTTCCAGTAGTAAATATGATAGCTTCCTACCCTTCCCTTCAAAAGAAGCAAGAGTAACTTGTCCAAATAACGACTAGCCTAACACATAATTGGGTGAAGAGTTGTTGGTGTAGAACATTCCAACCAGTGTGGTTACAGATGTGCTGAGACAGGAACCTTCCTCGGCATCACACATCTGAAGGGGGCTGTGGTAGGCAGAGCCCAGGCTGGGTACCTCTCACCTTGGACAGTCTCATCTGATTATGCCATTGTCATGTTCTGTTGGTGCCATCACATAAACATGTTAAGAGGAAAGCAGTTAATTTCATATAATATAAATGTAATTAGAAGTTCAGTTGCTACGGAAAAAGCAAAACCTTCTACCCGACATCTGTTCATCCTACTAGACATTGCTCACCAGCAGACACTCTCTTGAGTTAGGCTTTGAAGATTTTTTTGAGGCTACCTGTATTATCTCTAAGTGCTTACACTTTGTGCAGTTATACCAGTTTCTTGTGTCTATTAAGCAAACTTCTGTAATGGTTTTGGGAAATTAGAAAAGAAAAGGATGGCTGCAGAATGAGAATAGAATTCATGACAAAAAGAACAAGCAGGGCGTTTGGGCAGGTTGAAGTGCAGCAGAATTTTGGAATTTTGGAAGAAAAGAAAGGAAGAGGACACACAGTCTAAGCAGAATACTCCCCCAAAGAGAAAAGAGACAGCCAGCAGTGGTTATGATAGGTCTTCTACCCTGAACAGACATGGTCTTCTTCAAGGGCCTTGGGCAAGGAGCACACTTAGGGCAATGCTCCTAGTGAGTAGCCTGATGTGACATCTCTCAGTCACTTTTATGTGAGTAATAGGTCAATAACACAAGGTCCCCTGGTGAAGCCCAGAGAGCAACGTGTTGCCAAAAATGGCCAATAGAATCATCCACAAGAAGGGTAGGCATGTGTACAAGACAGATCCGGCTAGAATCTCCGTTAAATAGTAAGTTTTGAAAACCGCTGGGACTACAGATAGTGGTGTGAGTTTCTGTGAGGTGTTGGTGGTGATTTTAAGGCATTTGTAGCAAGAGAAGAAAAGTAAGCGTCTGATTTTTCAATAGCTCTAGTACCCAACGTCCAAGGAATTCTGGAGTGGGGAGGGGACAGGGAAGCTTGCCTATTCTTGTCCTCCGTCAGTGTGTGTTGGGAAGAAGAGAGAAATGTCAATGCATACTTCACAGGTATGATTGCTAGGGGAGGTAGGTCTTAAAGTCACAATGGAGACAGGAGTCTTGTGCAGTGCCCAAGGCTCTCTGTTTGGGGTTCAGTTCAGCCCAAAACTGGTACTGAAGTTTAGCTCAGGTTCCACAGTCTGCTCAGCACCATGCTGAGAAGGGCATAGTCCCCACTTTCATAGACAAAGTCTAGTGAGGAGGATAGATTTGTAAACAAATAACATGATGCTGTGTAATACACAAAAGGCAAAGTGTGTATATGACACATGAGTGGTACATCGGAGAAAGCAATTAACAAAGACTGGGAGGAGACAGGAAGGACTTCATGTGCCAAGTAATGCATAACACAGGGTGTTGATGGCCAACAGGGATTTTCCAGGAAGACAGGAGGGAGCTCTGCGCTCTAGGAAGAGCTAAGAGCGTGTGCAATTGCATGGCGTGTGGTGAAAATTACAAACGTCTGTGATGGCTCAGACATCGGGATGGAAGAGAAAGCAAGGCTCCAGACAGGGGCCAGAGCCCCAAGGGCTTTGAGAAGCAACATAAAAGGGCTTTGGCTTCATCTTGGAGGCACGGGGAGTCATAGAAATCTTGTGAGCAAGAGACTGTATTTTGAAATGTAAGCTGTAGAAAAATTCATCATAGGATGAAATATAGATTTGAAGGAATAAGACTGGGAATGATGAAATGAATAAGGTGGTTATTGAAATAAGAGAAAAAAGAAAGCAAGGAGGGCAGGGGGTTGGAACTGCAGAAGCTAATCTGTCAGGAGGCAAAACTGGAATCCAGAAGCAAATGGGAGATGAGAGAGGTAAAACCACGCAGACCAACGGGGGAGCAAAGAGCGTGCCGGTCAAGACTGGTCTGAGGTTACCCATGTAGTAAGGACCCCCGTGCCACTTCTCTGATGTACGAGTTAGTGATTTCCATGTACTCTGGGGTCATTTCTTAAGCATGGCTCTGGCAGCACCCAGCCCCAGAGGAAAGTCCAGGACAGCAGCAGCGACAGAGACAATGACACTCTGCATGCATTCGTGAGAGAAAAATACATGGGGAGTGCCTCACCTCCCTGGAAAATACCTAACGGCATGCTTATTAACATACGTTATGAATTAAGAAAAAATGGAAAAGAGTAGGAAAGATACAAAAACATGACTATTTCAAGCCACGGAACCAAACATTCAAGCACAGTCTGGAACCGTAAACCTGCTCTATGCTTGGCCGTGACATTTGTCTCTTGGTCACAGCTGCCCCTCTCGCTCCACATTATGACCATCCCATTGGGTCTGCGGTTCAGGGGATTTACACTCCTCACCAGGTAAACCTTACGGAGTCTGTATCACGAGGGGATCTATTTATTGGTGCCTGCTCTCCCTCTAGTCGTAATTTGACTAGAAGCCTCTGTTTCATGGACCAGAAGATGCTTTCTCCTGTCATAGCAGAGGTTCGGGCTCCTCTGGCCGGCCGTGCTAAGGAAGAGAGAAAACGTGAAACCAAGGGAGAGACAGTAAAAGTACTTCTAAAAAATCACAAACTCTCTCTGCACTTTTTTAAGTACAGATAAAAAAAGAAATTGGGGGCAGGATAATTTGTTATATTGATCCATTGAAATACTAATATCAAAATGGCAATTCATTTAAGATTAATTAAATATTTTTACCTTGCATACTCACTCATTTCAAGGTTTTTCATTTCTTGTTTCCAGTGTCTTGGAATGCTCGGGGGTGGGGGGGGGTTTGTTTGTTTGTTTTTTAATCTGCGTCCGTTGGAGAGGAGGCTGTGGTCGCCTGTGAGGCTTTGTGAGAAGTAAATTGATGCTCCTGCGGCCTCCAAAGCGACCCAAGTCTGAGGCTCCAAAGGGGATTCAGAGAACAGTGCAGGCCTGCGCTCTGCTTCCCACGGCACCTCCTGCGGGTGGTCACACCTCAGTGGCGGGTCCCTGGAGCACCTAATGAGAGTCAGCACTGGGTACCTGGTTCCCAGATGGGCCGGAGATGACAGCGTGTTCCCCAACAGGCAGAGCCACAAAGCTCAAAGAAACAAACTCAACAGGCAGGGAAATGCAAGGGAATTGTCCATCACCCCAGGCCCCTTCCTTGAAGCTGTGGCCCTTCCCAAGCCCCAGGACCTTAGGGTGGCCTTGCAAAAAACAAACCTCTGCCAGTGGGGGACGAAGTCAGAATTAGGTTTATTAAAAGGACATTTTAACATGTGTTTTTCCAATGGAGCTTGTAAATTGAGATTTATACCCACTCTAATTCTATTATTAGAAATTCCAAATAGCTTTTCTGTAATTTCATTTTAGAGTGATAAATATATTTAAAAATAAACTCCTAGCTAGATGAAGCAAAACTTCAAGTTTAAAAAAATAATAATAAAGTATAGGTAGATAGATACTTGCCAAGAGAGAGCCAAAGGCTCTCTTCATTATGTGATTCCTATCGCCTTTCTTCCCTATGTCTTTCATTTTTATTTTAATAACAGTTAGCGTAGATGTGTGGTTATATAAAATGATAAAGGGTTAAGAAATGTAAACACTCTCACTTGGTACAAGACATAAACTATGAGGCATTTCATCCCGGTTAAGGTCACCATGAACTACAATAATAATAAGCAATCTGTAGCTGCTACACGGCCAGTGCCTAGAGAAAGAATTTATTGCCCAGAATTATTCATTATAAAAAATTTATTGTAACTTCTCAAAGAAGAAGTTAATGTTGGGTCATTCCAGACTACGTAGAAAGTAATAAATGTTTGCTAGTCGTATGATATGAAAACAGTTTTACATCAATAAATCTTAGACCTCTGCAGACCCTTGCAAACAGCCATAATTATACCATTCTCAGGTATCAGATGGACGGCATCGGTATGCTTCAGTAGAAAAACATGGACAAAATAAGAGCACTTATTATATAAGAATTTATTCTTATTACCATTTTCTCGTTATTAAGACAGTCCCTGTTACCAAGGAGCTAGATACTAAAGGGAGGGAAGAAATTAATTATTATATTATTTTATCACAGTAGTAAAATTTTTTAAAAGGAAAAGCAATGAACTAAATAGCATCTTGCCAAGTTCATAGCTACTCTACCCTGATCATTGTTTGGAAGATGATACTCAATTCCCACTTTCCCTTTACTTGTCTGTTTATCCTGTTTTATTTCTTCCCCGATTTTTCAGTTGGGGGTGCCAGCCCACGTTCTAATTGCCACGTTGCTATGCACAAGTACAGACCCTGTAGCTTGGCTTTTCCTCCTGCCCTTAACAATCATTAAATGAGCCCATCACCTTTGCAGCTGCTAATAGCCCTGCTGGTCCTCATTCTTTCCTTTCCAAATTAGCCCCTTAGGAGGACACTGACATTTGCGCTCAGACATGGTAGCAGAAAACTACTCAGACTCCTAGAGACAAATCAAACAAGATTTCTAGATGGAAGGTTTTATTCGTTCTTTCATTTAAAAATTAATTCATTTACCTGCAGGGGCTATGGGTTTACGAAACCCCTGGTAGGTTTTTGAGAGCTGAAGGAAAGCTAGGATAGCAGCATGTAAATAAAACGTATGTTTGCTGTTAAATTGGTTCAAGCGCATTTACTTGTGTTTCAGTAACATTCTCATGTATATGAATACAGACTGAAAACAAATCCAGTCTGAATAGATGCTTGACATATGAATGTGTACTATGTAGACGTTGAGTAAATGTGTGTGTATACATGTACCTGCGCACATGCACATCGATTCACACACACAGAAAAATCTCAGGCTGAAAAGCCATGACGGGTCAGCTCAATTCTGCACAAACTAATGCTGATCCTTGACCACCAATGAAATATAGCCATCAATCCCCAAAATAGCAAAAGGAAGAGAGCAGGGAGAGGCAACATCAAATGGGATGATTTTATGGCAATAATGTTAACCATAGAGATGGCCACAAGCCTCCCAGGTCCGATGTGGTATCATGCTTACACGGGCATCCTTATACCTGGCCAGAGCCTCAGACACCATAGTCACCAAACACATGTCTGTGACAGTGAACAAATCCAAAGACACTTGGTGGGGAGGGAACAAGAGCATTCAATGAAACTTTTAACATACAGTCTTTTTTTTTAATTATATAGGTTTCAGGGGTACAGTTCTCTAATACATCATCTGCATGTTGCATTGTGTGTTCACCACCCCAAGTCAACATAGAGTCTTAACTCAAGGATTCTCACAGTTTTGAAATGTAAAAATCAGAAAGTAGAGTTAGTTCCAGGAGAAAATTCGTTAGTGTCTGTGATGGTCAGTTTTATGTGTCGACTTGGCTAGGTGAAAGTTGAATCAAACATGGATCTAGGTATTGTCGTAAAAGTGTTCTGTAGATGTGTTTAACTTTATTGCTTCTTCTTAATAACCACTGTGATAAAATATTGTAACAATTAATTACTGCCCTCACTTTAGTATCTAGCTCTTTGGTAACATAAACTATCTTAATAAAGAGAAATGTTAATAAAAAAATACTTATATGGCAAGTGCTGGTAATATAAATACTGGCATAGGGTAGCTCGGGCATAAGTAACCCCAAAATCTTTTAAAATAGTAATATGGCTAATTTTAATGTTCAAACATAGCCTTGGCACCTAGACTCAAGCCACTGCATTATTTATCAGCAAGCTGTAACAGTCAACTTTATATTTAAAGCATTCGTATTTCCATTGCTTTAGGGAAACGTCTAAAGACCAAAGAGAGACCGTCTCGTTATAAAGTGGTATTTGCTCGAAAATGTCAACTCTCCAAAGGACATTGTCACAGGAATTCTTACTAAGAGACACTGACTCAGTCAAGTTTTCCAGACCCTCCTTAACCAACTAGCTTGGGGCGTGTTGATTTTTGGCATCGTTGGTACGGAGGTTGCCATGGGCCTTGGATGCTCCAGGGCCGAGTGAAGAGTCAGGCATTAAGGCTAATGACATCTGGGCACAGGCCCAGGAACTACTAACAGGATGATGACTTTTGGGACAAGAAAAAGAGAATGTGATTCTGAAAGTGAAAGTGGGAATGATCACATCGGTGTGGAATACTTTGACCCTGTGTGGAATCAATCTGGGGAAAATTGGGGTGAGTTTGGTGGGGGGGGGGGGCCAGGGACATTCTGAAAGTGGCTTCCATGCTCTCTGAGCCACTGCAAGAGAGAGAATAAGAAAGATTTTTCAGTTTTTCTATGTGTGTTGTGAAAGAAATCTCCCATTCTTGTGCTACACAAAGACTTCTATATTTTTTTCTATGCAGAACTAATGATTCTTTTTATTGTAATGTTATGGTGAAGTAGGTCACACACAAAAAGAGCTAACTGCATTCAAGTACCACTATTTTCAAATTTGGGGTTGTTTCCTAAGATACGTGATTTTCACGAAGCTACCTCAATCTCAGATGGTAAAATTCTACTTGTCAATAACGATCTCACTCAAATGCCAACTCCTCCAGGAAGCTCTCCCTCCATTTTCTATTAAGATACAATTCTCCTTTTTTGTTGTTATTGTATTCATTACAGATCATCACGAACATTCTCGTTCTCCTACTTATAGGCACACAGTATGTCACATTTGCTCATCCCCATAAAGTCAGGCTGGCCACGTGATTTGTTTTGACCCAATAAAGTGTAGGCAGAAGACGGTAGAGGGCAGTGCATGATTTTCATGTTTGCCATGCTCACCGTTTACCCTGCCACTCACCAGTGACATTCCTGATGGCAGCACCTCTCTCGGACTGAGTCCAAGAGGACGGACACCTGGAGCAGAGCTTCCAGGGACCCGTGATGAGCACATTAATGTGCACGAAAAATAAACATATGTCATTATAGGCTATGAGGATATGGGGTCTGTCTGTTATTCTAGCATAACCTAGCATTTCCTGACGGGTATGTCATTCCTGTGCAGCTCTCTAATGGAACTCACTACTTTCTGTTTCGTAACTAACCTTATTGGCAAACATGGCTTGTACTCAAGCCTGCAAGCGCTTGGAGGGCAGTAGCCTTATTTTATATACGTCTTATTATTTCCCATTACGGTGAGCAAAATATGTGAGTAAAAATTAGTGAAAGGGAAAATGCATAATAAAGACATTACTTATGATAGCAGTTACCTACAGCTACCTGTTCTTACTCTGACAACAAAATGATGAGTTAAGACTCTACACGGTGTTTTCCTAAATGTCTTGAGTCTTTCTGCTAATGCTCTATAACTATGAACCTCCATGATCTCCAGTTAAAAACAGTTGCTGAAGTTACCTACAGAGACAACTTTGCAGCGATGATTACATTTTTGTCCTAGCATGCATAAAAGCAAAAAGGAGCTGTCTGAAAGGAAATCTTAATAAACTAAGAAGTGCTTACTGGAGGGGAAATCTGCAAGAGCCTCCAAAATGGACACAGAAAAATGAGTTCTAAAAGAAAACATGAATGTAATAAAACTCACCTGATATTTCGATAGTTTTGAGATTATGATTCAAACACCATATTTACAAATTAACACCAAACTTCCAGTAAATAAAATGAAGTGGGTAAATTGAACCTAACCTGATTATTTTATTACAAAAATAAATGTTTAGTTATGAATGCCACGCATCTGCGAAATATGTTTTCCTTTTCTCACCGAACAAAATTAAAACCAAACTTGTAGAAAAATCACAATATAGCTTCAAGTCACAAGGTAGAATTTTTTCTTTAACTTAGTCTGTTTCATCGCCAATACTCATAAAGACAAAAGCTCCTCATATAAAGGTGAAACCTAGAGAATAGACAAAAACAATATGGAAAACAATCACTTGTTATCTATAATTAAATAATCCCAGAGCCATTCTTTCCTTTTCTGAAACAGAAATAGATTGATATTGCCACTGACAGTCATTACTTTGAAATTTTTTTCCTTCAGTTATTAAAGCCAAGTTTTTAGTATTTTATAACTTATAATAAATAGAAGAAAAATATCTTGTTACTGAAATACTTTTTAAAAGATGACAGGATGCCATTATATATATATATATATATATATATATATATATATATATATATAATTATAAATTAGATTTCTCTCTTCAAGTTCCCATATGTTTGTATTAGGTCTCACGACACCTTGTGGCCAGTTTTTGTACCTGGCAGAGGTCATGCCAAAAATGACGTGTCTTCAACCAGACACCTGTTGATATCTATTCAGCTTCCCTGGGCAAACTGAGGAACTGATGGTGGTCTGGGGTGGGGGTGGGGGGCGGGGATAACATGACAACACTCATTAACATCAGCCTCTACTCTTCCATCAGGCCTCCTTGTCAAGACCCCGGCCAACCCGGAAAGCTGGGTATCCCAGTGACACCTCTCTGCAGCAGGCCCTTCCTCTGCCTCCAGCACTGTTTGTATCAGCAGGAAGAAGAAAAAAATGGGTAAATTCAGAAGAAAACAAAGAGTTGGGGTAGGACATGGGCCTAGATTTGGGGGTCACGTGTTTCACCCAGGACTTTCAGAAGAGCTAGAGCTGCTAAATAGTTGGTGTTAGGTGCATGATCATTGAATGCTTAATTATCCAAAATTGCATGGGACAAAAATAAAATTTTTTAAAAAAAGGAGATGTTGTCCTTATACAGGTGGGGTTTGTAGACTCAAAGCAACATTATTCTAAGTGAAATAAGCCAGCCAGAGAGACAAAAACCGTATGATTTCACTCATATGTGGACTCTAATGACCAAACTGAACTCACAAGGAGAACAGGGACAGATACATGAGAGCAGGATGACAGCTAAGGGTGGGGACGTCAGGGGGTGGAGGGATTGAGCACAAAGGAAAAAGAACCCATGGGCATGGACAACAGTGTGGTGATTGCTGAGGGGAGGGGGTAAAAGGGGACTAAATGGTAATAGAAAAAAATACAATAAAGAGCCCTGGCCGCTGTGGCTCAGTGGATTGAGTGTCGGCCTGCGAACCAAGTGTCGCTGGTTCGATTCCCAGTCAGGGCACATGACGAGGTTGCACGCCAGGTCCCCAGTTGGGGGCGTGAGTGAGAGGCAACCACACAGTGATGTTTCTCTCCCTCTCTTTCTCCTTTCCCCTCTCTCTAAAAATAAATAATTAAAAGAACAAATAAATAAATTATTTTTAAAAAATACAATAAAGATTACATAAAAAATAGCACTAGTTGAGGGGATTAGTGAGGGAGAGGGGTGCTGGGTGGAGGGGAGCAAAGGGGAAAAAATTGGAACTATTGTAACAATATAATCAATAAAATATACTTTAAAAAAATAACGCTAGCCATAGATTTTCATTACTTCTTAATCCTAAGAGGTTGCTCATGAACAATGTTTAAACCTTGAGTAATTTATGAAACTGGGGAAGAATGTCAGTGGTAGATGAAAAAAAAAAATTTTAAGAGAGTATTTCAAAAGAAATGGAATTGCCCAAGTAAGACATCAATTGAGTTTCTTAAAACCCCTTATTGACTTTTCATAATATGGAAAAATACATAGAAGTGACCATTCCTCATCCACTGAATGAATAACCAGTACTGTGCACAGTCATAGCTCTGAACTTTTTTCTTAGCAAGCTCAGGGTTCAAGTACACACACACACACACACACACACACACACACACACACACACACACACACACACTTTTTTTAACCAAAGTGTGATTTTGCTGTTGATGCTGTTAGACAGGTGAATATTTTATTTTAAGATAACATGGAATAACTTACCTTCCCAAGTCAAAAAAAAAAAAAAAGTCAAGGTAAAAAGGATATTTTTATGAGTCATGGGCACCTTATTGCTTTATGCCCAAATGCTTCCTGTTTTTCTTCCATTGCACAATTACGAAAAGCCCCCTCCAAACAATAATTTTTTTTAAAAAACAAACATTTTTTCTGCTTCTTTCTTAACGCTCCAAACAAAAACAGTTTGAAAAACACTGTCATTCTTAGTAGAATGAATTGAGGCTCACAGGGGCCTATTCTACGTGTTCATCTTTGTCTGTAGCAGCCAAACCCCTCAGTCTTCGCAGGATCCTAACTCCAGGCAGGAGCAGGGAGTCCCAACGTAACACCTGGGCCTGCTCACTCATGGTCAGCCCTTCCCTGTCCAGCAAGGGCTCTGGCAATCAGGTCTCCCTGTGTCCAATATCAAGCCAATGTATCCCATCACCTTATTATATTTATCGCAAGCATTCTGTTATTTAATTTATTTTTCACAAATTATAATCCTGATCCTTTTTTACCCGATACTTGTAAATTAAACCACAGAGTATGTTGAGAGCTTTACAAGGAACTGAAGTTACCCTTGACTTTGATCATGGTTTCTCTAGAGAAAAAGGGTTTTGGATATTTTGCCAATTTCCCATTTCACAAGTTTTTGGCTATTAGCAAATATTTTAAACATTAAAATAAAGCACATGGATCAGAGTCAAAGTTTTAGTACTTTATGCAATCTTGCCAGCTAATAATTCAAACTTTAAAATTAAGCACATGGATCAAAGTAGAAGTTTTAGTATTTTATGCAATCTTGCCATTTATAATAAAATTTTCAAACATGAATATTAGTTTAAGATAGTAGAAGGATAAAAGCCCTGGAAAATGTGTTTGGATTATATGCATTTAAAATTTTTTCTATCATTGTTTTAAAAACTGACTATAGAAGTTTTTTCTTTCTGTCTTTGGTTTTCTTTTTTTTCCTTCCTTCTCTCTCTCTCTCCCCATCCCTCCCTCTGTCCCTTCTCTCTCTCTCTCCCCATCCCTCCCTCTCTCCCTCCCTCTCTGCTGCTATCTTGTTTCAGTTTCTCCAAATACGTAACAAAATTAGGGCTACACAATACCAAAAAGCACATCATTTAAAATAAAATTGAGAGTCGGTTTGCCGGCAAACAGAAACAGAAGAGTCTGTGAACTGAGTACTTATTTTGACTTCGTGAAGAGAGAGCCTGGGTCTCACATCATAATCTCCTAATCATTATGCAAAGAATATCTCAATATGAGTTTAGAAGAAACAGCTGCCATAATTTTACACAAACTTATTAAAAACGCAAACATTTCATTAAAGAACAAAAGGAACTCAAAACATCAGATAACACTACAGGCATAGCACAATGATATTCACCTTTGACAAAATCAGGGGCAAACGTTACCTTTGAATCAATTCAAATGTGTTCAGATTTAAACAAATATTCATGCACAGTACTGCTCTTCCCTTCCTTTTTTACTGAGGCAGATCTATAAAATCAGGTGTGTGACAACCTATAAAAATATCAGAAGAATGTTATATAGTAGATGTCTATGTGTAAAAGACATGTATTTGCTCGAATGTACACTAAAATCTCTAGAGGGATACCCAAGAATCTGAGGAAGAGAATTGGATGATAGAGAACCAGTGTAAGGCCAGAGAATACCTTCTCTAAGATACCTTTCTGTAACTTTTGTATTTTTACAATGTGCCCTATTAACTAATCAGAGGTTGAATATGTAAAATAATTTTTAAATTATTTCAAGGCAACATGGTTAACTTGGTAACTGCAACATAAGAAATAGCCTCATTCTTCCCAGCCTTGAATCTGCAAATGCTGTGGCAAAGTTTCAGGTTCCTTACGTAGACCTAGGAAAATTCTTCTAAAATACACATACATTTCCTTCCCTGCACATAGCTTCTGGAATTTTTTTTTTTTTCATAAACTTCACAAGAAAATACAGTGCAGAACCAAATTACAGTTCAGCAAGAAGGGAATTTTACCAAGTGGAACATCAGATTTGAATCTCCTGGGTTCAACTAATGAAGATTTAATGGTTTCTTCATATACAGGTCAATGGATTCCAGATCCTTTTTTATGTGCTTAAAATCTGAACTACCAATAAGTCAAATAAGCAGAACTTGAATGAATGAGGTTTATGCACAAATTTTGCACAAAAATAAGGTTAGAGTTTTTTTAAAGCTGAAATTCAAATTTTAGACTTTTAACATGGCCATTAAAATTTTTTAATAGACTATTTTTTAGGACAGTACTATTTTTTCTTTCTTTCGTTTTATTTATTGATTTTTATTCACATAACATATAACTTACCATTTTAGCCATCATAAAGTGTTAAATTGTGTGGCATTGAGGACATTCATAATCTTGTGACAATCACCACTGCCTAGTTGCAGGATATTTTTATCCCCCAAAAGGAAACTCATTAAGCCAATTCCTTCCCATTCCTTCCTCCCCGATCTGCTTTCCATCTTTATGTATTGGCCTACTCCCAATATTCCACTTTAAAGTATACAATTCAGTAGGTTTGTACTACATTCACAATGTTGCATCCTCACCACTAATTCCAGACCATTTTCATGACCTCCAAAAGAAACCCTTGTATCCATTAGCAGTCACCGCATATACCCCCTCCTCTCAACCCCTGGTCAAAACTAATCTGCTTTTTGTACCTATGGGTTTACCTTTCATGGGTATTTCATATAAACAGACTCATATAGTGTGTGGTCTTTCACGTCTCAGTTCTTTCACTTAGCATATTTTCAAGGTTCATCCATGTTGTAGCATGTATCAGTATTTCATCTCTTTTATGGCTGAAAAATGTTCTGTTGCAGCTATATACCACATTCTGTTTATCCATTCACTGCCTGATGTACATTTGGGTTGTTCCTACCTTTCAGCTATCGTGAATTAGTGCTGCTGTAAACTGTCGTGCACAAATTTTTCTGTGGAGATCTGTTTTTAATTCTTTGGGATATACACCTAGAAGTGGAATAGCTTGGTCTTATATTAATTCTGTTTAGCATTTTGAAGAACCACCAACCTGTTTTCCACACTGGCTAAACCATTGACATTCCCGCCATTAATACACAAGGTTCCATTTATTTGCCCTTTTTCGGTTATAGCGATCCTAGTGGCATGAAGTGGTATCGCATCGTCATCTTGACCTGCCCTTCTGTAATGATGAATGGTGTCTCTTCATGTGCATACGTTCTTTGGGAAAATGTCTATTCAAGCACTTGGCTTACTTTTGAATTAGGTTCTTTTTGTTGTTGAGTTATAGTTCTTTATACAGTCTGGACACCAGAGCTTCATCAGATATTTTACTTGAAAGTATTTTCTTCATTTCTGTGGGTCTTTTTCAAATTTTGTGATAGTATCCTTTGATGTACAAACATTCTTAATTTAAATGGAGTCCGGGTGGTAAGCCCTGTTTGCACTACTGAGGGGGAAACATTTCTGCCACTATCATTGGGGAAGGTATCTACTCAGTGCCTTCGGCATCTTCTCCCAACTTTTGGTGCACTAGCCCAGAGCTTTGAGAGCCAGTGGTGGGAAGAAAGCCTTCCATAGCATCCTTTCCCAGCACAAGGAGACAGAGTTTACAAAGCATGAGATAAGATGGCCTGAGTCCTTCTCTCTTGTGTGGATCATTATTCCAGAATGGGAATGAATTGATACTTCTAAGGCAGAGTAGACGAAAGAGAACATCGAGATGCTGATGCTGGGGAGTGGAGACGTGTCCACGCAGAGAATCTCAGAAGGCCCGCATCTGTGCTGCTCAGCTTTACACCCATCAGCCCTTCGTCTGTCTTTGCCGTGGGTTCAGCTGAGGGTGATGCTAGGATGGTTCTTGGGAAGATCAGTACCCACTCCTTGATCACCTAGCAGCTCCTCTAGTTGTGACAGGGCGGCTGGGGCCCAAACCCCACCCCATTGATCCCCAGTAGAAGAGACTACAGATCTGCATGCGTGAATTCACTGCACTAAGACCCCGGGGCTCTTTTCTCTGATGGCCACTTTCCCCCACCAGGGCAGCAAGGTTGCCCTTCCTTTAACGGGACAGAGAGGAAGGGTATAGCCATACCCAGGTAAACATTTTCTCTCTCCCTCAGGATTATTTAGAATAACAATTCATGTGAATGAACCATTTTGGAAACTCTTCTTTCTCTTGGTGCTTTATGGCCCAAAACACATGGCTGGCAGCTCAGGGCTGGCTCTAGGTCTAGATTGGCCAGGTGAGGTCAAGGGAAGTGGACGTTTTCCTCTTATCCTGCCAACAGGGCAGAAACATAGGCAGGGACTGAAATGCACCTGCTTAAGAAGAAAGTGTTCATAGACGACAGCATTTGCCATGAGAACCTAGCACTCAAGCATGGCACTCTAAGATGTGGCAGTGGAGGATACAACAGCACAATAGTTACAGATTACAGTTAAAACCGAGTCCTCCTCAGACCATCTGCCAAGACATCAAACTGTTGTATCACTGCATTACATAAGACTGTTCTTCCTATTTTTAATTACAGAGAAATGTATCTTCTCATCATTCAGAAAAACCTAAGTTAATTTATTTTCATTGTATTTATTGCGCCACTTTTTAATATACAGATCATCGTATAGTGTTAATGATTCAAATTCTTGCGATAGCACATCTTTCCCTGTATCACTTCTGGAATCTTTTGCATCTTTCCACTTTCTTCTTATCGCCACCTAGTCTGTACTCATCTGAGTCAGCGTATTATTACAAATAATGTTCTCCTCACACAAATGAGGATCTCAGGCAGGTATTTGAAATGTGGTTCTTTTCACTTGTCATGTAATAACCCTGTTCAGTGGGGAGGCTGTTCTCCTGAACACTCAGAAGAAATGACCTCTTGGGCAGCAAGCAGTTTTCATGAGCTTTGATCTGGTTTGCTCAGTGGATCATCCTTGAGAAGAATGCAATTTAGGCAGACTTAGTGTCAGGATGCAGCAAGAGTTCACACACTCCCCTGCATGCAGACAAACTTACCTTTCTCCTGGGGCATGTGCTCGAGAACACACTGTAACTTGAAATGCCAAGCACATTCCCTGCAAAACAGACCTGAGAAAACAAGCCATTTCCCTTTAGCCGTATGGTCTCCTCCTAACACTCTAAGTAAAAGAGTCCCACCAAAGATCCATGTGGTGAAAAATTCTTTCATTACTGTCCAATTCGGAGAACAAAGATGTGTGTCAGAGACCTGGGATTTATGTGTTTTGCCTACTCAAAGCCCTGCTTTTGGAGTTACTTTGAGAGAGTGTGTCAACTAAGTCTCCTCCTCTGACACCCAGAAATTTGTCCGGGCATTATGAATTCTGTTCATTTGGGGTAGGTGACCATCCTTGACCTCTAATTAAGAAATGACAAAGGTGTCAACCCTGTGTACACATTGGAAACACCTGAGCAGCTTAAAAAAAAGAAAAAAAAACAATGCCCCCATTTTATCTCAGAGATCCTGGCATCAGTTTTTTCTAATGCTCCCCAAGTGATTCTAACAAACAACCCAAGCTGAGAACCACTGACCTTGGGTTGCTCCCCAGTTTTCCTTAATTTCAGCTCAGCAGCAGAAATACAGTTGTCCTCAAAACTTGGCCCCACACCAGTAGCAATGGCACCATCGGGACGCTGTCCGGCGCCGATTCTCAGGCCTCGCCCTGCTGTGTCAGTAACTCTGGGAACAAGACCCAGAAATCTGCGTTGTGATATGTCTTCTTGGTGAGTCAGATGCACATAAGTTTCAATAACCGCTGCTGTCACACAGCAAGGCTTTTAGAGACCTTTAAAGTCCCACAGCGTGGCGTGACACGTAGAATGTCAGAGCCGTGCCACCTCCGCTCTGAGTCTGGAACCTCAGGAAGCGGGCTGGTACTGCTTACTACCCTCTGTTTCTATATTGTTGTCCATAAAATCTCCTATCTGAACCCCACATCTGCTCGCTTTTAAATGTAAGTGTTTGGTGCTGCCGTGAGGTTATTTCCCCCCATTTAGGTATTTTAATGGACAACGTGGTAGGAAGTTGGGCTAAGGGGTTTGAGCCCTTGAACTCAGGTACCCTTTTCCCCAGAATTCTTTAAGATTTATTCTTTACTTGTTTTTTAAACAAGTAAAAATGGCTCAAAATGGAACAGTTCCTTCTCTAAAAGGTTGAAACAGATTGGCAGCTCAGACATGCCTTGGCAGTTGGAAACTCAATAAAATAGCATTCAGGCTGGCTAGCTGTGAATCTATCATTCTGGCGTGTATGTTTTTTTTTTTAAGTAAGGAGAAGAAGCTGATAGATTTTCTTTTAAATCCATGCCTGATTTGATTATTTCTCTCCCTTTCCTCCCTCTAGGGAATTAAATAATGGCAAAAAGACCTTTGAAGGGTCAGTAGGGGGTGAGCAGTTTATTCTCAATTTCTTTTAAATGGCAACAACTCCAAAAAATAGGTCTAAAAAGTAACTTCTGAAATGTTTTCGAATGGAGAGGAAAAAGTTAGTAGATGCCATGGACTAAATTCTGTCTCCCTTCCACAGTGTGTATGTGGAAGCCCTCACCCCCAATCCAGTGTGATCAATGTGATTGGGTTAATCAAGTTCAAATGAGGTCATAAGGGTGGGGCCCTAGCCTGATTAGACTGTAGCCTTATCAGAAGAAAAAGAGATCTCTGTCTCTCTCCCTCCCCAACCCCACCCTTCTTTTCTTTTCTCCACCGTATGAAGACAAAGCAAGAAGGCAGACTCCTGCCAGCCAGGAAGGAAGCCCTACCAGAAACTGACCAGGTGGCTCCTTAGTCTGCAACGCCCGACCTCCAGAGCTATGAGAAAATAAACCTCTGGTGCTTAAGCCTTCTAGTCTGTGGTATTTTTTATGGCAGCCTGAGCTGACTACCATTAGAAAACTATAAAAGAATAACCACAATGCATATTTACAGAGCATCAGATATCATTTTTTAACAAAAGAGGTGGGCAGTTGAAGGATTTCTGGTTCTACTGTTGCTTTTTTATGTAATAATTTTATATTGAATGTGCAAGTTGCCTTCCTTAAAATAATCTCAACATACAAAATATCTTGGATAAGCATATGGGTGTTGCCAGAAGGTATAAAAAAGGATTCAAAAGACCGTAGAAAAATAGGACCTATGTGATATATGTTTTAAAAATAGAATTCAAAGATGATATTCCTAAAAGGAAGCCAGTAAAAATTCACTCCAAGTAAACCTCATAACGTACTTGGCTGTAATCTGCAGACAGCTGCTTTCTGAAAACTTTTCTGTAATTCCAATTTGCTTTATCAAAATTGGGAGCTGATGGGTTGATGAACATTTCATCTCTTCTTTGTGATACCACACGTAAAGGGTAGACCAGCCCCTGACAGCCACTGTCAGGTCAGGAAGCCACATCAAGTCCAGTGGGTAAGTTGTCTCTGAGTAAAGAACAGCCTAGGACTGCTCCTCAGAGCAGGGAACACGTCTAGGGAAATTTTCACCAGGAAGGAAAGTGGAGAAGGCAGGTATGTCTATTGACATGACAAGAACGTCATTGCTAACCCCTGGAAGAGCTATGCTTGGAATTTAGGCCACCTTAAACCAAGTCATTTTCCAAAATTCAATCAGAAATGTGATTTCCACTTAACTATAAAGTAAGTTGATATCCTAAAGACAGAAAACAGGATAAACATCATTGCTCATTTTGTGAGAGGCTAATAGAAATTCCTTGAAAAGAATTAATGCTGAGAATATTAATAAATATTATTTAAACACATATTTTATAAAGTACATGTGATATATGTGTGAAAAAATACTGGACATGTAGGTATGGGTAGGGCAGTTAATTCCTAGACACATGTATTTAATGGTTCCTTTTGTTATATGTCAGTCTGCCTTCGGGAAGTGGCATGGCGTGGAATCAAGTGCCTGAAAATTACGAGTTCAAGATATTTGATCTAAGTATTCATTCATCAAGACTTACCAAACAAAATAGTCATGGGGATGTAAAGTCCAGCACAAGGAACACAGTCAATAATATTGTAATAACTGTGTATGGAGCCAGGTGGGTACTAGACTTATGAGGGGTAGGGAGGTCACATCATAAATTATGTAAATGTCTAACTATGATGCTGTACACCTGAAACTAATATAAAATAATAGTATTAAATGTCAACTATAATTGAAAAATAAGTAAATAAAATTTTTAAAAAATAATCCTTTATTTTACAAGGCATTTGTATGATTACATTTGGTAAATGTGCCTTTTATTTCACATTACAACATAGAGTTGTGATATTATTTGACATTTCTTGGCACGCAGCCTCTCTGCAAGTGTGTGTTATAGCTCACAGCTCCTATTGATATTTTCTTGATTCATGATGACTTCCAAAGTGCTCCCCGGTCAGATGTCTTGGGGAAATGTCACCCTTTGTGATACTTCTAGCTTGGGAGATGAGGAATACAGGGAGTTTGTCACAACCAGGCACCAGAACTAATCTGATAAATAATGTAAAGAGGGCAAAAGCTCCCTGACATTTTCTGCGGCTGCTTCATGTCCAGGAAATAGAACCCAGCTATCCTCACAGCTTCATGGCCTCTGCTGTTGTCCCTGGGGAGGTGATTGGCAAATGCTCAGGCCTCCGCTCCCAAGAAGTTTGCATTACTAGCTCCTTTTCCACCTGCGGTCACCGCTCAGCCAAGACTGGTGCCCCTCCCCTCCTCACTGAGAGACAAGCATGCGGGAGATGCCCTGGATGCCACCTCCGTGGGCCATTCGCTGAGCCACACGCTACCTCGGGAGGAAAATGGGGAAGCGTAATGGTGCTTTAAGGGAGGACAGAACTGATAAGAAGGGTGATTCAGAAGTGTGATGCAGCCCGAATATAAATATAAAAGGTAAGAAATTCAGGTCCTTGAAAAGAAATGGAGTACTCCTGAGGAACTGCAGACACACACAATGTCTATCAAAGAGGATGGAATGAGAATACAAAATAAGTTTGTGTCGCTATGGAATAGGGTACCCCTGCACCACCTCAGATCTAGGAGGGACATTGGGAAAACTTATGTCTTGGTGGTGTAACAGTTTGCTTGTTTGCTTGTTTGTTTGTTTCAGAGAAAGACGTATGTTTCCCTTTGAGTCGGGTAGTCCTAAATTCTGAAAAAGTAACTCAAGCAGATTCCTTGGGTTAACATTAAACACTCACACATTCTCAGGGGAAACTGTGAAGTCATCAGGAACTGAAAAGCTGATGATTTATACTAAGCAAGAATTATTTTACTCAGTTAATATTTTTCTTCATACTATAAGTTCCCTATTGCCATGAACCAAGGTGGTTCACCAGCAGCCTGGAGGGTGCCGGGGGCCACAGAAAGTTGGCACTGCCTGCAATAACGGCTTCCCCACCCCCAGGCAGGGACGTGGCAGGAGGAAGTCATTACACGGAGCTTGCACAAGGCTGGCTAAGGGAAAACCCCTCTGCTTTCTTCCAGTCCCAGGGGGGAGGGGGGACAAGAGAATAGGAGCATGTGACCCTAGAGGTCAACATGGTGGCAGGGGGAGGTGCTGTCCTGTCAGTCTAGCCTGGGAAAAGGACGGGATTGGCTGGAGGGGCTGGACACTCCTGGAGTACTCAGAAGTTTGGGCCAGGAGACTTAAACTGAGGGGAAGGGGAAACGTGCTTTGGGGGCCACCCTGCAGACTTTGGGGCTGGTGCTTTGTGGGACTCTTTTGGCCCTGAAAGCCATGTGGCCAATGGCCGCACCAACTGCACACACAGACTTCAAGAAAGAGCCTAAAGCCAGACCACATCTGGGAACAAGCTAAGCCACTGGGTGACTGAGCAGTGCTGCCTGCAATCGCTGAGGGACGGTATTTTTAAATGGGAGAAGGAACTCTGGACGCAGCCTTGGACTGGTCTGGCAGAGGGTGACAGGGTTTTCCTCTGGGTTTTCCAGAGGGGGTTGAGCTTTGAGGCAGGAGCCTGCCATCCTCCTAGATTGTGCAGCTTTTGAATTAAAGACCTGTTCACTTTTCTCACCAAACCTCTGGAATTTCTCACCAACATCTCTGCCTCTGGAATTTGCCTATGTGTGGTGATGGGCAGCCAAACCCCACTTTTGTTCAATAACAGTCTGTCCCATTCACCATGCTCTCCTCTGCCCATACAGCACAGGGCCCTGCACACAGTAGGCCCTCACATATGGTGACATGTTTACCCAGATGAATAAAGTGTAAAACGTTGATGCTATGCTCATCACTTACAAAGTACGATGGCAGGGCTGACCCATCAACACCGCTTGTCATGTGCTATTGTTAGTTCCAATTAGAGACATATTCATTCACTAAAACATGTAAATGAAGTAAATGTTAAAGATATACTTAGTACAATACTTACCGAAGAGATTAAACTTCACCTTTCGGTACTTCTCTGTTATCTTAAAATCAGGAATAATTATTCATACTTCTCTTGTGCAGTGGCATCACTAAAGGTCCCTGCAGAGGTAACTGCTTCGCCATAAGATCTTGTCCCCTTTTACTGGGTTCAGACACCTGTGTTTGTGCTCGGTACAACTCAAAGGGCACTGTGTAATTCATTTTTTAACATGTACATTTTGTCATTTCACGGATTTTCTAAACCAGGGCAGGTGGCAACAGAAGAAAACACTTGAGTACAAATACCTTCTCTTACCATCTTACCATGATTTCTAAAACTGTCTCTCACTGGAAGTCATTTTTACAATAACATGGATTCATTTTCAAAATAAAAATGTTTACATTCAGCTGTTAAAATGGAATATTTTCCTAAGCAAATTTCTCAGAATCTTATTACAAGAGGACACTGGATGAGATTCCAATAAGCCATTTAATCACGTCTTCATTTCCTCATCTGTCAAATTCGGATTTTAAAAATACCTACTTTAAAGAGGTATTTTAGGATTAAACAATATGATACATACAATGTTCATGCCCAGTGCTGGCAACTTGAACGTGTTTGGTGAACATTAGGTGAACTTGGCAATGCTGACCGCCTTCCCCCTCCCTGTATTGAGCTTCTTACATAAGACCAGGAGTAGCTCTAAGCACTTTACAGATTTGACTCCATGAATTTTCATGTTACTTCTTTCACGTGCCGCTATTATCCCCAATTTACATAAGGGGAAAGTGGGACACACAAAAATGGAGTGACTTGCCCAGACTCACACAACTAATTTGCAAAATTAGAATTTAGGTCCAGGCAGTCAAGCTCCATTCACGTGGCATTTTATATGCAAAAGAAATCCAATACTTACATAGGCAAAAGAAATGTGCCTGCTCTATTAGCTTAAATCAATGTGCATGGTTAAGATTCTAAAGAAATTACAGCTATTATCTATAAAAGAATATTAAAAGAAATAGCTCATTGTTCTGTATTTAGAAAAGGTCTCTGCATCTGCCTTTTTACTTGGGAATATCCATCCATGAATGTGTGTATTCTGCCATATTTATTATATATATTCCTATATAGTTATTTAAATGCAGCAGATTTATAATCTTTAAATCTATATTTTTAACTTGAATATTTACACAGGATGTTCTTTAAATAGAACTCAGGTTTTTCATTTAAGTAACTACTGCATCTTGATCCTTCATGTTAGGAAAATTTGTTAGTGTAATTTTCCTGATAGTTTTAAATGATTTAAACCACAGAATAGCCTTCACTGGATGAAATGTATAATCAATGAATTACGTTGTCAAGAAAGGAAGAAGGTAGGACTCCAGATTGGTACAGCCACTATGGAGACCCGTACGGAGTTTCCTCAAACAATGAAAAACAGAACTGCCTTATAACCCAGAGATCCCACTTCTGGAAATGTATCTGAAGAAGCCTGCAACACCAATTCAAAAGAATATACGCACCGCTGTGCTCATTGCTGTGTTATGTACAACAGCCAAGATTTGGAAGCAGCCCAAGTGCCCATCCGCAGATGAGTGGATTAAAAAGCTATAGAACATTTACACAATGGAATACTACTTGGCTGTGAAAAAGAAGGAAATCTTACCTTTTGCCACAGCATGAATGGACCTGGAGAGTACTATGCTAAGTGAAATACACCAGTCAGAGAAAGATAAGTATCATATGATCTCACTTGTACGTGGAATCTAATGAACAAAGTAAGCTAACCAACCAAATAGAAACAGACTCCTAGATACAGAGAGCAGACTGATGGGTACCCAAGGGAAGGGGGTTGGGAGGCTGGGTGAAAAAGGTGAAGGGGTTAGGCAAAAAGACTCATAGACAGACAATAATATGGTGATGACCAGGGAGAAAGGGGATAGGGGAGGCAGAGGAGGGTCAAGGGGGATGAATGGTGATGGAAGGAGAATTGATTTCGGGTGGTGAACACACAAACAATATACAGATGTTGTATTATAAAATTGTATACTTGAATCTTATATAATTTTATTAACCAATGCCCCCCAATAAATTCAATTTTTTTAAAAAAATGTGTTAACAAAAAAAAGAGAAGAAAATATGAAGGTTGTTTGTAACCTTTCTTCACACTTGATCATCGGTATTTTTATACGCCAGTAAATAAAACTTGTTAATGGCAAAAAATAAAAAATAAAAAAAAATCAAAGAGAGGAAGAGGACTTCTGGAAACACATTTAAACAAAAATGTTTAAATAGGTAAGAGAGGGAAACTATACACCCTATCATTCTTCCATACTTCAATATCTTAAAGAAATAAAATTGGGATGGAAGTAAACCTATTTATTTTTATGGAGCATTATCAATAACTGAGAGCATTCCTGGTCCTCTCTTGGATACTTTTGGGTACTGTGCTAATGCCTAACAATTATTACTCTATTTTGGACAAGCTTGTAATGGGAATTTTCAGGCTGTTTATATATTTTCATCTGTATTGTCATCATCTAATGAGGTTCCCCATTGTATGATGACAATGTAGATACAGCCACACAGTAGCTTCTCAAGTAACCTATATAGTAAGATTGTACATTAGCCTATCAGTCCCCAACCTTTTTGGCACCAGGGACTAGTTTCACGGAAGATAATCTTTCTGTGGACCATGGTTGCGGGGCGGGAGGGCGGAGACAAGAGGCAGAGCTCAGGTGGTAAGTAACATGAGCAGCAAAGCTCGGCTGGCTGTGAGTTTCCCACCCCCTGCTGAGCAGCCCCACGGGTACCTGTCCTGCTCAGGGTTGGCGGACCCCTGCAGACTGACCCTAAACACAGACATTGAAAGAGGCAAGACATTATTGATTTGGCAAACGCTTTCTAAATGGCTATTCTATAGCAGACACATTATGTACTGCACCTACAAAAGATGAGACCATGGTTTCAAAGGTCTTGCAGAAAAAACGCAAAGAGGGGCCTGTGAACAGAAAGCCAGCATGTAACAGTGATGTGCTCTGACCCATGCAGACGGGAGTTTGGCCACTCTCCTCAGAAACACACAGAGGTCTGAGGACCAAACAAGTTCAAGGCCATGGAAGGTGTCATGCTAATGTGCTCAGTGTTGGGATTTTTATCCTGAAAATCATTTCATACAATCTAAGGATCTAAAAGAAAGAAAACTTCTTAATCAGATATGAATTTTAATACCATTGCTTGGACTCTGCGTTACAGCTGAGAAGCATGTGGGTGAGGCGGGAAGATGCTGGCACCTTGGAGTGCTGTTAAGAGGCCCTGCAGGGAACAATCAAGGCAAACCGTGGGATGTGACTGAACTCAGGAGGGTCACAGAAATGGACAGAGGAGGCTGAGTACAGAGATACACAGAGGCACAGTCAGGCCTTGGGGATGGATTAGATGCTAAAAGTGAAGGGAAAGATGACTGAGTAGACCTAAAGATACAAGAATCAAGGGAGTGAGTGAACTGGGGGTGGGTTGATGCAAAGAGGGGAAGAAATTAATTCAGTTTGGAACATCGGAGTTTGAAGAATGAATGGGACAAACAATAACAATGCTCACCTAGTAATGATTGGATATACGGATCTCGAGCTCGATAAAGAAGTACAAGCTAGAGATCACGATTTGGAAGTCATCAAATTATTTCGGCTCTAAATGCTGCCAAGAGAGCGTATAAGATTGCACTGGGGAGATGAGTAGCATAAGTCAAGAACCCAATGAACCCCAGAGAGCACTAATATCTTAAGAACAGGCAGGAAAGAAACCGCTGGGAATTTTTTAGGAAGAAACAGCAAAATAAATCAGAAGGAAACCAAAAGAGCATGTGGCCAAAAAACTCACCCCACTTGGCTTCCAAGAGGAAAGTGGTAATTAATCAACAGGGACAAATCCTACGGCATTTTAAGACATCCAGAGAACTAAATTTCTTCTCCAAGATTATTGAACACAACAAAGAATATGACTTTTATATGAATGGTCTCACTTTATTTGTATAAAGTGGCTCAAAACTTTTTTCAAAGTGTGCCCTTCTCTCACTGGCAGGCCCAGATTGCAGTCTGGGTCTCTCTGGGGAACACATTATGATGAGGAAGAATCGCACCGCAAAAGGTGATGCCACCTCACCTGAGAGCCAGGCAACCTTGGCTTGCTGTCCTCTCAATGCTGCTTCCATCTTCTCAAACCTTTTTCCATGCAGACAAGGCCACATTCCAGGGATGCTCGCTCCCTGCCGTGTACTCAGCTGGGGATGGAACATGATCCCATTATGGTCAATAAACATAAGGAAAATGATGAGAGGGGTCCTTTGCAAAGAGCTTCCACGGTGCAGAAATGGGGACGTAAGTGAAAGAATTCAGGGAAAACAAAAACACACCCTCATAGACACAGATATCCATATGGTGATTACCAGAGCAGGGTGCACGTGCAGGTAGAAGAAGGTAAAGGAGGGTCAATGGTGATGGAAGGAGGCTTGACTAAGGGTGGTGAACATGTAATCCACAGTATAAACGATGCGTGATCATATACATGAAACTTATATAATTTTATCAACCAATGTCACCCCAATGAATTCAATAAAAAATAAAATAAAATAAAGAAATGAGGCCTGACTTCCATTGCTAGGATTATACCCAAAGAATCCTGAAACACCAATTCAAAAGAACCTATGCACTTTTATGTTCATAGCAGCACTGTTTACAATAGCCAAGTGCTGGAAGCAGCCTAAGTGCCCGTCTGTAGATGAGTGGATCAAAAAACTGTGGTACATCTACACAATGGAGTACTGTGCAGCAGAAAGAAAGAAGGAACCTCTGCCATTTGCAACAACATGGATGGAACTGGAGAGAATTATGCTTAGTGAAATAAGCCAGTCAATGAAAGAAAAATACCATATGATATCACCTAGTACAGAAGACTAATGAACAATACAAACAAATGAGCAAAATTGAACCAGAGAATACAACAGGGATGCCAGCCTGTTAAACCAAGCATGCTGTGGTCCGGGGACAGCCAGCTGACATGGAGTCTGCAAAATCCTTCCCCATATGGGAAGGCCACCCTCCCCTCCACAACCCAACTCTTATTAGGGATTTCTGGACCCAAGGGTAGGTAGGACAATGACCATGTCCAGCTTGAAACAGCTAGAGGAGCATGAGACCTTTTCCCATTGTCCTTTATAAGATTATAAAGGGACTTAAGTCTGAGAAGGGGGAATTGTTACTTTTTTACTTTTATAAAAAAATAATTAATTAATTAACTATTTTAAAACAAATAATATAGGAAAGGGGGAAGCCAAGGAACTTATATGCACGACTCATGGACATGAACTAAGGGGGGTGGAATTGCTGGGGGCAGGGTGGTCCTGGGCGGAGGGGAGCAAAGGGGAAAAAAATGGAACTATTATAAGAACATAATCAATAAAATATACTTAAAAAAAAAAAAAGAAAAAGAAATGAGGCCCGTATGAGCCTTCTTCAGTGTGGCTCCACGTCCTGCCCCTTTAATCTTGTCTTGTGGAGACGTGATGCTAGGAGCTGCTACAGTCACCCTGGGGCCATCAGGGCAGCTCTCTTACTGACATAGTGAGGATAACAGAGCTTGCAGATTGAAGGAGAGTGGGTCCTGGGTAACATGATTAAGGGCCTAAAACACACTTAAAAACACTTACTGCTGAACTTCTAGTTATATGAGAAAATGATCCATCTACATGATTTAAGTCCATTTTAGTCAGATGTTCTATTACTTACATCCAAGAGCATTCTCAGTAATGTACCCTTTACAGTCAAGGGCCTGGATAACGGTGCCGTGTGGACATAAAGGGAATAAGCCCACTTGCTCTGAAGAGGAATGATATCATGATGCTTCTGAAAAAAATTACACTGTGCGAAGTGTCTAAGAACCACGATCATTTCTGTTTGTATTATAATGAAAATGCATATTGTGACAAAAGCAGTTGAAGCGTACAAACGGAAGTATCTATCACATTCATGAGAAGCTTAAGATGAATGGTTCTGGGAAATTCTGGAAAAAAATGGAGTTGAAATGCAGCAAATTAATCAGCTCTACCCATAGCTGTTGCTGCCTTTCCACAGGAAAATAACAGAACGCTGTGTCGGGAGAACAGATTAGGATATGCAAATGAGCTTCTCCCTGTGCCTCCACGTGAGGTGTGAGGTCAGGTCTTTGTTTATTTGTGCTTTTAAAATTTCCAGACAGAGCGCCTTGCCCTGGTTAGCAGTACGCCTTTCTATAACAACGCCCTTGGAGAGAGCAGGAAATGAAACCACTGGGCCAGGATTGAACACAGAAAGAAACTAAGTAGATGCACATTATCAAAACCAAAGCCTCTCTCGGGCAGGGACCAGCCGGGTAATGAGGGCATCAAACTGGCGGCTTCTTTCATCTTGCCACATTGTGAGATACTGTCAGAGCAACAGCAGGAGTCTGCAGCTTCCGAGGGGTCCTGGGAACATTGCTTTTCATCCCTAGAAATCCTCTTTGTTCTGAGGACTACAAAACTAGCAAGGAGTGGTCCGTGGGTGCAGAAAGCATTAGCAAATGTTACGGGTACTAACCTATTATCTCAGAGTCAGCAAACAAGAAGGTTCTCCGCGTAGATGTTAACCTGAGCTTTTTTAGATAGTAAAGATGTAGTCTTCAGCAGAATATATTCTTGTGATGAGCAAAGTACATTGTCTAAAGAACCTGGGGTGGTCCCCTACTGATGTGGAGTAACACGGAATTCCCTGAGTGTGTTTTAAGTCACAGATGGCCTTCCCTGACTTTCCTTTGGGTCCACCACCACTCACCTCTCAAAGCCACAAGGCAAAGACTATCTAATGTCTTCCCAGTGACTTTGGTCAAGTCATCACATCTCTTCCCGGATGTCTGAGAACACATCTATTACATTGAAATGTTTCCTTCATTCAAGACTTATCTGCTTCCATTTTGCTCACAACACTCAAAAAATGCATCACTAATGGGAGGGCTTCTGGTGCAATAATTAGGGTAACGGAGACTGCAACATGGTTACGAAGAATGGAAACACGGGACACACAATAGATCTCTCCAGATGCCGGCAAATAGCCACCACATTTGTCTTCCAAATAATGTGTTACCAGTTGGCTTCGAGAACTATGTCATCTTTGTCTGGAATCACAGGTATTGTTATCGTTGGGCCAATTGCTTGCGAATTGAACAAAAAGAAAGATTCCTCAAAGGGGTGTGTGTTTCAGGATTCTGAGGTAAAAGGGTTCAAAATTATAAGTTTAATAATAATCCTCTTCCAAAGGCAAAGCTACATTTTGAATAAATCCACAAGCTGAGCTGGAAGCCAATTATTATTATTATTCTTAAGAAGCACACTCAGAGAGTAAGTGGGGTTAGCATTGTATCAAGTAAACCAAACATTAGCACCTCAAGTGGGTTCTCTACAGAACAAGAGCTAGAAGAACAAAATTTCAAAGCACCTTTTGGTGCCAGAAAAATCCTCAAGGTTCTTCATTTTAGCAGCTACTTTAGTGACAAATAATCCTGATTTTGACAGTAACAACCTTTCAAGTTCCCTTCATCCAGATCACCAGGTCAAGAAAAGTCTCCCCTCACATGGTTTTGAAAGTGTATATTTGATTCGGCTATCTTGACACATTTTTAACTGGTTATTCCTGGATGGTGCATTAGTGTAATCAAGATGCTGTCCACTTTTCAGACAGGCCCCAGTAACCGGAGATATCCTGTGTGGGATTTCCCTTTTAAAATGGGCACAGGGGCATGCCAGGCTAGAGCTGTTGCATGCACAGGAAACACGAGCATCCAACAGCGTGACCTGCACAGTGTGGTACGAGAGCCTTCATGAGCTCCTCTTAGATGTGGCTAAAGTTGCCACCTGGGGCTACACTTAACTTGTATACCAAATATTGTAAGGGATGTGTGTATACTAGGTGTAGGACAGATTTATCCTAAAACTAGTATTCATTGTTTATCTGAAATTGACACTGAACCAGGTATTCTGGATTTTATCTGGAAGCGCCACTTAGTTGCCATTTTCTTGAGAGAATACGGCATATTTACCAACATTTGTTTGAACTAGATACAGAATTAAGGAGAGTACACAAGGCAGCTTGATGTGAGGCTGGGTACCAAATTTTTAAAAGGAAAGGAAGAATAACATGGACTCTGAGTGGCTGTTGTTAGAGAAAGAGAGAGAACAACTGATGGGAAAGCTCCTCAGAGTGACAGAAGGGGTGAGCCACAGTGAGCGAGGAAGAGCCAGCGTCACACAGGTGACAGGTGGCCCTTCCCAGACACAAGGGCAGAGGAGGGTGGATACATATGTAAGTAAATCTGCACATATAACAGTTCAAGTTTTGTCTAGATCACCAATTCCTCATGCGCAGAGGCTAGGGCTTTTGCAAAATGCCTGACATTCAGTAAGCACTTAGAAACTATGTGTTAAACTAAACTGGCCATCTTTTTACTGAGCAGTGGGGAAAGGGTGCACTTCAGGCTGGGATGAGGCAAGAGACGAAGGTCTGAATTGCCAACTTGGAAAACCAGGCAGGGGCCTGAGCAAGAACACACCAAAGGCTTCCTCGCTGACTGCCACGTGGGGAGGAGGATCCACCCATGGTCAGTAACATGAAGTAAACGCTATTCTAAGAAGTACATTCTGCTGTGATGTGTACCTCCCAGGCTCCCAAATCCTGGGACTGTAATTCCCACAACCAGCTGGCAAAAGTTTCCATTTTCTGACAGGCTGTTTTCCAAAAGGCAGGACTTTTTCACATGAATTCTTATAACTCTTATTTTCCATTACTGAAAGCAATTCTTTCAAAAATAGTCATGCCGTGTGAAAATCAAGAGTTTTTAAAAACAACACTTAGGTAACTTTCTACTTAGCTCTTGACCGTGACTCAGTTGTGACCAAATGAAGTGTGAAGCACAGATCCAGGAAAAACAATCAACCACGTTTTATTTCCCAGAAGCAATCCTAAGAGCTAGAAGGATGGATACTTCAAGCCTTGGATATACCTCGATACTGCAGTCTTACACTTGGAGTATTTCCACAGGTAAGTCAAGAGGAACATAAACCAAGAGAGAACTGGTCTTTGTAAAAATCCTGTAAGTCTCATCAAAAGCCACTATTAACTTGGGGGAGTGCAGTGTTTACAAAGGGTTCTTTTTTAAATATAAATATATATTATCTTAGGTTACAGTGAACGTCTTGACCCATTTGTAGTCACTAAAACCTCATTCATTTGCTAAGCAAAGAGAAGATTCCCAAGAGTGAGAACAGATTCGGTTTGAGTAGAGGGTGAAGGCTGAAGATAAAAAAAGTTAAAACTTGAGCAAGGCATAATGACGGGTGCTATAGAACGAAGTATGTTCCCCAAAAATGTATATGTTGAAGTCCTCACCCTCAATGTGACTTATATGGAGACAGAGCCCTTTGGAGATAATGATGATTCAACGAGGTCACGAGAGTGGAGCCCTGGTCTGATAGGAATGGTGTCCTTTTAAGGAGGGGAGATGCTAGAGCTTGTTCTCTCTCTCTCTCTCTCTCTCCTCTCTCTCTCTCTCTCTCTCTCTCTCTCTCTCTCTCTCTCTCTCATTCTCCCTCCCTCCTTCCCTCATGCCTCTTCCTGGAAGGGGGTGCATGTGAGGACTGGCCATGTGAGCGCACAGGGAGAAGGGGTCCTCTGCAAGCCAGAAAGAGGTCTCACCAGAAACCAACTCTGCAGCCTCCTGACCGTGGGTCTCCTGCCTCCAGAACAGTGAGACACCCGCTGAATGTTGTGTAAGCCGCTTACTCTGTGACACCTTGTTATGGCAGCTGGGGTAGACTAATGCAACAGGAAACCTTGAGAAGCCAGAAAATGCAAACAAATCCATAGCTTCAAAGAAGAGTAAATGAGAAGACAGAGAAAGGCCAAAACATGAGGTGAACATCCAGAGAAAGACCAGATTTCCACTATTACAACTTGGCTTAGGTGTCAGCTGATGGGGAGTGATAAGTAAATCAATAGTCCTACTCTTGGGCTGAAAGGTCCACTATTAAAAAAATCATAACTACTGAGGACCTTCTATATTTGGGGTAAATATGCTATTTTAAAATGAATTTAATAGTACCTACATAATAAGGAAAACTTCAAAGGTATTTTGTTTTTAGTCCAAACATTTGGGAAGAAAATTCTGTAAGTAAAGGCACCAAATCCTAAATACAATGTATTACCAATGACCCTGAAAACTAATTTCACCCACTAGGGAGGGCATGAAGTATTGTCTATATATTGCAGTGCCATGGATTCTTACCTTGACAGAGCTGGAAGAAAAGCTGTAAGATTAGCTCCACCCTCTCATTTCATACATTTATGTACTTGTTTGTCTGTACTTAACATCACTGAAAACTAGACCTTAAAATAATCAGCAATTTTTATTTAAGATCATTATTATGATTTTATAGCACATTTAGAAGAGTAAGAATGTATTGTTTTAAAAGGATTTCTAATCTATTAAATTCTCTTCACTCAGATCAAGATTATTCCCCAAATTCAAAGTAAAGTTTTAAATTATTAAAGTGTCAGCTTAGTGACTAGTACAGGTAAGCACAGTGGTAAACACGAATGCATACAGAGGGATTTCCAGGTACCATTCTGCAAGCGCTTTATAGCAGGTTCCAATGCCCCAACTACTGAGAAGCATTTCTTTACTTCTTCAGCCTTTCTCTGGGCTAACCACTCCAGAAGATGCTAAGAACACCCCGAGGGATAATCTGTGACTTCCATTTTCTTTGCAACTAACCCACAGTAAGTTTGCTTCAGTCACACAGGAGTTTAAACTTGTTTCCTCTTACTTCCAACCTTTATGTCAAGAAACATAACAGCTCCTCTCCGAGAATTATCTTTTTTGAGGAAATAATGATGATTCTAGTTCCAGGATTGTTTTGTCTTGTTGTTTTCGTTATTTAAAAAAGAAAGAGATTAGCATTATATCTTTTGAATATTGGTGAATTAATAGGTTTCCTGAATTCAGTAGCTAATAGATAACTGATCTATATCACTAAGGTCATTATAGCCTGAAAGGTTTGTAAATGAGCACTTTTGAATTGACTTATTGTCATTTCCTCTCATGCACCACAACATGTTAAGAAAGCTTGTGTGTGTTTGTTATCTATTTTTGCAAACATATATATACAGGTTATAGAAATCATATTTTTGAAACACAAATATGATTTTTCCCCTATCTGATGAGGGTCACACATGACCTGAGAGGAGAATTGGAATCTTTTTTGTTAATTTTTAAATGAAATTTATTGGGGTGACTTGGTTAATAAAATTACATAGGTTTCAAGTGTTCAAATCTGATACAGCATCTGTATATTGCACTGTGTGCCCCCCACTTAAAGTCAAACCTCCTTCCATCACTGTACACCCAACCCCCTCCACCCTTTACAACCCCCACTGCCTTCTTTTTCCTTTGGTAACCGCCATGCCGTTACAAGAACACACACAAAACAAGTGAGTTACAGCTCTTCACTTACAGCATAGTATCCACAGGCACAGAGTCATACCCTAGTCTTGAAGAACAGACTTGTTGAAAGGAAAAAAAGAGCTTCTAAATGACAAAAAAAATTTCCCTTTACGAATCAAGAGTTAAGATTAATGAATAGATAAGAAAAGATGAAATGCTGTCACTTGCAACAACATGGATGGATCTTGAGAATATCATGTTAAGCAAAGTAAGTCAGACAAAGACGTCAAGAACTACATGATTTCTCTCAGGTGTGGGATATAAAACTGAATGCAGCAAATGCATGCACAAGAAAAACAAACAAAAACTCAGGGACAGAAAACAGTAGGGGTTACCAAAGGGAAGGAGGGTGGTAAGGCGGCCAAGGGTAAAGGGAGTTAAATACACGGTGACAGAAGGAGACTTGACTTTGGGTTGTAAACACACAATACCATATATGCGTGATGTAGCATAGAAAGGTACACTTGAAACTTTTTGATTTTATTAACCAATGTCACCCCAATAAATTCAATAAAAAGAGGCAAATTTTAAAAGATTAAAAACGAATCTACCTTTTGACTCAGGCAATTCCACTTCTCAGAATATTTCTGAAGGAATCCAAAACACTAATTTGAAAGAACATTAAGCACCCCCTATGTTCACTGCAGCATTATTTACAGTCGCCAAGATATGGAAGCAGCCCAAACATCCATCAATAGATAAAACAACTATGGGATATTTACACAATGAAATACTACTCTGCTGCAAAAAAAAAGAAAGAAAAAAAGAAAGGAAGAAAGAAAGGAAGAAAGAAAGAAAGAGAGAAAGAGAGAAAGAAAGAAAGAAAGAAAGAAAGAAAGAAAGAAAGAAAGAAAGAAAGAAAGAAAGAAAAAAGAAACAAAGAAGGAAGGAAGGAAGGAAGGAAGGAAGGAAGGAAGGAAGGAAGGAAGGAAGGAAGGAAGGAAGGAAAGAAAGAAAGAGAGAGAGAGAAAGAAAGAAAGAAAGAAAGAAAGAAAGAAAGAAAGAAAGAAAGAAAGAAAGAAAGAAGGAAGGAAGGAAGGAAGGAAAGAAAGAAAGAAAGAGAGAAAGAAAGAAAGAAAGAAAGAAAGAAAGAAAGAAAGAAAGAAAGAAAGAAAGAAAGAAAGAAAGAAAGAAAGAAAGAAAGAAAGAAAGAAGGAAGGAAGGAAGGAAGGAAGGAGGGAAGGAAGGAAGAAAGAAAGAAAGTTTTACCCTTTGTGACAGCATGGATGGATCTGGAGAACATTATGCTAAGTGACATAAGCCAGGCAGAGAAAGACTAATACCATATGGTTTCACTTCTATGTGGAATCCAATGAACAAACCGAACTAACAAGGAAAATGGGGACCGACTCATAGATGGAGCTCAGGATGACAGCCGCTGGAGGGGAGGTTAGGAGGTGGAGGGACTGAGCAAAAAGGAAAAAGGACTCATGGACATGAACAACAGTGTGGGGATTACTAGAGGGAGGGGGTAGAAGTTGGACTAAATGATAATGAAAAAAATACAATAAAGATTTTTTAAAAGGCTAAATATTTTTTAAAAGATTAATGAGTGAACCAGAAGCTCCATTTCCCATTTGGATGTTCAGAAGAGACTCTCCTGAGATGTTCATGCCAACCCAGGGAAGCTGCTCATGGCAGGATGGAAATGAACGACGTGGCATCTTTAGGAGGGACCTAGAGGCAGCACTGACTAGTTCCTCACAGCCTGTGTGACTGGTGTAGAAGAGATCACGTACTTCCCTAGTGTCTCAGGTGAAACTCAGGAAAAAGTTGAAGGTCCTGACTATGTGCTTGTCAAGGGGTTTGTTAAGAACTGAGAAGTGTCTGAGACTTTACCTTACTTGCAAGCTAGTAAACGAGATGCCCACTGTTTCAAAGATCCTGGAAGAAAACACCCGACTCATGGTACAGAGCTGATGGACAGTTTATGAGTCAGTAACAGCAGTATTTCTTGTGCCAGGTGTGCAAGCCCCAATCCCATAGGACAGCACAAAGGACACCTAATGACAACTGAACACAGTTGGAGGAAGCCAAGTCTTTCAAAATGGAAAGTCAACATGCCTGCTCATTGCTCCAGAGGGAGACAGTTTCTCTACCTTTGAAAGCCATTCAGTGAGAGCCCAGGACAAAGGACTATCTTCACTTTACCTGCAAGATGTGCAGAAATACCAGAGACCCATGGAGAAGTGTCCCCCAATAGGATGAAGTGAGCCACAAGCTGGGTAATATAATGAAGGTTAACCAACATGGGAGATCTGGAGATTGCTCAGAGCTGAGGTGGGGCCTGGTTTAAATCCCCACAACAATCACCATGAATTGCCCATGTTCTGAGAACAAAGTACCAGACAGCCACCTCAATGGTGAGCCAGAGTTCTCTGTGCAGAAACCAACAGGACAAGATCATGCCACTGGATTAGACCATTCATGGCCATGAATGCCATGAGAACTCCTATCATCTTCCTGCAAATGGATGCCACCTTGGAAAGGACGAGGAAACAGAGAGGTGGGAAACTTACCTGGCAGGAAGTTGAAGTCCAACTAACATGTTGACTCAAATAATAGTGAATTAACCTGACAGAGACTGTAGTAAGTGGAAGAAGAATTGGGTTACCTTTAACTGGCACTTTAATTCTACTGCTCGACACCCCCATTCTCACTTCAATATAAATTGAGACTCCTGAGAAAGATATCAGCCCTAAGTTGCCAGAACTAGTTTTTGCCTGAAGATGCTGTATAAATTTTGATCCAACACTTAAGCCTTAAGTTTGTACTTCACAATCTAGCATGCCACAGTGACACTGTTTTTTAATCCCATCATTAAATTTTTTAAAACTATTTTAGGAGTTATAAAAATATTAATTTATATAGTATATTTACGAAATTCAGAGATACTGCAGACAAAAAAATGACAAAAAATAGGGCCTTTGAAGTTTAGTTAAATTCACAGATGATTTCACAGATCAACTAAGGGAAGGTGGGATTTTCTTTTTTCAGCTACAACCATAACCTTTTGAAGTTAATGTCATGGAACACAAACATGTCCTTTCATAAAATGTGCCTTGGAGCCACTGTCAGAGCCATAATCATAGCTTAGCAGACTATTAATGTGATCACATCTTCTAGTCTCCATGGATCCCAATATTCAATAGTTACAAGACCCTCATATCATCTTTCTGTAAAATTTCCTTAGTTGAGCCCTGGCCAGGTAGCTCAGTTGGTTAGAACTTCATCCTGATACACCAAGGTTGTGAGTTTGAACCCGGTCAGGGCACATACAAGAATCAACCAATGAATGCATAAGTAAGTGAAACAACAAACTGATCTCTCGCTCTCTCTCTTTCTCCCTCTCTCTTTAAAATCAATCAATAAATATAAAGTTAAAAAATTTTTTCTTAGTTCAAGCCAACATCTCAGACTCTACAAGCCTACAATCTCCAGTGATCACCTTGGGGTTTCAATATACAGCTTTCTTGTTCATGTACATCAGCCTCAATTGGTGGATTGGAAATACCCTGGCACGGAAACCCAAAGACCTGCCTCCAAAGTCTGATTCTGCCACTGAGACCTTTGTGATTTTAGATAAATGACAGCTTTGATGTCCTTCAACTTCCTCATCTGTAAAGATCAGACAATATATCACTAAACCTTCAACAATAAGGAGAATTTGGAGCTTCTCCTAACAGCTTGAGAGAAAGACAGGAGGGGCTTGGAGAAAAAAGGAGAAGCCCAGAAAGATGGTCAGAAACTGGGGCTCTGCATAGCAAGAGGGTCAGGTTCCAAGGGTGAACCTGTTTCTTTGCCCTTTGCAGCTTTTAGAAGCCACCTGCTCTCCTTGGGTCATGGACCCCTCACATCTTCAGAGCTTACAACATCAGGCCAATTTCTTCACATGCTGCCAACTCCCTGGTTCTCCAGCTGATTAGCAACCTAATTCCAAATGCCACCCTTCGTTAAGGAATCTAACATACTTAGTCACAGGTTCTGGAGAATAGGACACGGGCATCTTTGGCAGGACCATTATTCTGTGTACTACACAGCACTCATTTTCACAAACTGGTGTATGGGGAAAGAACATGGGGGGTGAGAGAGGGGTTTAGGAAGCAGGTCCGGAAGTCATGCACATACTCCTGTTCATAGTCGATTTGCTAGAACTCAGGTATTGGCCCACATTTATACAGTCTGCTTGGGTGCCCAGAAAAAAGTGGAAACAGGTTTAGGGAGAAGACGCCAGTCAGGGAGTGAGAGACAGGGTTTAATCCTGGATGTCTGGCTCCAGAATTCCAACCCTTGATCACCTTATAGAAAATTTCACCCCTACTCCTTCTGTTCCTCTCTCAAATCTAGAATTGCCTCCTTAAATAAATACAATTTCCATCCAGGTAACATCAGGAAACTTACTCATATCTTCCCAACCTCAAACTGAGAACAGTGTTATCTCTTTTCCCCCCAGCCTTACTGAGGTATGATTAATTGACAAATAAAAAATTATATACATATTTAGCATATTGTAACTTGGTTTAAAAAGTGACCTCCAAAAGGAGCAGGCCAAATTGGTAGGTATCCCTGAGAAGGTGCTCTGATACTTCTTTTTAATCTGACAAATCAGTGTTTCATAACCTTCGATGTTTGGAACATGTTAAGAAAAAATAAAGGCAATTCAGCCCTGCCTTGTAAAAGTTTACAAATGTGCCCAGACCAACTGCTCACTGATGTCAGGGCATCATGGCTCATTCTCGTCTCCTGCTTTGAAGACCATAGGTCCCTTTTTAAGAACCTCTGATTAGTGGGAAATTTGAGATGTTGGAGAACAGAGCCTGCAGATTGCTAAGCAATGGTAAGGAGAGTAATTTCTATTGAGCAGCAATAGGGAATTTCATCTGTCCTCAGGATTAAGACTCCTCTCTTCCAGGCACAATTTTCCATTCTATGTTTTGCACCTGTACCTGCTAAACTATCTTAATTTTTCTCTTATTATATCCTAGGTTCTATGTGCACACTGATGTTAATAACAGTCCCCAGACTCAGCACATTAATTTGCAACATTCTCTAAATGAATAGACATCACTCATTCATTCATTCATTTATTCAACTATCAGCTCAGATATAGAATACGGTCTGGCAATAAAATAAAACTTAAATGTTGAATTTTTAGGAGAAAAACTTATTTGTGAAAAATAATTTGGACGGAACACTTTGAATGTCTTTTCTCTGGATTTGCATAGGTAATTTTGTAACCTTGCTTCCCTGCCTTTTCAGATGACTGAAACCTCAAGAAGTTGGAAGGGGGTGTTTAAGTGACGCACGACTTCCTGGATTCTGCCTCTTGTCCCCTGATGTCCACAGTACACTGTGTGAGGGCCCAGGCTCACTTTCCTCTAGTAGTTAGCTCGCAGCATAACAGGGCTTGAAACCCATCCCTAATCACTGTGTCTGGGGATTATGTTATTCCTGAATCTCAGTCTTCGTCTGCTGTTCTATACAAAGCAATCTGTAAATTAATAAGCACTGTTTTGTTTGTCATATGAGTCTCAAAAGTGTTCATTATCAACGTGTTGGGTGAGATGGTAGGAGAATAACATCTTAGTTATGCTTTTAAGCATTAATTTAAGACTCCGCACATCTGCCCACAGTCAATATTCTTAATGTGTTCAGTAGTGAAGGCGAAGGCACTCTCCTATGCCGATTGGACTCAGGCCGTGTGTGTCACGGTGTGTGATGAATGGCTTCCGTGAGAGTCAATAGCCTTCTAAGGACACTTACATGCAGAGAAAGAAAAATACTCAGATCTCTGTGTGATAATGAAGATGTGATCTCCCCTTGGGTGCTATAAAGTAGTTTTTGGGAAACCAAAATCTTCTCAAACTCCCCAGTAGAAAGGTTTTTTTAAAAAGTAATTGAAGCAAGATGATTGATTTTTTTGCTTCTCTTTTGTTAGGAGGAAAATACAGCATTTTAGAAGGAAGATTGGAAATACACAGAAGCAATGTTATCCAAGGTCTCCAGGACAAGCAGCTGGTCAAATAAAAATAAAAGTAAAAACTTCAAGTGGGCAATTATAGAAAAGATACCTAGTCACCTTGAACATTTTATTTCAATATAGAACATTTAAATGTGTATTCATTTGCTGATATGGGTATGGGTTTATTGGTTGGAATTCTGTTTCATACTTACACTTATAGTGCATCTGTTTCAGTTTCTTTAGAAACACAGCCAACACATAAAAGTATGTCTGAAGTTATATGAGTGCCTAGCCTTGCCAACCTTTTGCATAGGCCATGCCCAAAGCTAATTTGAATGCCGTTTGTTAGTGACTTTCTAGCATCATATCTTTCTGAAGAAGTCAACTTATTTTTCCCAGAAGCAATCATCTTCTTGCTCTTGACACTTAGGTGAAGTAAATTTACATAATCTTAATTAAATGACATAATTTCTATTACAGCTATAGTTAAAAGGTTATTCTCCATTTATACTATAGTCACAGCTGGTATAAACAGGTTTCAGAACAAATGGACCTCTCAGTAAGCATGCAACTTAGCCAAGGAAAAGAGAAGTGTACAGGCATATTAAAGAGATGCCCACAAACCGTGGGCATCGGGATATATTCTAGACAGGTGATGGATACTGTCAATTAATCTAGCGAAACTGTTCAGAAATATTTATTGAAGAGAGCATCTTCCATTAGTATCAAAGAGTAAACTATCTCTAAGTTATTTGTTAATGGAACAGAAAGGTCTGTCAGCAAACAAGATGACTGTCATCAAACATTTGAAGTCTACCTGCTAAGTCAAGAGTGAAATAACAAATCATTCATTTATTCACTTATTGTTTGAAAAAAGTTTTATTATTTTCTGAATGTAGTACAGAGCTGGAGTTATAAAAATGAGTAAGATAAGCTCCTTCCCACAAGAAGCCCACCAATGACAGGGGAGGTAGACAATTAAATAGTTATAAAACAGGGTATGGTGGGCTATAATTGAAGTCTAACTCATGAAAAATAGGATTCATGTAGCATGCTTGACAGCCGAGAATATCTCAGGGAAGAGGGAATTCCCAGGGTTTCCTCCAGAACTAAAGCAATACACAAGATTTTTAGAAAATTCAAAGACTTTCATCTTAATAAGGAAAGAGAACTATGACCCAGAAACTAAAGAGAAATTGAGATGCATCACAGAGATGAGAAGTCAATGAAGGCACAGAGTCCGAGGAAGGTAGTTCTGGCCATTTATAAAACAGCAGTTTTACAGTCTATAAAGTAGAGAATTGAGAGCTTCCCAAGAGAAAAGTCAGATGAGTTGCATGCCATTAAGACTGTTGTGCTCTTATCAATATGTTAGTACTTTATTGAAAAAAATGCGAGTTCTAATAGAATTTAACTGTTTTATAAATGTTTTAATTCCCTGCTGCCTACATATACCCAACACAAGATAAGTTCATGAACATGGCTTCAGGACTAGGTGAATAAATAAATAAATGGAATCTTAGGGTAGAGAGTAAAATAATGGAAGGTCAAATGCACTCACCTTCCTCCTAACCTTGAGATCAGTCTTAAAGTATGTACAGGAGTTCACTAGCCCAAGAAAAGATGAGTGAGTGCAAAGATCTGAATATGTCTATGAGCATGGAACATTTGGGAAAAGATGGAATGCTTGGTACAATTATTGTATAGGGTATACATTGAATTGGTAATAAAGCTAGAAATATACCGGGGTAATCTGGTAGTCTTACAAATCAGCCTGCCATACTTGTGGGCAATCAGAATCAAAGTTTTTAACTAGAGAAGACAAAATTAGATATGACCTCAGAAAAGATAATCCTGGTGGTAGTTTAGAGAATGACCTGGAATGGAAAGAGACTGAAGCAAAGATATGAATTAAAATTAGTCGTATGATGAACTACTGAAGGGCCAAAAGTGGTAAATTAAGTACACACGGTTCTGATCTCCATTTTATTAAAGGTTAGAGCAAGAGAGAAATAAGAAATGACATTGATTTCTCAGTTGAATAAATGGGTACATAAGTTTGAGATAAGAAAATCAAGAGGAGGAATAATAAATTAATATTTAACATGGAGAGTCTAGCATCCATATAAAGCATCCATATAAAGAAATATATCGAGGAGAAATTGACTCATTCATTTATTCAGTAAATATTTACTAAACGTATACCATGTTACCCTCACAATACAGATAACTAGGGACACAAGACAGAACAGAGGCTCTTGCTTCAATGAATTCACAATCTGATGTGGAGACAAATATGAAACTAAACAATGCTAATAGATCAGAGAGAAATTCAAGATACATTCAGGTCTTAGGGAGTGTAGTAGCCTCTAAAGTCTGATGAAGAATATGAGTCAAATGTCCAAGTAGAAAGTATTGAAGCTAAGACTTGAAAAATACAGATTTCCTAGTTGGAAAAGTGGGTAAGAGGGCCTCATAGCTCACACCTGAGATGTTCTCTTCAGCTGGTGACAGAGCAGAGCACAGGAAGGAGTTGCTGAGGAGAGGAGGACCTAGTCAGGATGTCCCTTGCAATTCAAGAAAAGTTTACATTCTGTCAGATGATACAGGGCGATTGAAGAAGTTTGAGTAGGAAAATAATATGAATCACATTTGAACATTGAAAGGATACTTTGCTGGCATTCAAAGATATAACTGATAGCTAGGAAGTCAATAAAGAAAAGAGGCTGTTCATAGATATACACATATAGACAAAGACAGAGATAGGGACAGGGACAGGGATAGGATAGGGATTGGGATAGGGATAGAGATAGAGACAGAGATAGAGCTGTAGATATAGAAAGATAACCTATAAAGAGATCATGACAGAAGAGGGTAGATGTGTGATCTGTCTTAGTGATGGCTGGATAGAGGAAGGTAAGAAAGAGTGAGAAATTTACTGTGGCCTTTGTTTTCAGATTTGGGCATCTAGGTGGCTACTGGTGCCATTTCACCAAGAGAGAAGATCTTGAGGATAGAGCATTGAATAGACTTGCCGTCAAAACTAGGAACACAGATACAAAATGTACTGCAAACGCTGTATTCTCTGAAGGGTGCTGAATCAACAATGTCCAAAGCCAGGACTGAGATTAATGCCAAAAACCATTTTAGGATGAATCAGAACTTAAAATGCATTTTAAATAGTAAAATAAAATATTATTTTATTTTTGACAAGTCTATATTGGAACAACTGCCGTGAAAATAAAACGCCAACATTTGGATGTCATTAACAGACTTGCTCCATCTGTTTTCTTCCAGCTCTGCCTGCTGGCTTTTCTCCATGAAATTTCTTTGCCCATTAGCAGTTTGTTTGTTTCTGAAATCTCCTCCACAGTCATGATGCCATCTATCTATCAGCTTGCCCCTATTACAAATGATCTCTATTCTTGGCCAGAAAAGCTGTCTAGAATATCTACATATACCAAAGATATTCAGGACAGCAAATTGCTTTCGATGGGTAGGGTGATAGAGGGTTGGCAATGACCTTCAGAGTACATATAAAGCTTTAAGCACTGCTTTTGAAGGAGAGAACACAGTGTGCCATAATCTCACAAGTACCGGTTGTAAGGGTTTGATTTCTCAACAACTCACAGAATAAAATGACTAGGAAATGGCAGGTTTTAAAATGACGCTCCAGACTGTTTCTCAGTCATCTTTAATGAAACTCAGGATAATTTTCCACAGAATATTTAATAGTTCTCATCCACATTCTACTCTCCTTGATGTATTTTTACATAGATATTATTTGAAGAGATATTATAGACTTGTCCTTTATGCTTTTCCACAGATTTCTTCATAACAGAGTAAGATACATAAATTACATCATTGTCTAACCACTATGCTGCACATCTGAAACTAATGCAGAATAACAATGAAAGTAAATTGTGATTGAAAAATGAATAAGTAAGATATAAGTATTAAATAAAGAGGATCTATAGTTTTTCTTGATTCTACATTATAATCTCTGTAATAGATACGACTGTTTTATAAGGACTTCCTCCATCAAAAATCAATTTAACATTTTATAAAAGGGATTTTAATAAATACTTTATCTTTCAATTTTATAACTTTAAACTTATGCCTGGCCTCCATGGATGCCTATATACATTTATTCATTCATCCACCCATTCATTCAACAGTCATTTTCGGGTACAGTCTGGTTCCACCTGTTATGAGGTTATCAGATTTTCTAGTAGGAAAAACCAGGTTGCCATGTAGTCAAATGACAATGGGCTTTGTAGTCATGAGACTTGACTTGAAACTCCAGCTCAATCATATATTATCTGCAAGATTCTGGACTCTCACCTGGGGGACTGTGTCCACCCCTTCAGGGAGTGTATAGAAAAAAACATAGAAGTGGTTTTGATGAAACTTGGGCATTTAGTGCTTAGGAACCAGAGCTTCCATCTGACTGTGATATCCTCAAAATGAAGACTGGCTCTGCCTAAAATGTAATCGTTACCCTCAAGAGATTAAGAAACATACTATCTTAACCAGTAACATGATGATAAAAATAATATCTACCTTATTATAGGGATTATTGAGAGAAATGAGAGGTAGTACATGTGAATTAATTTAAAAATAATTTAAAAATTATAAAGTTTAAGCTGTTACATTTATTTAAATGATGGGATTTTATTGTTATTCAATATTAAGCATACTGAATTACAAGGCAGGAACACCCACTCTGGCTTAGCCCTGATAAGAGTGAGGTAGAGCAGAGTATGTGTATATGTAGTTGGGGGTAGTGAGGCAAAGGGGCATTATAAATAAATAATTATATATTACATATAGACATATATAATATGTATATAGTCATATGTAGTCATTATTACAATTAAATAATTATACAGATGACAAAAAAGAAACTGGCCCTAATAGTAGCAAAGATAGGCAGTGGAATGAATGAAATCTCCACTGTAGTGCTTCCCCATTAATAGGCTGTTTTTCTTTCTTCCCCTCCACCAGCTGACTTCACCATCTCTTTTCTATGTGAGCCTTAGCGCATTCTGCAGAATTCTGATCTGAGGAGATACACTACTAGAAAAAATAAACAAGGATCAAAGAGTTTTACAACATTCTGAAGGCTTTGAAAGGTCCTAATAGGAAAAACATATCTTTTTATCCCAGCATAGCTCAAGCTTATTTAACCATTTTCTGAACAAGAAACATCTTGTAAAAACCTGTTAACATCTTATAAAACTAATGTAAGAAATTACCTTTCGGAGATGTCCTCTTATCCCGTGATTTCTCTTTACTAGAACTTGATCTTATAAATCATTTGAAAGCAAGCCCTCAATAAATATTTATTAAGTACTGCATTTAATACCACAGATGCACAGTTACTCCACTATAGTTCACCTGCACCTAAATATTTTAAGTTTCTTTGTAATTATGTTATACAATTTATGTTTATACCCCAATTTCAGAAACTATCAATTTTCCACTGTGCTTCAAGTAGTCAGGACAGCCTTATTCAAGTCAAAAGAATCTTTTAGGATCGTTCAAAATAAGCCAAATATTAAGCACACTTAAGAACAAAACTGGCTTGAAACTACAGTTGACCCTGATTAAATTAATCCCATTTAATGGAATAATTACTATATTGAAAGGTAGGTATGAAATAATTCATTTCAAAGGCGTTGCTTTGAAAGTTAAATAAAGCACTTACTTGGCCCGAAGTTTCTTGCCCACCTCTTTAATATAACCAACTTCAATTGCAAAGCCTGAGTCCAACCATTAAGAAGAAAGAGAGGAGGCGAGAATCATGTTCCTGCATCCCCATGAATCCAAAGTCAGGAAGAGACCGCAGGAAGCATCGACGGGCCCTGACCATCTGAACAGAAAAGGATTGGAAAGGCAATAACCAGGGAAACATTTTGAGGTCTGGCAAGAAATCCTTAACCTCCATCTAGTACTGGCCTCTGAAGTTCTGTTCCCCATCTCCTGAGGGCTCAATTCCGAGACAGTGCATTCACACATCCCCAAGGTCTGTCGAAGGACTCTGAATCTGAAGTGTGCCGGTCGGTGTTTTTCCCCACCGGCACCAACCACGCCTAGCGCCACCTGGACAGGTCTCTCCCTATGGTTTGCTGCAGGCTTGCTTTCTTCAATCTGATGGTAGGCATCTCCAGGCCCAGGACTAACTCTGCTTGTTTTCATTCTAAGCTTGAGATCTTACTCTCTGCATCACTCCTAAGTCATTTAAGAAACTTCAAATAACTTTTTCATTTTTTAAACTCCCAGATCAAGTATAATAGTGTTCATTATGCCCAGTGGGTGCTCAGTAATTGTTGGGAAATGGACCATTCTCCTGGTCCAAATATAACAAAGAAATATATAATTTAAGGCATTGGCATGGTACCTTGTATAGTTGGAAGAACTTCATTAGAAAAAAAGTAAGTAACCATAACCACCTGTCTATGGATGATGACTTAGCTGAAAACTCAGTTCACAGGGGAGAATCAGAAAATGCTTTGTGGGAGAGAAAAGATATTAACTGATTGGCTTCACAATTGACATCATTTGCTTAACACTATTCTCATGCTAAACACTTTAGTAGCCTCTAAGTAAAAAAAAAAAAAAAATCTGTTATCTTCTGAACACACTCCCAGGCTGCAAGGCCCACTGGGAATGACTTTATGAATTCAGGAATGAGAATATGCCTTCCCTGCAGGAAAAAAGAAAGTGAAAAACTAGTACTTTATACCAACAATAAGACGATCCCCAAGTCTGGGCTGGGGTGGCTCAGTGGACTGAGCACCAGCCTGTGATCCTAAGGGTTGCCAGTTCGATTCCCAGTCAGGGCACATGCCTGGGTTACAGGCCAGGTCCCTAGTTGGGAACGTGTAAGAGGCAACAAATCTGTTTCTCTCACACATCCATGTTTCTCTCCCTCTCTTTCTCCCTCCCTTCCCTTCTGGAAAAATAAATAAATAGAATCTAAAAAAAAGATGAACCTCAAGAAGCTTAAAGACTGAAAACGTAGGGCTTGAGTGCTTCACCATGAGAACCAGGGCGCACACATTTCCCAAGGCAGAGGGCATGTCCCTCGGCAAAGGTAAGTGGTGAAGAGTTTAAGTTTGAGTTTCGATGGAGCAAAACCAGAAGGTACTGTTCTCCACAGGTTTGAGAACAGGAAGAGTTAAGAGTTTTTGCTCAAGCTCCAAAGAGTAGCCTTTAGGAAGGAACTGGCTCTGGAAACCAAACCACAGAGGGCAGATGCAGTGACACTGTGAGAGCGTCCCAAACTCTACGTCTCTATGGTGGGAGCTGAACTTGATACTCTAGGGGCCAAAGCTTGCTTAGAAGCTTGTTACTTATGGGGGAAACCCTTTATCTCTTGGTGTAAGTTACCAGATGAGAGAGAGGCAGAGAAAGAGAGAGAGACCTGGAGAAATTTGGAAGTTAAGTCTACTTAGTCCCTGCACCTCCAAAGGGCCAGATCACATATCCAGACCACACTCACACACACACACACACACACTTCACAAAACCATTAGGGAGGAATGAGATGAATGAGACCCCTGAACAGAGGGCAATTCTAAGAAGCAAGCCTGGTGCATAGAGTGAGAGGAAGGAATCCTCACCGCCGAAAAGGCAGAGGACAAAAGCTTGTCTTCCCTGAAGAAAAAAGAAAAAGAGGAAGAAGAAGAAGGAAGAGGAGCTGGAGGAGCAGGAGGAGCAATATTAACTCCCTTAAAATAAAGACATGAGAACAATTCCTTTTTACCATTCTGGCCAATAGGACACGACCTTTATTTACTCAGGTGGATGGGAATTGGGGAATACTCATTAAAATCAGGAATGACCAGCCAGTGGCAACAGAAGAAGGGACCACTTGGTTGGACGCAGTCTCCTCACCTGTCAGGCACCCATCAGAACACCTGTCAGTCACCTCTGACCTCACCAACACCCTCCTCTCACTCCTCCACCTTCGCAAACTCGACCTTGTCCTGTTACAGAAGCTTCAGCTTCCACCCGGCGTTTCTGTTTAAAATTCAGAGTTTTCTTTAAAATGCAGACACACACACAAAAGGAAGGGCTTATTCACCCTGAAGATGAAAAAAATGAAACACATAATACAAACAAAAGAAACCAAAGGAATCCAGGAATGTGGCAAAGAAAACAAATGTTCTTCTTGTGCAACCATGAAATAATTTGTACCTGTGTAGAAGAAACTGTGGAAAGAGTACCTTAGACACTAGTTATGGGGAAATAAAGCCATATTTATAGATTTATTCTAATCATGTTCAACATATTATGCAATATATATTTAATATTCTGTAACTATGCATTGGTCCTAACATGAGAGGGCATTGAGATACTGTGTATAGCATATTAACTTTCATACCATATGTCAACCGTGATAGCAAAATAGCTTCTGATTTACTCTCTCCAGCTCTTGCCTACTTTCCTTGCATATTTGTTGGGTTAAAAGGATGCTTCCTTTCCAAAGAGAGTGGTGTTTTTACCTGAGGTGTAACTCAACCAAAGAATTATTTTTTTCAAGAAAGCTGGTGTGTTGGTGCTTCACCTAGACTGTTATCAGCAACATATTTGTTCTGTGCTGCAAAATTCACTTTTTCTTAATTGATAGCTCCCTCTTTTGACCTCTCCCTTACTTACTTCTTGATTGTTGGCCTTTCCAAAGAAAACTTAATCCTGAGCAAAGTATTAACTCTGGAATTATGGGTCTTCTAATGCACTTGGGCAATTATTTCCCATTAGCCTAACAAATGATTGTCTCAGCTAAGAAAATAGAGTAGCTTGAGAAATCACAGCTCAGAGCTATGCTGTCTTTATTTAATTTGCCATGCAGAAAAATTAAATCAGAAGCTCTAAATCAAACTATCAAAGAGAGTTAGGCTTCAAAATCTGTTAACAATAGTTTCATAAATTAACTCGAGTACTTTCAAGCAACACAAGTGAACAGAATTCCTTCAACCATCTCTCCTAACTTACAGAAAAATATGGTTTTTACATGGTTTGCTGGGGCATGGCTTTCACATCACACCAACTCTCCAGAAAATAATCACCCAGGCACCCAGTGGTTGGGTGAAAACAAGCATCCTGTCCTCTCCAGGCCTATTCATCTATCTCATCTTACAGTTTTGCAATCTCCACCCTCCTAGTAGCATATTCTCCTCCTAGTTATTGATTCATGCACAGATTTTGTTTTCTCCCAAGTGACAACCATGCAAAAAGTAATGCTGCCATGAGGAACGAAAAGGAAAAGAAAAGAAAGGAAAAAAACCCTGGTGTAGAAGGACACCACCTGGCAAACACAGCAACTCCGCACCACTGCAGTTCTTTCCACGTGCCCAGATCTCACCCCCAGAGTCAGAGCAGGACCTTTGCGTCCCCCCCTGGGGGAAACTCATTACCCAGAAAAGAAGGACAAAGAGGCGGAGGGTTACATGCGCACTTCCTGCTCCCGATCTCATCGACTGAATAATGAGGGAGTGGAGCCAGCCAGGAGGGGTACACTAATTTATATACCTTCACTTGGGAAGAAACATCAGGAAAAATGTTGGAAAAATGTTCCATGCTCCCCAATACTTTTCTGAGTGTTTATTTACTTGCTCACTTTCTTCATCTCCCCTGACAAGTGCCCAAATATCTGACTCTGGCCTTTGTAGCTAGTCATCTTATCCATGCAAAGCTAGACTTGACCAAGTGCAATAACTGCAAACTACCGCAGGGGAGATCAGGTACTTTATCCAGTAGTAATTCACTAATTAAATGTTTATCTAATACCTAGTAGTAGTAGTAAAAATAATGATAATAATACCTATTATTTATGTAATACATACTCCGTCTGAGATTTTGCCAGTTGGTTTCCATGAATTATATCATTTAACATTGACAACTACTATTTATAGTTTACTATATCTTTTGGTGTTGTGAGCACCCAATTCCAATGTAGGGGGTGCTCCCCATACAAACAAGCAATTCTCAGAATGCCAGCTTGGGTGTCCTACAGCTCAACTCAGTGCTGACACTACCCAGAAATAACATCAGCTTCCACAGATTGGGGGTCCATCTTATGAGACTACCCCTCCACCTTAGATACCAGTCCCCACTTTAGACACCAGTCCCCAGCTCAGGTTGTTACCTGTGCTTCAGACTGAAAAGCTACCAATGGGAGGTTCTCATGATGCCCTCCTTCCTTGGGTTCCAGGAATTCACTAGAGTGGCTCAGAGAACTCAAGAGTGACATTTTACTCACCGAATTACTGTTATACTGTAAAATGATATAACTCGGGAAGAGCCAGATGAAAGAGGTGCACAGGGCAAGGTGTGGGGGAAGGGCACAGAGCTGCCATACTCTCGCCAGGGGTGCCACTCTCCCAAAACCCCCATGTGTTCACCAGGCCAGATGCTCTCTGAACCCTGTCCTTGGGGGATGTTATGGAGGCTTCAATACATAGGCATGATTGATTTAATCCTTAACAACTGACTATTGAAATCAATCTTCAGCCCCTCTCCCCTCCCCAGATATCAGGGAGTGAGCCTGGGAGCTCCAACCCTCTAATGATAGGTTGACTCCACTGGCAACCAGCCCCACCCTTTCCAAAAGTCACTTAATTAACCTAACCAGAACCATCGCTCTCAACACTCGGAAATCCCAAGGGCTTTGGGAGCTGAGAGTCAGGAACCATGGACAAAGACCAAATACATAGGAGAAATATCTATTTTTCTTATAAATCACAGTATCACTCTACTAGTTACAGTTTAAAAATTACTATTAATCATTATGGTACTATTTACCATTGAGGAAATTTGTCTGATTCCCAAGCTCAGCCTTGTATTAGCTGGAATTATTTGGTTGCAAGCAAGAGAAAGTGACTTTGAATAATGTAAGTAGAAAAGGAATAATTGCAAGGAACAGAGCAGCTCACAGAACTGGAGAGAACACTAACGGGCCAGAAATCACAATACGCATCTAGGTGGCAAGAACGGGTGAAAAAATGGGGAGTATTGGATCCAGGGTCCCCAGCATTGAGAATGTTCAAAATGCCAAACTTTTAAAAGGTTAATCATATATTTTGTGAATTTTATCTCTGTAACCAATCCCTGCCAACAAATGTTAGTGTTCTTTAAATCTCTGAAATGCAAGGAAAGAGTATTGATTGGCATAGCTTGAGTCATACACCCACACCAGGGGCTCTGTGAATGACAGTCTGCCAGATTATATCCAATGTTTGCAACAGTCATTCCCACGAAGAAATATAGGGGTGCTGCTTTAGAAAAAGAGACATAGGTGTTGAGTGCCAAAAAAAACCCCGAAGTTTTTCCTCCAACAGCTCTTAATCACTATGATGTATTCTCTTTTCCTCCTCATGGCCCAGAAATTGTGCGAGGCCCCAGAAATCATGCGTAAGTAAAATGCAACCATTATTCTCGGGGATAGCAGCAGATCTGGAAACAAAATGAAATGAAGGGCAAAGAAACTGAGGAATGTTGAGGGTGAGGAGCAGCACTGAAATTAAATGGAAGAGAAGGTACTGATTTCCTTCCCACTGGCAAAGGGAGAGTTTTGTCATTTTATCTAGAAAGCTGTTTCCTCCTACAAGATCCAGAAACACATGTCTCGCAAGGGCAGAACAGGTGACACCTCTTAGTGAGGAAACCAGGGCTTTGAGAGCAGTCGAAGGGAGGCCACATAACTTAAGGACAAGTGGAGTGTCGCCGTCTTAGCATGAAGCTGACCTGGAAGAGATGTCAAGAGAGCTTATCACTACAGCACAGGAGCAAAGGGTTTTGCCTGCTGCTGTGGAAACAGAGGCACTGGTTTGATTCAGAGCCAGGGCCTACTTAAGTGGAAGCACTCCAAAGAGGTGATAAACAATATGCTTTCCTAAGTCTAGACAGAGAAACATGCATGGGTTGATTTCAGACTGTGCTTGGCCGCAGGACAGACAAGCAAGTGAAGGAGATAATTAACTCCAGGACAGGATGACCTGACACACTTGAGAGATGATGCTCAGTCATTCTGGGCAAAAGCCTTCCATGTCCAGGGGATAAAATAACAGCACAGGCTACCAAGACCCCCATCTGGTAGAGCCTATGTGCAAGAAAGCTGAGGAATAGGGGGTACCATGTGGCCCACACCCCGATGCTTGGACTTCCCACCCTGCTAGCCAATCTATAGGTTCTCCCGGGCCTTAGATACCCCAACTGTAAGGTCAGGTGAGTTGGGATATCTGAGGAGGTCCAATATACAGCTGTCCTCTATTATAGCCAGGTGCTGAAAAAATAAAAAATAGTGATAGGCAGATGATCAAAATGTTATCTTTATTATCTACAAAGGTTAAGCTGGGGGACATAGCCTAGTGTGAGAACCAGTGGGCCAAGATTAGATGGACTGAACTGCCTAGTCATGGGCAACATCAGTGAGCAGACCCGGTATTATATATGTATAGTTATATTGCGTTTGCAGACGAAATTGTCATGTGAAAGTTTATGTGTTCTTAATTTTCTTCCCTTTCTCTTTATTTTCTTTCCTTTTATTATTTTTTCAATTCTTTTTTTTTTTTAATTTTGTATGAGATAGGTTTAAAAGGTTTGGTTTACACCACTGCAAGAGAAGAGCCTACTCCTGGGGCAGCTTTGGATGGATGCTGCCTCTGAGCAGCTAGAGCTCATTGTAAGAAGTCCAGCTGAGCGAGCTACCTAGAGTGAGCGAATTTTTACCTTGCTGCAAGGGTAGCCTCCATGTATAATACCAGGCAAGAAGTAACAGAAGCAGAAGTCTTACAGACCACATTAAGAGGCTCACATCACACAATTTATTGAATCAATTTTAAAGCACACAGGAAGAAGCAGAGGGAAGAGACGCGCTCCTGAATCCTGCGCTCTGCATTGTGTCTGTGTTCCGCTTCTCCATGCTGCGTGAGCTGTCCCTGCTGCTGGTGTGATCACAAATCACAGAGCTGAGATCGAACCAGGGACCCACCAGGTGGGTGGTGTGCAGAGCCAACACAAACTTGCTCTGTTGGGGAGATGCAGAGGCGAGTGTGCCCGCCCACAGATGCCATTCTCAATGGCCTGCTGAGTACCTGGTTTCTGAATTTCTGCATCAGCATGTACTTGGCTAGCTGATTTAGGGATGATATTGTGTTTAATGTGGGTGTGACACAGTCTGTGCTTTATTAACATTTAATGTTTACTCAGGCCTTCCATTTCTTTCCTATCAATAAGTAAAACTCTCATTTTTCCCATCCTTCTTTATCTGTGTTCAACCCACACATGTTCCGTTTAGCTTATCTGGCCGAGACATGTCATGGAGATTAGAGACTTCACTGTTCGCCCCTAGCACAGCCTGCACTCCATCTACCCAACGTGCTTCCCTCGCTGTCCATACGGTAGAATTGAATGCTCTCCGATATTACAGTAAACACATAATATATACATCTCTAATGATTCTTCCAAGTTTACTAATCACATAAATGATTCTGGAGTGAGTAAAGAGAACCCAGGGGTTATATTAACTGAGTTCCCTTGAGAGAGAAGGAAACGTAAGATGCTAGCAGGCATGTTGGTTGGGGCTGGGATACACGATCTCTAGGTCCTTCATGACAATTACATTGTGTGCACACATGAGATATTAACCAGTTTGTACAAGGGAATAAAACATATATCATAAATCTATAAGTAGAGCCCCGTGGAATAATATGAGTGATGTTTATTCGGGCTTGTTCAATTTTCAGAAGAATAGAAAAGATTAAACAAAAATTCTGGAAGCCCTAGAATCCATTCCTGTGTATCAATGGAAGTGGAAGGCGCCTTCTCCACCACTAAGACATTTCTGGAGTCACATAATTACCCTTCAAACATTGTAAGGCACTCTAACATCTCAGAAATATTACTCGATTTCTATAATAAAAATTAAATCGTCCTTTTAATTGTTCATGCATTTATTTTAAATAGCTTTGTTTACTGGTGGACATTTTAATAAATGTATAGTACTTTATGGTGTTATGTGGTTACCTTTTGGCAATATTATTTTGAAAGTTTGATCAAATACTTCAATCAGCATGTATTTAATATTTTGTACTTCTTAAGTGTTTGTACTTCTAAATATTTGCTTATCACTTAATTATATATAAGTATAATTAAACCACAGTTATTCAACACTACAATTGTAACACCACTACCAAACATGCTCCTGGAAATTATCAAATGAAGCCATAGGCTATATCTACTGATAAAAACTTCCTATTTTTTCTCATCTTGCCAGAAGATGGAAGAAAGTAATAGCTTTTGAGAAAAGCATTAAAGGGATTAGAGAGTCTGGGCAGAACTGTGGGAATTCATGGTGACTTTGTATTAGGTTTCAGATAATTTTGCTCAGCACTTTCTAATTGACAAGGCAGCAAGCTGTCTAAACTCCCCCAAATGCTCCCTCTTGTAATGTTTCTTTCTTCTGCGTTTGCCTGCCTCCCTCCTCCTTTCGCAGACATACCTGCCTCATGTCCCATTCTGCTGGGTTTCTAATAAATGACTGATTATAACATGATGTAAACTAATTTGGACTCCAGCTGAATGGATTTCAAGCTAAGGTGTTGAAGCTGGTGACAAAGCAACATTTCACATCTCTCATTCCTGAAATGTTATTTTGACATTAACCCTCAGCGGGGTAAATCAAAGGAATGAGTAATGTCAAGGGAGAGACAATACTGATTTTTTTTTTTTTTTAAGGTAAAATGGCTTTTGACACTACTCGAGTCAGAAATTGGGAGCAGATCTCTTGCTCTGCCTCTGAATGAGGATTTTGGTTCAAGAGCAGCAGATGTGGGAACCAGCTAGCTGACAGGGCTCTCTCTAATCCCCATTCAGCTGTGCATTTTGTCTACTTGCTAGAACCCAATTTTAATCAGGCTGTCCTCTGGGCTCCTGCTGGTTTTCTTATTTCCCTCACTCTCTTTACTGTCCTCAGACAGCTTCCCAATCTGGACCAGTCATTGAAAGTCAAGACCAGACAAAGGAGCCTAGACCCATGGAAATAGCTACCCAAGCAACTTTGAACAATTTGGTTTCTGTTTTCACCTTTTTATAATGTGAATAATGGTGATTTCATCATACTTCACACTGTTGTTACTGGGAGAAAATAACATAAACTATTTCTATTCAAAATACAAGTTAACACATGCAAAAACATTATCAATTTTATCTTAAATTAAATCTTGCTATTAAAACTGCTACTAACAAGCAACATATATGGGTAAAATACTGAACTTAAATTAAGCTTTACAAATTTAAATTACTCTCACCCTGGAAGAATCCTAGTGGAAAATAATTAGTCCCTCTATTGGGTTGATGCTTATTGGAGATTTTGCGATTTTTGGCTTTTCTTTTACACAACTCGAACACTTGACAAAGTGAGTCTGTTTTATTTTCCCTTTAGGGAAGCTTTATTCTAAAACACAAAATCCCTGAGTTTCTTATTTGTCTACTCATTAGATTTATTCCATTATATCAGACTTTCTCTCCCTAAGTCGTTTTTTGTCTACTCCATTCTCATTTTTCGAAATGGCTAAGTCCTTTGGGGACAGAGCGCTGTCCCCTTTGGGGCACCTCCGCCACCTAGTGGACAAACTGGACCACTCCGTCCTCCTCTGCGAGGAAGTTATTCACGTGGCTGTTAATGACCTAATGCTGATGTCCTGTGGTCTGTGTGGAGACACAGTTAGGCTGGGGTGGTTTGTAACACAGTTTCACGGCATCATCATGGTTTTGCTATTAATACATGATATTTGATCATGGGAGTCCTGAGAAAAGCAAGAAAGGTTTTAAGCATTGAATTTAACTCATGTATACATACAACATCTCAGCCCAATTCTGGAACTATTGCAACTCTAAAACAGGTCACTTACAGATTTTGAATAAGCATTTTTTTTTGAAAGCTTGATATCATAATTCCATAGTGCCCAGCACAGTACCCTCTTACAGTCACCTTACACTCGGCTTGTGACCATCATTTTAAACTCTCTAGCGCATCTCGAACAGGCATCACCCAACTTCTCTCTACATTCCACTTGGACAAGAATTCAGCATTTGGACTCAGGGGTGCAAGGTCTGAGTTCTAGTTCTGTCATTTCCTAACTCATTGCCCAACTTCTTTGCAATGCAATATGAAAAATAAGTACGACTATCTTTACTTGTCACAGAGCATTAGTGAGGGTCAAGTGAGACGGTGTGCATAAAATAGGAAAGCTCGATATCAATTACTTATTTGTGACATTTCAAGGTTTTTCTTGAATTCTGAAATCTCAGTGAAACTGTACTGAACTACATCAGTCCACACATATCACAGATGTCTTGTGTGAAGAAATTGATTAATCATAGTGGTTATTTTATCTTACAACCACTTATTTTTTCATCTTGTCCTCTCATCCTTTCTTGTAAGCATGTAATAGTGTAGGCTACCAGGGGAAATGGTACCTAGACTCCCTTTGTAATGACAGCAATTTAAACAAAGAGCAAGTATTGGAATGCTCAAAGGAAGAACAAAAAATATATAAAATTCTCCATTTGGACTTAACAGGGATCAAAAAATCAAATAGAGAAAATGACATAGATAAAGGAGCAAATGAAATATACTATTTTTAATGACTGGTTTTCGTGTTCCATATACTCTTTGTCCAAGAAACAAAAAAGTGGCAAAAAGGCTTGAACAAATATGGACACAGAGCTGATGCTTTCCTTCGTGATGCCTTCGAAATCATTAAAACAGGAGATGTTAACTGTCATTAATGGTCTCATGTGATTTTGTCATCTGTACTGACTGGGAGAAAGTAAATGAAATATATTTTTAATTAAACAATTTTGCTATTAAAATGGGAAATCTTATGGGAAAAGGAATTCTTTTTGAAACTGCTTCAGGATTCTCCAAGAGCTTCATCTAGACTTGAGCTGATCCTTTCTGAGGTTTTGAACAGCTATATTTGCAGGAAAAAAAAATAACCATCTAGTGTGTGGCCTTGAACCTCAGTGTAGATGAAATAATGGTTCCTGCATTACAGGGGTGCCTCATTCTCTCTTAAAATCACTGACCCCATAGCTTGGGGGATATGAGGCTGCCTGTGGTGTCTGATGTCACTCAGAGGAACACCTCCTCTCCTGGCTACATCCTCTCCTCAGATTTCTAGAAAATTAGCTATTACCTTTATGCATTACTTTCTAGTGATCAAGCTTCTGAGAATAGCCTTAATGGCCTCACAACACAAAATATTCAGCATTTTCATGTTCTACTAGTATTTATAAAAGCCAGCCCAAAAGAAAGCATGGCTCTATTGGGAGAGATAATGTAGCCCAAAAGAGGAAAAACATTATTGTGTACCGAGAAAAATAAGTACTGTACTAACAGAACTTAGTGCATGATAAAATAATATTTCAATAAATTTGTCATTACATATGTCCACACAAACAGAACATTGAGTTTTTAAAAATCAATTAAAGAATTCAGAATAACATTGAAGTACCATAACCAATCACTACTTAATTTTTCATTAATTTCTTTTGACTTCTGTTACATTTTAATAATTAGTTTAGCCTGTTGTGGGAGATCCTAGAATATTTTAATATTAAAATATAGGAAATGGAACTTGGCATCACCAGATCAACAATACTCTTTGTCCCCCTGTTTGTAAGCTCCTCAACAACAGGTTTCTGTCATTGCTTACTTTTCTGTAATTGCTAGGTGACAAGGTCCTGATTTTCAAGCTCAAGGAACAAAATTAATAATCTAATTTAATAGAAGATTTATTTTCCTATTATCAAAAAATATAATTGTAAACTATGCTTAGTTTTTAAAGATAACTAATATATTTATTCAACTAATCTATATTAAATAGCTATTATGTATCAAAGCAGTGTTCTAGGTCTTGGAGGTAAAGTAATGAACAAAACAAAAAGTCCTTGGCTAAATGGAAAATATAATCAAGCAAGATAACCAGTAAACAAATATGTGTGTGTGTGTGTGTGTGTGTAATTTTATGCTCAGTTACACTGGGTGCCCAGATATTTGATCAAACATTATTTGTAGGTGCATCTGTGACAGTTTCCAGGTTGGTTTGCCCTTCCCAGTAGGGATGGGCCTCATCCAATCTGTTGTAGGCCTGACAGAATAAGAAGTCGGAACAAAGAGGAAGTCAGCCTTTCCTGCCTGATTGCCTCAGCTGGAGCTTCACAATCACCTCCTGCCTTTAGCACTTCAGGGTCTCAGACCTCGGTCTCAGACTGAGTTACATCATTGGCTTTCCTGGGTCTCCAGCTTGCAGGTGGCAGACCATAGGATATATTTTTTTAACATATGTAAATATACATGCTACATATTTATAAGTATGTCTTTTATAAATATACATATATATTTAAATATTATTATTAGGTCTATTTCTCTAGAGAAACCTAATACTATGTATGTGAGTTCTGTCTGGAAAAAGTCCAGCCATTGTTAATATAATGAGACCAATTTGCATGACATCAAAGTAACCTGGCAGCCGAGGAGAGTGGACTGGAATGCACATGCGTGTAAAAGGATGACTTAACTGTACTAGTCAGTGGGGCTGTAGGTGCTGTTGACTGAGCACGTGTACTCTGTGGCCGTCACATTCAAAATGACTGAGCAAATAGAGCAACAAATATACATTAAATTTTGCATTAAGCTTGAACATTCCTCCTCAGAAACTATTTGGATGACTCAGAAGGCCGCAGCTGTGGGCAACTGGTGATTGGCAGCTTCATCACAGCAATGCTCCCACTCAAGCATCACGCCTTGTACAGAGTTTTTTTTGGCAAAACATCAAATCACCCAGGTGACTCAGCCCCACTACAGCCCAGAAGGGTGCCCTGTGACTTCTGGCTTTTCCCAAAACTAAAATCACCTTTGAAAGGGAAGAGATTTCAGACCACTGATGAGATTCAGGAAAATGTGATGGGGTAGCTGATGACAATTTGGAGAATTGTGTGAGGTCCCAAGTGCTTACTTTGAAGGGGACTGAGGTGTCATTGTCCTATGCACAATGTTTTTTGTATCTTCTATCTTCTTCAATAAATGTCTCTATTTTTCATATGACATGGCTGGGTACCTCTGGACACACCTTGTGTGTGTGTGTGTGTGTCTGTGTGTATTGCTATGAAAAAATAAGTCAGGGTAAGGAGCTAGAGAGTGAGGGCATAGCTTTGCAGGGTAGAACGTGTAGGAGTGGAGTCTCTAAGAGGCGGCAGCTGAAGGAAGGCCTGACTGAACTTGGGTAGGAACCACGGCACTACCGGGGAGACGTCCCCCCAGGAGGAAGAGACGGAGGAGAGGAGTGAACAGGACAGCGAAGCGCCTTCACACAGGGACGTGCTCAGCACGCTGAGGCACAGGGGAAGGCTGACACAGCTGGAATCCAGGGGGGCAAGAGAGTGGGAGGGGCCACAGCACAGGAAGGACTTTGGGGTTTGCTTCTGATGTGATGGGAAGCCACCGCACCACTGAGACCAGGAGAATGACGCTGGTGACATAATCTGACCTTATTCGGAGAGGACCTTGGTGGCTGCTGTTTGCAGAAGACTGCTGGGGACCACAGAAGGTTAGGGGCGTAGTGTGGTGACAGAGCATGGGGCCTGGGGCCAAGTGCAGGTGCAGAGAGGGTGGACAGGGGTCTGATCTGGATACATGGTGCAAAAGGAACCCACTGGTTTCGGTGATGGGTTAGGTGTGGGGTGTGAGATGAATGGGGGGCTGAGAGTCTGGGCCTGAGTGTTTAGGTGAGGGATGGGACCATTTGCTTCATTTTTCTCAGTTTAGTTTACCCGTCTGTCTTTGAGCAAAAGAATAATAGATCTGCCTATCCAACAGAATAGGAATTAATCTGAGCCACAGAATTTAAGAATACAAAATTTCGTTCTCCTTAGCCATTCTCACACCATTTCTTCTCTATGCCTCCAACCATTACTCTTTTTTTTATTACTTTCCCCAGAAATCTTCAATCTATCATCTACAGATTAATCCGGGTCAACTTGTTTTTGTTACTGCATTTATTTAAAATGCAAGCACACTTATGAGATTTGGCAGACGGTCAATCATACATATTCTAGTGTGACTTGACTTAATGAGCTTGTTTTCCTCTTAACACCAATCTACATGATGGTGTGGAAGGGGATGGTTGGTGATCCCAGGTGACAGATTAAAAGGACTATTTGGGAACATATAGAACAATGCAACGAGGCCTGAAAAGATAGAAGGCAGGATGCAATCTTGGCCCTTCCAGAAGGCCAGGGAGGGTTCATACATGTGAGAAAACAAACATGCAATCAACATGCTTACCAATATTACCAAGGGCATGTGCTACTCTGTCCCAAGAAGGAAATGTCTGCCTTGGAGCAGCACACAATCGTATAAATTCAGTACATTTTATAAATATTTATGTGCTGTACTTGTTAATGAAGCCCTTAGATTTCTCATTGCATGTGTCCCAGGGGAAAGTCTGTAAAAATTTTAGATGATAAAGTCAGTATAAACTAAAACTGGGAGATGCAATAAAAAGGAATATAATTAGTATGCCAGAATTTCAGGGACAGCAGGTACTTCACGAATCAAAAATGGACACATACCGTCTGATCGGTTTGTAAGTAAGGGGACAGAGAAATAATCTAGCTCCTGGCTGACACCCTGTTTGATATTTCAGGCCCCCGCACAGGCCTTACACAGCCAGGCCTCATGGGAAGTGGCCCTCCCCGCCCCTCCCCTCGGCGCGAGATGGCCCACGTCCCAGCTGGTCCGCCGGACCCTCCACCAGCACAGGGACATGGGAAATGGGACAGGGGGATTGACACTCTCTCTGTCACGAGGTGTCAGCTCCTGCTTACACTATTTCAGTGACAAAAGGCATGACCATTACCATGATTCTGGCTTCTCCTCTTAATCTGTTACACAGACACCCGACAACTCAGTGCTCCCCAGCTGCACTGGGCTCCTGACACCAAGAAGAGGAACATATCTGAACTCAGAACTTCCCGTGAAAATCTGTCGCCCTGCCTCAGCCTTAAGACACAGCAACAATGCATGTTACTATGTGTGAGTGCGCTAATGTACCTTCCCCAAAGTTACTTTATCTTAGTAAATTGGGTACTTCATGAATATCAACCTACCCTCACAGCTGAAAGAACATTGTTTTCTGTTTCTGATATTGAACGGAGCTTTTCCTTTCATTGATTTTCTTCTCTGATCTAACAATAAATTCCTTCTTGTGGGTTTTAGCGGGGAGGATATTTTAGCACTAAGCCAGGTCCTCTCTGGAATGAAGGTTTTATGGACTGTGGGCCCAATACAAAGCTTACAAAAGATACGCCCCTTAAACTCATACAGTTTTATATTAACCTGGTTCTGTGATTAGGGGTACGGTATTTAAGAAGTGAGTGGGGATGTGCTGTCTTGATGGTTGAATTTTTTAACTTTATGCAATCCACAGGACACTCCCTTCCACCACCACCCCCGCCCACCTATATAGTGGCAGTAATGTTATGCCTTTCAAGGGAAGATCATGAAAGACATCGCAGCTTCTGCCTTGTTCTCTTCCATCCACTCTGGAATGTGACTGCCGTGTCCCGGGGGTGCTCAAGCAGCCCTGTGGGGAGGTCCATGAGGCGGGGCACCGAGGCCTCCTGCACACAGCCAGCCAGCCACGAAGGGCCCCTGCCACAGCCGTGGGCGTGAGCCTTCCTCGTGACCCCCAGGCCCACAGCCTTCAGACGACTGCGTGTTAACTGAAACTGGGTGAAAAACTTCAGGACATAAGCATCCAGCTAAGCCACCTGAATTCCAGACCCACAGGAAGTGTATGAGATCATGTTTTTTTCCTGTTTCAAGCTGCTCAAGTTTGAGGGTAATCTGTTAAGCGGCCACATATCACTGGTATCCATATATGAGTATAAATATTTAATTCTTCCTAGTCTGAATCTTAAACCCCTGATGATTAATATACTTTCTTCCAAGAAAACATTTAACTCACCCCCAGGAATGTCCTTATGAACTGCTGCTTTAGAAGGTATTATTGCAGAAGCCTACTGTGATTTTAACAAAAGTAAAAATCATTTTATTATACCATGCCTTCGGTTTTTCTAAAGTTTTGTTTCTACGTCTGTTCTTTTTCTGTAGCTTTCATGAAAAATTATAATTAGTAATTGGCTATTTTCACAAAAAATGTTCATTTCACTCAGAATTTTGCACTTTTAAGTATGACCTCTATTTGTATATTTCATGATGTAATTAATGTATTGTCATTGCATCTTTCTAAATTCTTTATAAGGTTGACATTTTCAAACAGGCAGCTTTGAGCAAAATCAGTTATTTTCTCGCATTATTTTTAAAATTTATTCTTACTTAGGAACAAAGAGGTAAACAAGTTGACCTTTATGCTTTAAATCAATTCTTTGTCCCATAACATCCTTCTAATATTTGATGTCAATTCCACCTTCCAATAACATGCTTTACATGATTATTTTCAAGTTCTAGCATATAAACCGTTGCCTGATTTAGCCAAAAGCAAAAGTGTATCCAACAATAACATAATGTCTTCTGAGCCTGCCTATGCATTGGGCACCGTGCTATGAGTTTTAATATTTTACCTCATTGCACCATCGTGATAATCCTAGGAGAGACATAATATGTTTTAAGAAGGAAAGAGACAGTAGCTGCCTCCCCTACAGAGCAGAATTCAAAACATGACTTCCTCTAACCCCAAGTTCATGGCTCCTAACCACTCCAAAACACCAGGCTAGTCTTGACACAAGTGTGGAACTCAATGTGTCCCCCCAATATTCATACATTGAAATCCTAACCTCTAATGTAAGTATATTTGGGAAGAGGCCTTAAGGGAGATAAGCAAGGTTAAGCAAGGTCATAAGGGTGAGGTCCTAATCCAACTGGACTGGGGCCCTTATAACAAGAGGAAGAGGCATCAGAGCTCTGTGCCCTTCCATGTACAGAGAGAACAGAGGCCCAGCGAGGACCCCAGAGGTCTCAGCAGGAACCCATTCTGATGGAACCTTGACCCTTGACTTCTGGTCTCCAGACTGTGAGAAAATAAATTTCTGTTTTAAGCTATTTTGTTATGGCAGCCCAAGCAGATGAATACACAGTGTTTCCTCCCTCACTGCACTTTTCTGACACTACTAGATACATTTGAATAGTAAACCATGCTCTATTAATGTAGTTACATAGCCTACAGAAAATTGATTATCATTAATTGTCTGTATAAATGTTCTTTCAGACTTTCTTATTCTCCAGTGAATTAAAATTCACCACTCTCTTACATCAATATGAGGCTTAACATTATAATTACCTAGCACATATTAGTGCTATTAATCATGTTATCTATATAATTTAAATTAGCATGTTGTCAAACACAGCCTTCCTTCTTCGCTATAGAAAATGAATAGTTAAATATGATATTAGACTTTACAGCATTGGAATGTTAATATCCTTAACGCTTACTTAATTTTGAAATTAATTGGTTATGCCTCAAAGAGACTGTCTAAATATCAACTTCCCTGTTTTCTAGAATTGTGACCATTTGTATGACTTAGGTTTGCTCCTGCCAAATCCAGGTTTCACAGAGCTGTGTCTGCTCTCTTCCTCACACCTCGCCTAGCATCCTGTATCCTAAATTGAATATTTTGTACCCTTCTGTCCAGGTTTTCCTCTTTGCACACTTAGTATAGCAAATGGTTATGGGCATGGGTTTTAGAATCAAATGGCCTAAATTTTCATGATTTCTCCACCATTTAGTATAGCCAGCAGAGGCTGGTCAAGTTGCTTAAATTCATGAGCCTCCTCTGCTTCCTCATTGATTCCACCTGTGGTCATAAAATCAGACCTGAGCAGCCCCTATTTACAAACAATATGACAGGCAACTGACTAAATGTTGTAAGTGAAATAAAAAGCCACCCAAGTGCATGCAACATAGTAAATACCCAATACATCATAGCCGCTATTAGAGTTGCTGCTTAGTCAGAGTTGTCTACCTTATTGTTTGTAAATGGGTGCTGCTCTGATCTCATTTTATGACCATAGCTGAACATATTTTAAGAGAGAGTCTGCCCTCCCCCTGCCAGGTAGGGGCACCACACCGATGGAAACTCAGCCACTGGTGACAAATTTGAGTGTTTCTGTTGAAAACTTCTGCATGACAATATGGACATGGTATCCTCTGGAGAAAGCAAGCCTGAATTTTAGTCATTTTGGCAACAAGCAGGATCAGAAAATTGCTCCAGAAACTCATCGGCGGAAAGAAGTCCCCCCCGAATGAGAGGGTTTGTCTGCAAGTCGGGTCCCAGTATAGCGCAGATGAAAGCGCCGATCCTAGTGCTTCCGGGGAGCAGCGCATCTGGCCCCAGAAGGCGATCCTGAGTTGGCAGTGACTGAGCTACCACGCGCTTGGCACAACCGTAGCTGATACATGATGTGGGCTTGGCTTCCTGGGAGAGACACAGCTACACTCTCTGCTACTGGTTGAAGAACCCACATGTGATCATTCAGAATTTGAGGAAAACCTAGAGGGTACGATTTGTTTCCAGGTGCCTAGTGTTCTTCCCGAGACTCTGAACACAGTCTGCATCAGAGTCCAACAGGTAAGTTACGAGGGTGACAAACTGAAGTTAACAGGAGTCCAGCGATGAATCTAGGGGAGACCCGCCCCACATTCTACTCAGCCGTGTCACTCATCATTCCCTCATCACTGTAGGTGCAACCGTAGTCCTCCTGCTCTATCAAAACAGGTTCAAGATCATTCTATCCCCTCCAGTTCCTGATCCCGGCACGACTTTTAAAGACATGTTGGGAGACCAGAATGAGCCTGCCCTGGAAGAATTATGACATCTATGACAAGCAAAGCGAAGAAGAAACGGATGCTGTAGGGCTGAAGAGAACTACTCAGTGATGGGGTTAGTTTATCTTAACCTTCAATGTGACCTTGTAAAGATTCAGCCCATCCTCCATTTGTTATCTGGGAACTTGTTAAGTGTCATAGAAACCGAAACTACTGGACCAGTTAAAAAACAGGCAGCTCATAAGAGCCAGCGTTTTTATACTGATTCGTGCACTGAAAAACTAAAACTAATGGGCCCTTAGAAAAAGAGAGTGGGGTTGTTCTCAAGGGATTATAAAAGCAGGCATCTTCTGGGAAGGCACCAAACTAGGAAACAAAGCAAGAAATGATGACGGCAGTAGAGTTAATCTTCTCAAGAGTTTGACAGCCTCCTGAGGGACCCAGGCCTGCTTTGTGTCCTTGGTGTCCAACAATGGCAACAGCTTCTATCTGTCGGGGAATTCTTTTTGTGCTGCAAATGCTAATGCCAGACTGGAGTCAGAGAGAACGCCTAGCACACAAAATTGAGAAAAAAATCTGTTATCTCCTGTTTGGGATGCCATGAAGTCATGTGTCTGGCTATTAAAACTTAAGAGGCCCGGTCCTCATCCCCTTCGCAACATTTTCTGCTGCTTCGAAAAGCCCGGACATCAAGTTTGGCCGTGGAGAGGACACCCATAGACAAAGCAGAGGCAGCTTCCGTTACAAAGACCTTGAAAGCCATTGCAGGCTCGTAAGGGCAACAGAGACAAAATGACTTACTGAGCATTTTAGAGCTGGAACCACTGCGTTCTCTACCAGTGTACTGGTTTCCTCTTCACCTCTGCTACTCAAAGCAAGTCACTTAGCCTGGGTCCAGATTGCGCTAAACCCCAGGTGTGAGGCACCTCCTTCAAAGGGCTGACGATCTCCTTGGGACTCTCAGTTCTTACCACGTTCTCTGTCCCCACCAGTCACAGTTGGCATGGAGTCATGCTCTCATAACAAGCATCCTGCTGTCTCAGGGCCAACCCTTCGACAGGGCACGATTTGGGTGCAAACTCTAATGCTCCCTCCCCCGGGACCCAGTCCTAGAGCAGAGGGTGCCAGCTGTGTGTCACATAGTTGACCCTGGCAATGGGGCTTGCTTGGGTCTTCAATAGGGATGTAGTCTTACTGCTCAAGCAGTTTCCTGCACTGTGGGGACACGACTGGATCCCTTAGGACCTGGAGTTGATTGAGTCCTATTTGTTTGTTTTTTTTCCCTGAAACAGTAAAATAACTCCTGAATTAATTTAGAATTACCCTCATGACAGCTGGGTCAGAAGTGGCAGCAAAGGACAGAACAGAGCTAGCCTGGAGCAATCTAAAAATGAGTTTGCTTACAAGCACTGCTCGGAAAGGTGATGAGTCCCCAGCAGAGAGTGTCTTCTGCAACCTAAGGGGTCGTTTTAAGGGGCCAAGCTGTGTCAAGGACCTGGAGGTAAGAGGTCTTCAGTGATATTTGTTCTGAAAAAGCCACAGAATGCCCCAAGAGTTTCAGTTTTTTGACTCTGCCAAAAAAGAAACAACTCCAGTCTGAAAGAAGTTCTCAGTCCCCCTATGGCTCTCCACTCCTCCTTGTGCCACAGAGAAGTTAGAGGTTTCAGCAACCTGCACGGGAAGGGTGTTGCTAAATACGAACAGGGCAGCCACACCCACCCCTTTTCCCTGGAGACCTCCCACTTGCAGGAGGCTTGAGCTTCAGGTGGGGTGGTAAGTTTTTGCTGGATACATTAATTACATTAATTATGGAACTCAGACTCTTTTGAGAGAAACAAAGTGCCCGAAGATATTGTTATCATCTGAAAACAATCAGCTAAGCAGGAGAGTCTGCAGAGTTTTATCCAAGGGCAAGAGAACCCCACAGAGTTGGTTTGCAGGAACAATAATGTGAAGTTTTCTTTTAATTTCACCCAAGGAGTCCTGCCCTTTCAACATGTCAATTATGGCAAAATAAGCTCCATAAAATATTAGCATAGCCTCTGGAGGTCCAAAATAAATGTGTTACCATTAAAATTATATATATATATAATTTATTATAATGAATTCCTTGATAGAGTAAACATATCCCTAACTTAATTTTTATTTTATGCAACATACAAGTCAATCCATAGCATGTTGCCAAACAATTTGTTTACATTTCAAAAGTTTCCTTTCACAAATTCATATTTAAAAACATCACCTTGCTTAGTTCAATATATTCCCCATTGAAATTCATTTTCTCTCTTCCAAATGTCAAGCTAAAAACTGGTGTTATGCCCGATCCAAATTTACACTCACGGGTAACAAATTCGGCCCATCACCTCCATCTTCCTATTTCCAGACTGTATCTCCCCTGCCCCAGGCACTTTGTCCAAATGGGCCCAACCCAGCCCTGACCAGCAGAAGGTTTTTGCTGTTTCTCCCAAGGCTACCGCAGCCTCTGCCAATAAATTTTGCACTTATTTCAAAAACCCATACCTAGAGAACTTGTTTTTATGCTTACACTGACAATCTTACTAGAAAATTTATAGTCTGTCAAGAGAGACATAAAAATTCTGATGCATTTATATACAAGTTTTCTTCCATGTTTTAGCCATTAGTTAGAAATCTCAATTTTTGTACAGAAAGACATAAAATCCCAGTGTGGCTAAGGGAACATTAAGCAAATGTAACACTTGAGTGACATTTGATTGGAGAAGATGCGATCGAAGGCCATTCTTAAAAGTATGAAATATTTTCATATTACTCATTCATTCTGTTATGAAAATATGTACAACATTTTGAATTAAGGCAAATGGGGGGCAGTATGTCCTTATAATATCATATTGGAGCATTGTTTAAAAGGGGCACCCCAGGATTCTTTACTCATTTGTGAACGTACACTATTGTTTGTTCATTGCCTGCTATTGAGCCAAGGCCCAGACTCCGTGAAGCTCCATGCTTCTTTATAACCTTTCATTAGAGATGCCAATGATTTCTGTCCAGTAGAAAACCCCAAACACTATCTTTCTATTGCCTTTACTACAGCAACCATTTCATATCTAATCCAGCAATTTTATTTTAAATTCTAGTCAAATGACTATAAATACCCAATTCTTAAAATGTATTTTTTTAGAACTTGTTTTCAAACAAGTGTAGAGTTCCTTTATGAGCTTTACAAAGTAAATATTTGTTGCAAACCATATTTTCACTTTTTAACTTTTTTTTAAAGATATAATTGAGATGTGACATTGGGTAAGTGTAAGGTGTATGATATGATGGCTTGATACATGTGTATACAGCAAAATAATGACTACAATAAGGTTAGCTTGTCCATCTACCTGCTACCATAGTTACATGCGTGTGCCAGGAACTTTTAAGACCTCACCTCTCAGCAACTTTGAGGTTTACCACACAGCACTGTTACCTGTGGTCACCATGCTGTGCCTCACGTCTCTGGAGCTCATTCAGACTGGAAGTTCATGCCACCCCCACCGCCACCCCAGCAACCCTGGAAATCACCATTCTGCTCTCCATTTCCCTGAGTTCTTTTTTTTTCTTTTTTCTTTTTAGATTCCACATATCATTAGGTATTGAGCTATAAACAGGGCCATTAAAAGAAGACAAGATATAATCGCATTTCAGAATGATCTGAATTTTAGGAAGATATTTAAAAATAGAATCTGCTCCTCTATGTCTATGCTCAAGAACTCACTGTATACACCTAGAAGGCAAGCCTGGGAGGATACAAACCAGTTCTTAGCAGTGAGTTTCTCTAAAGAATGAAGACAGAAAACGGGGCTTTTACTTTTTACTTTATACACATCTGTAATTTTATTTTTGTAAGTTGTGGCAAATAATTTTAAGATTAAACTTGTAAAACTAAAATTATGGCCAATCTCTTAAAAACTTCAGAAAAAAAAATTGAGCATCAGTATACAGTATCTAATCAAATTTATATAGCTAATAGCACACCTAAAACTGATGAAACTAAAGAATGTTTTGAAATGTTGATTTGTATTAGCAAAACATTATATAAATTATATAATAAAATACTATGAGAAGGAAGGAGGGCCCCTGGTTTGTTATCGTGGGAAACACCGAGTTGTTATAGACTAGTCACTGAGGTAAGCTCTGCTCCTTCGAAGATGAAAAAATATCTTAGTCCTGAGGAGGTTTACAGTCTAAGAGGGATGTTTACACATGAAGAATGAGCAATATAAAGGTGGTAACCATATGACACGTATATGTTAGGGACTTGAACACCAAATGGTGGCCCAGAGACTGTGCAGCAAAACCTGCGTAATTTAGCTGAGTTGTAGTCCAGGGACCAACAGAATTGGAATCACCTGGAAACTTGTTAGAAAAGCAGAACAAGACCCACCGTCTACGTAGCTTTACAAGGTCCCCAGGTGATTCATGTGCTTATTAATGTTTGAAAATTTTTGCTCTGTGTAAAATTAAAGTTTCTGAGTTTTTGCAAATCCTCCCATCACCTGGTGGATGACATCTGACCACCCATCTCATGGTAAATATCCAAAAACTAGGAACATGGATGTAACATAGGCGAGAACATGAATGTAACATAGGCAAGGACGTGAATGTAACATAGGCCAGAACGTGGATGTAACATAGGTCAGCACATGCAACTTCCGAAGAGCCTGCATTGTTCGCTGTAGCCCATGAATGTTTAGAGTCACTGACCGGGCCAGTCAGAGCAATGTTCTTGTCAGCTTTCAGAAATTTTTCTTTAAAATTAACATATGCAAGAAATTACTTCATTTTACACTTTAAGAAAGTTATTTGAACATCCTATATCTCGGTGTTCACTGATCAATTTTCAAAGTACTCCTGCCAACTTAACTACTGCCTCTGAAGCTTTTTAACTATGGTAAAACAAGCTATAAAGATTTCAGTGTTTGGTGGGAAATCCCCTCCAGTACAAATTATCACAGAGCTTTGTGTCTTTACAAGCTCCGTTGGCTGAAAACCTATTATATCAAAGGAGTTTTACAGCCTGGGTAATTGGCCATGTGACATAACAAACCATGTAACCTTTGCATTTTCCCAATTGTTTGACTGGGAGGGAAATGTCCAAAAGTACTTATGTGCTTCTGAGCTTTTGATCTAGAAAATTGAACATGAGTTGATTAATTCGATCCATATCTAATGACTCTTAATACATAATTATGAAATTTTTTTTCAGTTCAAAGGAAATACATTACTCAGGATATTTAATATGGAATTATATTTATATAAGCAATTTTGTAAAAAAACAAAAGCATGCTTATATTTAGGCGTAGTTAAGACACTTTGTCTAATGGATTTCAAACAACAGAGTCATAAACTAATGCAAGTCACAATTGTTTCCACATTCCACAAATATGGAATGTTTTATTAATAAAATTATGGGGCCTGAAGAAAGAAAAGAAGAGCACCCCATGTGCTCTAGAATCTTCAGATTATATCTTGAGGTTTGTGCTCAAACGTTACACCACATTCCAAGATTGGTCTATCTGATAAGACCCAGAATGAAGAAGAGTCTGGTCATTTTGTTCTGTGAGAAACCACTGCAGAAATGGGAGCTGTTTAGCTTGGAAAAGTCTATAGATTTGTATAATCTATTCCTTAAATAGTGGAAGGTCTAGTTTTGGAAGAACTGAAATAAATCCAATTATGTTAAAAGCAAGGGAGCAGAATTAGAATCTTCATAAAAATCATAGAAAAGCAGATTTAATTAAATATAAAAAACATTTCAAAGAATAGAAAAGTGCATAAACACATTAGTTAAAAAATAGAAAACATAAGCTAGATGCTACTGCAACCTTCTAGAGGTCTGAGAAATAAGGTGAGCCCCTTGCATGCAAAGGTGACCCCCAAAACTTTGGATGTCCCTCGAAGAGATGCTAGCGGAGGCTGCACGGTGGGAAGAACATTGGATTCTCCTCCAGCTCCGCTTCTCTAATTCCTAATCACACCTGATTCCTAGCACACACCGTCACACCTGAGGGGTGAGGTTACTGAGCCAAAATAAATACAGAAGGCGTGACTGTTGCCCCCAGAAATCCAATGTACAATAGCAGGAGTCAACGGGTGGAAAAAATAATTTAAAAAAAGAAAACATTTACCTGCAAGTCTAAGGAACACTGAATTGAAAACACCACCTCTTAATGACGTTTTCCCCAAACGTTGACATCCCCATGCAAAACGCGTCTACGTAGGAATTTCCCTTAGGCGATAAAAGACACCAGAGCTATGCTGCTGAGCTAAACTCCTTCAGCTGAGCAGACAAGGCAGCGTCCTCACTGCTCCGGCTGCCCAGAACCATTCACATGCCTTCACTTGCACAGTTAGTGTCGGGCCCCGTCAGTAGCGTGTGTGAATTTGCAGTTCCACACTCCAAGATGCTCATGAGAGCCAGAAATATCTCATTCCTCTAAATCGTTTTTAAAACACTTAAAATTCTCCCCAGTGTTCTGACTCCCTTGGGTAGAAAAGCATACATAGATTTCATAACCAGGTCATTACTAAGAAACAAATTTCAGCTAAACCGATGAATTGATCATTTGTTACATTCATTGGAAACCAGGTCTGCTTCATCCTGCAACTGGTATTTGTGAACACTTACCACACATAAGAAATTTTTAATAAATACGTGAAGCTGCAAAAAGATGACTTAAACGTGAATTCTACCTTCAGAAACTTATAACTGAATTATTCTAACATGAAGGAATAAAGTCGCCGTGAGAAAAATAGAGGGAAAAAAACGAAGTATGTAATTAGAAAAGCGAGAGTGTATACCCAACGGAAGAGAGGAAACAGGTTGGAGGTTTTATCCCGGGAAGTAGCCTCTGAGCTAAACTTTCAAAGATGGCTACACCTGGCTGATTCAACCTCACACGTTATTTTACGTGCTTTCCATAAAAACCTGGTGTGCTATATGGAACTATTAACACCATTGTCATTATCACGGTTTTTCAAATGAAAAAAAATGAAGACCTAAGGAGATTATACAAATTACCCAAGGTCACAATGCTTATCCATGATAGAACTTGAACTTTAAATTCCATCTGTTGTCACCCAAAGCTCTGTTATTTCCACTCTGCCAGGCAAGCTCTATTCACAAATATTTATATGGCGATCATACTAAATCTTGTAAAAAGTATATTTTTATTGTTAGTGGAAACTTCTTTTCCAATCTGATTTAAATGTTTGTCTGGGAAATTTGCCTCAAACTTCCCTATGCACATAAGAAACTTAAAAATTCAAGGAAATTGAAAGAAACTCCTCATAAAAAGCTGGGAGTACCAGACCAAGAAAAGGAGCGTTGACTTACTAATCAGTAATCCAGAAGATGCCAAGTTTTGGTTAAATTATTTCCTTGACAAATAACTTTTTTAGTAGAATAATGTAATAGTTTTCTCCATTCCACTTGTCTAAGAAAGAGGGTATAGGATGCCACTCTGTTCATGAGGGACTGGGTTGGTCAGTGTTCTGCAGAGAAACAGAGCAGTAGGTGGTGTAGAGAGAGAAAGAGATTTATGATAAGCATTTGGCTCACACGACTATGGAGGCGGAGAGGTCCCACGATGTGCAGTCGGCAAGCTAGACTCGGGAGAGCCGATGGCGGAGATCCAACGTGAGGGCCGGATTGGGGAATCAGAATGGCAGTGGTGGCTTGTCTTGGATCCCTGCAAGATGGGCAGCTCTCCGCACCTTCTTCCCAGAACCTTCAGTTTATAGAGAGGCCTTGGCTGGGTTCGGGCACACAGTCAGTCATTTGGTCTCAACAACACATGACCTTGTCAAGGCTGCATCCTTGATAATGGCTCTCACTTTGGGAACAGTGGGCACACGTACATTCCAAGGACAGGGGGAGTGTAAGGAGCCACCAAGTGCCCAGAATCAGCTCTGGGGTCAAATGGCAGCTGTGTCTTCTGCACAACCTCTTGCAACAGGCAGATGGTGTTTTCTCCGGTCTGAAAGCCAGTGGGTTCCCCACCCATGAGGAGCTGATGTTTCGGTTTGTGTCTGAAGGCAGGAAAAGCTGATGCCCCAACTCAGGGTGGACAGTCAGTGGAAAGGGGTTGCCCTTACTCGGCCCTGTGGTTCTATTCAGTCTTCAACTAATTGGATAGAGTTGATGATGTTCACACTTATTTAAGGTGGTACGAGCCTGATATTGCAAAAACAGAGTCACTAAATCAGGGGGCCCTAAAGTGGGGTCAGGAAGTAAGTAGGAGAGTCAGGCTTACCCACAGTTCACACTCCTTGGAGGTTTAGGTTTTTGTGCCTCCTATAGTAGTGTATCATGGAACTGGCACGCCCTCGTTTCCATGCCAACGTTTAGCTCTGAGCTTGAGCATCCAGATTTGGCCAATCATTCTTGAATTAGCCACCCACCATGTTAAGTAGTCAACAGGAACGGCTTCATTCAGCCTTTATAAGCTCCAGCTTTCTTTGTCCTCTTGGAAGACAATTTAGGTTGCTAGCTGAATCTGTGTTTCCCTGACTGCCGCTCCTTTTGCTCAGATAAATGCTTTTTATTCTCCACTACAATCTAAGTGAATTTTGGTCAACAGTGGTCAATCTGCTTTATTTGATCTACGCATTCACATGCTGGTGTATTCAGAAACACCCTCATAGACACACCCAGACTATCTGACTGAACACCAGTTTGACACATAGAATTAACCAGCACCAGGCACTTGAAGGAAAGCAGACACGGTGACCCACAGACAGTAAGTTAGACCCGATTTATTGTATTGTAGTCCTCGATATTTCTCGTGATGGACAATAGAACACAAATGCAAGTGCGTAACGCTGTGGTTTGTTCATTTACATATGATTCCTCTCCTAATTGTAACATTAAAAATCATGGGCATTTCAAAAGCTAGATTCGCAGGGACAATGAAGGACACCAGTCGACCGATGGGGGGAAGTCACCGCTCCCTATCTGAGTCCCACAGCAGCGTCACAGTGCGTCCTTGGATTTGGCCAGTGTGTGGAGGCCACGCCCTGAGGATCAGGTTCCGCAGACCAAGCACTGGCCCCCAGCTCACCTCGTGGTCAAGTTCAAGGAAATCCCTGAGTGAAAAGTGAAAGGTATGCATGATGAGCAGCCATTACAACTCAGTAACCAAAAAAAAAAAGACAGCAACAAGAAAAAACTAGTCCCATGTGTGTTCTTCCAAAGTTTAGTTTATGTAACGGGCCCAAATGCTCCAAAATAAAAAAATGCATTCAGCTGTGAAAACGACAAGAGTGGCCAAGGCCTTGCGGGCCTTATCGGTGCCTTCGCTTCCCTGTACAATATTCAATTCACAGGAAATCTTCCCTTTTTAAAAATACTGTGTGGAATGGAAATAAAAAGTGTGTAACAGAAATATTTAGAGATAAGTCAATAAAGCATACATTTTTGTCAGCTTTTATTTTCATTTATTATTTTCTTGTGTTGTACTGTCTCCCATTTAAAAAGTGAATATGCCTTTCACTGCTTGCCAGGTGGGAGGAAGGAAATAATTTACTTTCAGTAAAGAAATATGAATACCAGGAAGTTGTCTGAAGGTTTAATAACTAAAATGATGAAAGACTGCGTAGGAAAAGCGTTTTTGGCCTTGTACTTGATCTTGAGAATACAAGAAATGAGTGTGTTCCTCCTAGTGGTGGGAGAGAGACACTTCAAGTGCAAAATGAAACAAGGAATGATCGTATTAGAGTTCTTGTTTTTCAGAGCCTCCATGTGAGATCCTGCACTGGTCTCTTTAAATGACCATGCAATCTTTACCCTGCAGGGTATGTATGTTTTTATTATCCAAATAAAAGAAATTCCGAGACATTAAGAAGCTTTTCACCACATAAAGCTTGTAAGACAAAAAGCTCCAGTTGGCCCATTTGCTTTCAGACTGTGTTTATATTACCCCATTTTGTGAATGACAAAATCGTATACTTACCAAGTCCTTGGGATGTATGCTAGAATTTTATATAAAAACCATAAAAATAAAATTACAAATTAATAGTAGAAAAATCCAGTGTGAAGTGAACTTTGCCTCAGCAAATAGTTCAGGAGAACCGACCACAGGTACAGAAATATGAAGAGTTGTAATAGAGTCCCTAGTTTCAAGGTGAGAACCCATAGGAACACATGATTTATAATGGATGGGATCAGTCAATTTGAGTGATCAGCTCTACGAAACATAAGAGTCAAGCAGGTAATGAGGAGGAAGGATTCATATGGTCTGAACTGACCAAGACAGACCGACTTCAGGGCAAGAGGGGGACCTATATGTGACTTGAGTACTGCAATGATAGGAGTCAAGTTCAGAGGGTCTTAGCCCAGCATCCAAGGTGACACAAGCCACCTTCAAGGGGCATGGAAAGGCCCTGAAAGTGTATGTGAAAATTATGTGCATCTGAGCAATTTTCTAGGCAGGAACCCATTGTCTTCAGCAGATTTTCAACTCTGTCCATGACTCCAAAGAGGTTAAGAAGCAGTGAGCGAGGAAAGGAAGCATGAAAAGAAGATTTTTAGCCATGGCAAGATAAAGAAGCATGGATGTGCACATACAAACGATGTGCTGTGGACATACAAACGATGTGCCTTGAACAGAGGGTTCACAGGTCATGTCACATGGAGGGCTGCCTCCCTCTGTCCCACGGAGACAGAAATAAAGGCAGGCTGAGCCCAGGTCTTACAAAACCTCAAATTCCAGCTCAACAACTTTGGAAATGATACTTAGGTCCGGGTTTTGAGGAAGTCCATTCCATGAGATCAGCGCTCAGGAAAAATAGATGATTTTGCGGTGATTTCTAAGAAACACTAGAAGGGACAAGATTGTTGCATACGTAATCGAATAGGAAGCCTCCAAGCTCATTTTTGTTTCAATGATTCACCATGTTCAGAGTTTAAATTGCAATAGCAAGTGACATATTTGTTTATATTTCTATTAGCTACTCCTCACTTGGTCGTTAAAATGATTTTGTTTTACAAATAGGGAAGATATCCTGAATTTTTAGCTGGAGGAAGGAAAACATAATATAACTTATGGCATAGTATTGTGATCAAAACATAGCAAAGAGAAAGGCTTAGCATACAGAAGATGCAACTGAGTATAAACTGTATTGATTTGCTGTCAAACAATTTTAAAAATGAGTTTTGATCAAACGATAATAAGCCTGCAAGATACTTGAGATTAGGTGCTGGGCATTTAGGGGAAGTCTGTTGCCCATAAAACACTTCAAAGAAAATACTTCTGATTTGACAGGAGGAAAAGGCGACATAAGCCACAGCATACGCGGCAGAGCAGGTGACCTGGGCCCAACACGTGGAGCCCTCACGCTTGAATTTAGAGAAAACCCAAGTTGCCTCCCACTTGTACCCATCCTCGGTCCACAGCCACTCTTCAAATTTGCTCTCTGCATGTAACCTTTGTCTGACGTTTGTCTTCCCCGAGCAGGATTTCAATCGCATACTTCACCGTTGTATGTAGCAGCTGGGCCCAGAAAAGGCAAAGGGTTGCCTTGAGACCTGGCATCTTGTAACGCGGGCACAGCCTGTCACACGGCACCCAATCAGCACCTAGGGGAGAGAGCCCTGTGCACTTCGCCAGCACAGCTCCCCTCGGAGCCTGACTTCCCTGTGAGTGAACGGGCCAGCTGAGACGCTCCAGGCCTTGAATGCAGCCCAGGTTGCTGGTGGAGACCTGCCTGAACTCATTTACAGCCGTCACCAATCAGCTCACAAGGGCATTAGCTCATTGCATGTCTAGGAGCTAAATTGCTTTTCTAACAGCAATTATAAAAGTGCTAACAAAAAAGCTGAAGACTTGGAGGATCAATGTACTTCTTCCTGGAAATAATTTTATCAAATTTTCCTCGTTTAATATTGTGCTGTGAATGAAGAAGTTGCTTCCTTTCAGACCACTAAGATACATTGTATGCCTCCTTTTAAGAAATAGTACTTTCATCTTTCTATTCAATGGCCACAAAGAAGGAAACCAGATTATGAATAGTTAGAGGGAAGAGGTTGCTACAGGTAGCACTTATGATTTTTAAAAATGTCATTACAATTAAGTAAACATTGGAGGGGAATTAATCAATTGGGCCGATTTGCCTATAAAACACACACACACAACATCCTCCACATTCCTGTACAATTAATAGAGCAAACTGTGGAATATGAGCATAAAGTCATGTGTTTTTTACTTCATTTTAACTAAAATTCTTAGCTCTTACTGCCTCTGAATTTAGTATCTGTTGTTCAAATAACATGTGGAATAGATCCCTATTTAACCTTATCTGTGAACAAACCACGTATTTTGGTCAGTTAGGGTTATTCCATGCAATAAACATGACCAACTTACAAAAGCCCACTAGACATAGACCTAAGAAAGAAACTGATTAATAGACACCTTCCTTTCAGGGTAATTCTTTTCTAATATGGTTCACCTATTGTTTTAAGTAGAAAGAGATGGAACCACTTTGAACGTGTAATCAGACATGAACCAGCAGCAACATTCAAAATGTATGAATCCTAGAAAGAAGCCGCCAGTATTGTTAAAGCTACATTTACTACTCACTGACCAGTGATCTTGAAAAGCACTTGTATGCTGGTCTTATTTTTCTCTTTGAAATACTTTCTGGTGGTTACAACTTGAGTAAAATGATGTATTTTTCTTTTTATTTCATCAGCTCCAACGGAAGTCCAATCGGTTATTTAATAATATTACTTCTACTGTCTGATCCATAAATCTAATGAGCATAACACACCCTGAAAGTTGAACGAGTCATAGGTAAGGTGGCCTGGCTTCATCATGTACTGGGACTTGAGTAGCAAACTAGAAGGAAAATGTGAAGACACCGGATCTGGAGGACTGACAGCAGAGAACCTGAGCAAGTCCCCAGGGTAATTTCCCACTGTGAGTTAACATTAGCACCAACTAAAACATCCACGGAGGAGTGGTGAGCTTGAATTTAATTCTGCAATGTGCTGGGAGTCTAATCAACTCCCCGAGATGTGGCCACAGGTGTTTTTACATAGTGATAAACTGTGAGGACAGGAACCATCAACAATGTGGTGCCCGGGGGATCTATTCTGAACCAGATTGGAGTACACATCTAGGAAGATAGCATTAAGGGGGACATTCTACCCTTGAGGAAGATGACTGGCAGAGCTAACTAGAGGCAAAAATGGGAGGGTTCAGGACAGGAATCTTACTCACAAAATAGGAGTAACTGGAGTACAGACTGAGAGCCTGAGGCAGAATCTCAGTGGAAGATGAACAACGTGGTCCAGCTGATGCAGAGAAAGGCTAGCCTTGCTGTGTTCTGAGGTCACCTCAGGGACACTGGCAATGGAGCCTGAAGCAGATTTAGTCTTTCGAGACCATTTACTTTTGAAGATGATTCTTACCTATTTCAGAATTGGTTTAGAAACTGTAGCAGAAAAATGATGAGTGAGCCCGAAGCAGTAAATGAATGATCAGTGGTTCCAGAGGAAAAGATATAGCCAATTCCATCATCAGAAATAAGAAGGGAAATGATAGTATGTACACAGCAAATGAAACTACAATTGTTTTGATTGAACTTTGAAATATACCTTACCATTGGCTCATTTATCAATTTATGGTTTATAGTCAGCCTACTTACAAGGGAAAAAAATTTTTTTACTGCGGACCATTTTTTTCTTTTCTTTTTCTTTTTTACTGAATTTATTGGGGTAACATTAGGAAGAGAAAACTATTATGTATTTATATGTATTCATATGGAAAGGTCTCCTGTGGTTATTTATATATTTATTTGTTATGAGGGAAAAATACACAGAGCAATGTACTTGACATGCTACCATCTTAGTAAAAAAAGAAAGAAAAAAAAAAAAGAAGTGGAAATAAAACTAATTTTCATGTATTTTGAAAATACACAAAGCCCTGACTGGTGTGGCTCAGCGGACTGGGCATTTATTCCCGGCCAGGGCACATACCTAGGTTGCGGATTTGGACCCCGGTTGGGGACATGCGAGAGGCAACTGATGGATGTTTCTCTTGCGCATCGATGTTTCTTTTCCTCTGTTCCTCCCTCCTTACCCCTCTCTCAAAAATTAAATAAGTAAATATTTTTAAGTTTTGGGAAAAAATGAAAATACATACAAGTTTAAAATAAATGTGTATTCTTCTATAGGCATGTAAAAAAATCTCTGGCAAGAGCAACAAGAAATGGGGGAATACAAATTCACTATGTAGAGCTGTGGGCGGGAGGGAGACTTCTCACTGTATATTTATCTTATACTTTGGAGATACAAATTATGTGACTGTGTTACCTATTATAAAGCATTTAAAAATATATACCGTTCAGTTTAAACATTTAAACACATAACAATTAATAATATAACTATACAAAATAATGATTAAAACATAGCCATATTATGAGGAGAAATAATGGAGATAAAAGTACTTTTTAAAAAGGGAGGGGAGGATCTTAAGATGGCTACGGTTTGGTGGCACAAAATTTGACTTGAATTCCCCAGAAGTTAGAGAATCAAGGAAAACAAGATGAGTTACATAACTATCATTATTTGTAACCAGAAGCATATTGTCCAATTTCCTTACTATGGATAGTCTAGCTCAGTATGGTTCCCACTGGGAAAACTCTTGGGGACGGGAGCCTCTCTTATTTGAAGCTCTAGGTATATTAGAATGATGAGAGAAAAAAGTCAAGGATGGTGGTACTTATTACTTGACAAAATATGGAACCGAATTTCCCCAAACCCCTCCCCTACGGGATTCCAAGTGAGATTTGGCCAAAAGAAAATTTGATGATATTTGGATGCTGGAAGTGAAGTACCAGCCCTGACTCCCCAAAGGTGAGTCTGGTTAGATGTGGCCAGACAGAGCTGGGGTGCCAGTGGATTCTGACTTGTCCGCATTCTCTACCATCTTCTTCCCAACTACCAGCCTGCTCATCAACAGCCATCTGAGCATCACCCCCAAACACAGAGGCAACAGCCTTCCACAGACTTCACCAACTCTCCTTAGCAGTCTCATCCCAGCAGCGGACCTCCCCGGCCTCCCAGAGTCCTTTGTGAGCTCCACCTTGTCGCCCCAGCGCTTCAGGAGAACTGCTCTAACTCCTTCTTTAGACACTTGTTTCTCCAGCTCTTCCCACTGAGGACTTACTCCTCTGCTGAGTCCTTTACTCCATAACCCGCGTGATAAACATTGCTTCCAAAAGTCAGGTTCACACACAGAGAAACTTTCTTCTGGCCTTTGTCTTCTATAGACACCTGTTTCAGCCTGAAATCATCCTGTGCTGTTGTAATTTAAGAAAGTGCTTCAATCAGACTTCTGTAACTTAGTCCAAGAATGTACATTTCTTATGGTCTCACGTAATCTCAAGTTTGAGCTCAGAGAATTTAAGGTTATGGTTCCACTCCTTTGGGTACCTATGGAGGTAGTTAGAATGATTCTGAAAACGATCATCAAATATTTCCTGAGCCCTTACCACGCGCCATGCCCTGTGCAAATAGCTTCACGTGGATCACCTCATTCACACCTCCCAAGAACCTCTGAAATACATACTATCATGTTCATTTCATTAACAAAAGACTGAGCTTAGCAAGGTTAAGTCAGCCACCTGAAATGACTTAACTAGGAAGTGGCAGAGCCTGGACTTAAAGGAAAAATTGACTGGGAAGCACTACCGCTTTTTTCTCCCAAATAAAAATCACGGTTGTACAAAAGTTGGCACACATATGCCGAAGCTTCAGAGACCCTGATTCACTAATTTCCACCAAAGCAGAATGGTCAGTCTAACCTATCGGCTTCCATAAATAACAGCAGTACCGATGAGGTTTTGGATGGGGCCAAAGAGCCAGGGATGGGAAACTGAGAGTTCCGCTAGGGTCTTGGTAGGTCATCTCTAAAAAAAAAGAGCTGCCATCAGTTCCTCCCTTCCGTGTAAATGTGTGCCACTCTCACATGGAGAGGTAGAGCTGATTTTGCCTCTCCTGTCAAGAGGACTTCCTTGTACTGCGACCAACAGAGGGCAGTGGACGTGACCTTCTTAGCCCTGACCTTCAGGAGTTGGGCCCCTTCCACTTACATCATCTTGGATTATAGCCTTCTTGTTATGACAAAACTGAGTCCCAAAGAGAGGCCCAGGGGCAGAAGCAAGACGCTCCAGTCCACAGCCAGCACTAAGGAGAGTTATGGGGGTGACACACCATGAGATTCCAGCCCAGGAGAGCCTGGAGAGGACTCTCGTGCCGGCCAAAGCCATGTGGGGGTACAGAACAGCTCAGCGGAACCCAGGCAGCATCAAGTCTTGAGAAATAATTAAACAGTGGTTGTTTTAAGCCACTAGGTATCTTTATTTTGCATTAAAAGATAACTGAAGTGGTTTTAAAAGTTGGCCTTTTATCTTTCGGTGCTATTGATTACAAAGAAATCCATATACATCCAGTCAGCTACCAGATATATAAGTTGCAAAGTTGGCGTGTTAACTATAAAACCAAATCATTTGATGTGTTGTCTTACATACATGAAAAGCCATTTCATCTGTGCAGTAAAATGAACTGCTGGAGAACTTTTAAATTAGTCCCAAACATGCTGCTTGAATCTTTTCCAATACTCAAAATACGTACTTGTAGAAATAGATATTTGCTGGAATATGGCAAGAGGCCATATATTTAGTTCTGCTAAAAACTGCCCCGAGTTCTGAAAGCAAAATTAAAAAATAAGAAGATCTAAGACATAACCCTGTTAATAACACTTAGTTCTGGAATTTTCTCTTCAAGGCCCCGTTCCTGTTTACACTGGCTGTCCAGGGAGTATTCTAATAAATTGTTATGCTAAGTAAAGTAAGCCAATTAGTGAAAGACAAATACCATGTGATCTCACATCTATGCGGACTCTAATGAACAAAATAAACTAACAAACAAAGCAGAAACAGAAGCACGGACACATGGAGCAGACTGACAGCTGTCAGAGGCGTGGGAGGACCGGATGAAAGAAGGCGAAGGGATCAGCCAAAAACCATACATGCATCACCCACCAACATAGACAATATGGTGTGGGGGTGGCCTGAGGGGAGCGGGGCAATGGCTGGGTGGAAGTGGGCAAAGAGGAGGAAACGGGAACAGCTGTAATAGTGTAAACAATAAATACAAAGTTTTTTGTTTTTTTTTTTAAGCTTCCTTGGAGCATGCACATCCTGGAATACAAATCAGGATCATCAAGACTGGCACACAGAAGGATTTTATCTATGCAATTAAAGATCAATAAGTCCTAAAGAATTAAAGATTAGTTCTAAATGTATTTCAATCATAAATGTCTAAGGAATCAACAATAAATACATTCTAAAATCAATCTTAAACTGGACTTTTCCCAGTTAAGTGAAACAAAGCAAGTAAAAACTTTAACAGCAAAATATCTCTGTCTAAAATCAGCTAGTTTCTCATCTAGAATATTAGATTGGGAGTCCCAGACCTGCCGGTTATTGAAAAGAGAGCCAGACCACAGATGTGAGAGGCAATGTGGAGGACGGATGGGTCTCTTAATTTTACCTTTAATATGCTTCTACAAAAGCATATGGAATTTTCATATTCAAAATTACTCTGCATTCCATGACAACACAGAGGTCAATATCTAACGTCAAGTTAAAGGGCAGACAAGAGCAGTTTTGGAAATAAAAATGTGCTGTAGTTATTGTCAATATTCAAGTTGGGATAATCAACTGTTAACGCAATGTCTTCACTAAGTGTTTATTTAACCAACAGATACAGCGATCCCTCACTTAACGCGGGTATTACGTTCCAGGCCACCCGCGATAGGTGAAAATCCGCGAAGCTGGAACCTTACATTTATTTTAGTATTTACTGTACAGTACAGCAAAATCCCACAATATAGTGAAAAATCCATGATAAATAATTGAATATAATATTTTTTAAAATCCCGCGATACAGTGAGGCCATGATAAGTGAACCGCGATACAGAGAGGGACTGCTGTACTGAGCCACAACACATAGTGAGTTTTCAGAAATGTACAAGACAGATTCGGTGACTGAGGCAGATCTTAATGCAGTATGACAAGGTATTTATAGAACAATACTCCCCAAATGTGGCAAAAGGGCCGAAGTGGGCAGGCAAAGCTATGAAGTCTTCACAGGGGAGTAGTTGTTTTAGATTGATCTCATTCTTAAAGTCCTGGCTGGTTTGGCTCAGTGGATTGAGCGTCGGCCTGCGAGCTAAGTGTCGCTGGTTCGATCTTCCAGTCAGGGCACATCAGAGAAGGAAAACTCTGACTCCAAAAAACCTCCGCTGCCTTGCGGCATACCTCTTCAGGGGAAAGGCTAAGGGAGTAAACCCCGACAGAAAATCCGGAGCCGGAGTCCCTAAGGCGGTTTGACGTTGTAGTCAACACCGGCAACTCCTGCGGCGCACCTGAAGCCAAGCTGTATTGACTCCGTCTTTCCCTTGGATCCCTCAGCTGCGAAGAGAGGGGGGGTCTGCTGCATGGGCAACAGCAGACCCTCCATATCACCCTGCCCAGGCTCTGTAGCTTCAGCTTCACTGGAGAGGACACTCCAGCGTCATCGCAAGATGTCGATTCAACACGGGAGGAGACAGATACCGTGTCACTCCCGAGTCGGACTGCACAGCCATTCTCGGCGGTGCAGATAGACTCTTAAGAAGCTACACCATCGTCTCTCGAGACGGACGGCAGCCGACGACGACATTCTTAAAAGAAAAATTGTTTGGTCCTGAAAAACAAAGACAGTCTGAGAAAATCACCTTGGAGCGGTGTGCAAGATGAATTTAAAAGAGAGTAGACTCGGGGAGATGAGAGACAGAGAGAAAGAAAAGACAAGACACTGGTGAGGGGAGGATGGAGGAGACAGAAACAGAGAGGGAGAGGAGAGAACATAAATACACAGAATCCCTGAAAGAATTGACTCTCGATGGCTATCCTAGTCCAGTTAATATAATGTTTAACCATTTAATATTTTTATTTAATCATTTGGAGCTCATCAATTATTTGATTCCCCTTGGGTGCAGCTCATATAGGAAAAAAAGAGTAAATGCTAAATTCTTACCCTTTATTCACTGGTTTGAAAAATAATGAGTTTTTTCCTACAACCCTCCAAAGGCGATCAGTGAGGGTTTCTTTTTTATTGTTGAAATAGTTCAAATAGTTCATAATTTGTTGTTTTTTCCTTCTGCCACGGAGAGATGGGCCAAATGTGAGCTCCAGCATCTGGGTTCTGGTCCCAACTTGACCATTAGCTTGGCGTGTTTCTCTCAGGCAAATCACTCTGAGTTCTATTTTCTTTTTCTTTAAAAAAAAAAAGTCATTAAGTGAAGCACATGGAACTAGGCCCAGCTCAACCATCTGGTGCGTAAATAATACCTGTCTTTCCTCCCCAGAGCAGGGAACTTGTGTTTTTTATGAATGAAAAGAAATAAGGTAGCTGGGTGAGTAATAAAATAATCCTCTGAAGAATTTTTGGAGAGATAGAAAGACAGAAATGAAACAGTAATTTAACGAACTAACAGTGTTAAAGGCAGTGCTATCGTTTAGATTAAAAAAGAAAGAGAAGACATTGGTCTTACGAAAGTCATTTCATTTGAATGTACTTAGAAATGAATCCAAAAAGGAATATTTAACAGTTGTAGTTACTAAATAGAAATTTTGGAAAACAGAGAAATAAAGAGGCCAATAAATTATTTATTCAGTTAGTTACTAAATTAAAGGCTAAGTATGGCTTACCTAAATTCAAAGAAAATGTGAGGAAAAGGGTACCATGAAACAAGGGTTATTACTGGTGTACAATGTGTCTGCTGATAACCCCTGCTTATTTGCTTGGGGGAGGTCACACATCTGTTGCATGATTCACATTATCCATAAATTTTAAAGCAAAAAATTAGTGACTCAGGAGATGCACACTATTCCTCATAAGGCGATTAGATCAGGAGATAAACAACTATCCCTCATAAGGCAATTAAAGAAAGTTCTCCTGGGATCATCTTAAATGCACATCATGAAAGGTAGCACATTAAGCACATTTTAAAGAGAATTTCACTGCCCTCCTCACACACTCACCTTTCTGTGCTCAGAATCTATTTTGGATGTCAACCTGCCAGGTAAGATCTGTACCTTTTAACATGCTACCAGTATGACTTATCACAGATGATGGTGACTATAAGCACCTGGCTGAAGTAGTTATTTGTCAGGTTTCTCCATAGGAAAGTAACTCTTTTTATCCCTCTGCTATAGATTGAAAGTTTGTGTCACCACCCCCCAAAAAATTATATGTTGAAAATCTATCCCCCAAGATGATAGTATCAGGAAGTGCGACCTTTGGCAGGTGTACAGGTCATGAGGGTGGGGCCCTCATGGATGGGATTAGTGCCCTTATGACAGAGGCCAAAGAGAGATACATTGTCTCTTCCTCCACATAAGATTATAGAGAGACGACAGCTGTCTCTGACCCAAGAAGCTCTCACCAGACTGAATCCACCATCAGCTGCCCTTCACCTTGGTCTTTCCAGCCTCCAGCACCATAAGAAATAAATTTCTGTTGTTTATAAACTGCCTAGTCTATGGGGTTCTGTTATTGCAGCCTGAATGGACTAGGATACCCGCTTTCTACACTATGGTCTTTGGAAGGAAGTCGCTATGCAGTGCCCACGCTAAGGAGTGACGGATGTGTTCCAACTCCTTGTAGCAGAACAGCTACATAAATTATTTGGAAATCTGTGCTCTTTTTACAGGAGATACCAATGAGAGTTCAGAGTCATCCAGAGTGGCTCCAATGTGCTTGCATTACCCCTGTCTCTGCCTTCTCATGATTGATAGCCTTGCTTTTTCCTCCCCGCCTCCTGCATAGCATGGAATCCTCTGTGTAGCAGGCTCGAAGTATGGTTCTCAGATTTGTTGCTCACACAAGTCTCTCTCAGGCTTCATGCTTTGCTCTTTTCCTTTCAATGCTGAATGCAATGACAGTTTTCAGCCGATATTTTTGTGTAAGTGGGCATGTCAAGTGGAAAAATGAAATGCAGTATTCACTCACTTATCATGGATATTACGTTCTAGACCCTTTATGATAGGTGAAAATCCACGAAGTAGAAACCTTACATTTATTTTAGTATTTATATATGTTTGGAGGCTTTATAAACCCTTCCCAAACACTTATAAGTTGTTCCCAGTCCCTTATTAACCTTTCCCACTCCCTTATTAACCTTTCCACACTTTTATAAACACTACTTATGTTCTTAAACATATTCTACACTCTTAAACCTATATAACTTTAACAACATAGGTATACAGTATCGCAAAGTCCCATGAGATAGTGAAAAATTCACGATAAATAATTAAATATAATATTTTTAAAAATCCCGCGATACAGTGAGGCCGCGATAAGGGAACCATGATACAGAGAGCGGCTGCTGTACTTTTATGAATTCCATAATGAAAGGGAAAGCCACAGAACCACGAGCTGCTGGTGTCTCAGTGGACGAGGACTCAAAATTCATTTACCCAAAGTGACGGTGCAGCTGGCCAGCCCCCATCTCGCTTCCCCAGGTGCTATCTGGCTTTCATCTGAAACAGTAGTTCTCAAGGCGGATCAGCCAACATAGGCGTTGCCAGGATACTTGTTAGAAATGCAAGTTCTCCAGCTGCCCCCAGAAACTCCGGGGACGCTCTTGGAGCCACGTGGCCTCTTGTGGCAACTACTCAACTGTCTCTTTTGTAACACAAGACTACATTCTTTTATTCGCATTAGATAAATAATGCTCCAATATTTTGCTGACACTGTTCCCCATCATTGAGACAGCTCCTTGTTATCCCATACCTTTAAATTTTTTACTAATAACTGAAAACCCTCAGGCCCCTGCAACCTAACCATCCCTGTGCAATCCTAGAACATTACTTGTCTGCATCTCATATGCTGGCCACTAATTATAATAGCAACTCTCATTTGAATGCATGATTTGTACGTTAGTGATTAACCCTCGTTGCGTCCAGTTGATAGAGCTGAAATCTCCATTTCATGAATGAGGAAACAGTAGCGCAGGGGCAAACCGACCTCCCTGAGATTATGGCTACTAAACGGAGAAGCTGGGAGGCCTAAAGATGCTAGATCTCAGGCTCTTCTTTGTGCTGTAATTCACTCTCTTGTTTTGTATTGTTTTAAAATGCGAATGCCTCAATAATTCCACAACTAAGCCCCTTGAAGACAGCAGCTCTTTTAGTATATGAGTATGTACTTTTTTTTTTTTAATGTGTTCTCCTTTTGCATTCCCCAGTGTGCTAACTAAAGAAGACATCTCTAAAACAAATTGTCTTAAGGATTTAAAATGATGGCCTGGGAGGACCATTGCCCCAGTTCAATAAAGACTAAAAAAGGCATCTTTGTAGCTAGTCTCTGAGCAAGTGTGAACTTCACATGTTCATCATACAGATTTTGAGCATGTTCTTCTATAGGTTAAAATAAAAATTGTGAATCCTAAAAAACAATTGCTCAAAGTAAAACTAACCAGCAAAGCAGAAAATTCTTCCTTTTACCCTACCCCATCCAAAGTCATATACACATGGAGCATATTTCAAATGTTCTTTGAGGTCTTGAACTTTATTACTTTCTACCTGGGTTTTAGAGTTACTGTTATTTGCTCTTTATTTTCTTTCTTGATATTGCTTTTTCCCCCTTCCTTTCCTTTTGTTTTCAGTTTTATATTATTTTACATAAACAACATTTCAAAAATAACATTCTCTCAAATATCGCAAATGGGATAAATTAGGTTACAGAATTGTGATTCTGGAAATGGGCATTTTATGATACAGAACAATGCTTCCATGACTGCAAAGTGAAAAATATTTAAATACACTTTATCATCAGAATATATTTACTTTCAAGTTTATTTAAGTCATTGGCTGGGTTGGGTTCTATTAAACTGAATTATATTTTTGAAATTTTCCCTTATGTTTCCATATGACTCAAAGGGTGCCTATTGGGTCTTTCTTTCTCTATCATCAACAAAAGACACCAAGAAAAATAATTCTCTACTTCTGCCTTTGCTTCGTGAACAGGATTTGGCTTATATAAGATTTAAATATTCAGAATATATTGAATAGATGTCTGAATCATATGTGTGTACTTATAATACATGAGAAATAACTGTTCTGGAAATGTTAGAGATCCTTTCACTTGAACTTCAAACTTATACCCAGAAAGGATTTGGAAAGACATTCACTTCAGGTTAAGTGCTCCACCTAGTGGCCAACTCCAGCCTCGCATGTGTTCTCAGGATTCGCAGAAATACCTAAAAGATAGAGCGAGCCGGCAGGGGCTACCTGTCTTTCTCCAAAAAGAGTCGTGTAGTATAGTGTTGTCGACCAACCTAGGTCTGAATGCTGGCTCTGCTGTTTACCAGCTACTTACTAGCCATGTGACCTTCCTCGCGTGAATTAACATCTGGAAGCCAGGAGTCTGAGTGCTAGTCCCAACTCTGACCCTGGAGCAGAGCATAATTCCATGAAAGCCCTGCCAGGTTGCACCAGGCAACAGAGGGTCTGACGGATAGTGTCGTGGCTACTGTCTAAGTCAGGGTATGACCCCAGGTCTGAAATTAATTATTTGGGATGTGACCATAAAAATGCCAGCTTCATGCGTGTGAACGGTGGGGAGGGCTGGGGCGTGAAACAGTTGGGCACAACCAGTGACACTAATGACAATCCCTGGAAGACCTCCTCCGCTTTGGGGGGCTTGTAGGAGGCCCAAGCTCAGGGGTGTCGCTGCTGCACCCCTTCAGACTCTGTCGACAAAATGCTGCCTCTCTCTTGACCAAAAGAAGATGCTCTGGCATCTCAGGGGGATGCAAAGAGGAGCCTCTCCTTCCCTTCCAGCTGCTCACCATGCAGACCAGGGATGCGGGGAGCCGGCCCCCTCACGAGGACAGTCCTTTTATCCCCTCTCAGCCCCAGCGTCAGGGGAAGCAGGGAAGCATCAGATAAATGGAAACTTCTCGTTTACCCTCAATAACACGTCCTCATTATGTGTACCTTCACAAACCTGAAGGCCAAGTGCCTGAAACAAATTTGTAACCAAATCTGTGAGCGGGGTGACCTCGGTCACTCACCATCAGTCTCTGGCAAATCCCTAAACACTCGGGCTACCTGGGAAACCCACGGGAGAACTGTTTCATGGAAGACTGCCTGGTCAGAGCAAAATAGACCCCTCGGACTATAAGCCTCCCAGTGTTTTCTTTCATCAAACAAGGGCTACTAGGTGTTCTCCAAGCTCCTTCTAACCCTGAACTTCTATGTGCACAGGGAAGCACTAGAGCTCGGCCCGGCACCTCTCACCAGCCAACTGTTAAACAGTTAGAAAGTTTACAAGCAGTGGCTCAAACGTGCATAACATGAAATTGCTGTTTGAAATACTTACAGCACAGAAGTTATCGTAAGCTTTATTTATTTTTGTTTTGGAGAGCTAGCTTACCAGGCAGGATGCCACTGAATATGAGCCATGTACCCAAATACCATCCACGGGCAGGGTACTGTGTTCGATGCTCTAAGAAGATTATTTCTCAACCAGACACATGGCCGCTCTCCCAGGTGGCATCTGAATGTGAGGATACATTTTTGTTTGTCAAAATAACATATGGGCACTGCAGGCCCTTAACAGAGGCTTGTAGTGATACATATTTCACAACGCATGTGATAGTTCCTCCAAATGAAGGAACATCGTGTCCAAGATGTCGCGAGCAACCCCAGTGAGAAACAGAGCAAGGGGTACAAACGTATTCGAACACCAACCTGTGCGCCTCCTCTGAGCTTCTACAGGAAACCGCATTTGTATGAAAATTATCGTCCGTGGGACTAGCTAGTAGCAGCAGAGGGGGCATCATCCCGAAGAGGGGCCTTTGGACAATTCGTTCCCTAGCTTCCTAAATTCGCTCTCCAAAGCCCACCTGTCCTTCCCTCTGGAGTGTTTCTCTTTGCCTCAGTGTTATTGCCACTCTAGACCATTTACGACCATCTCCTTTTAGCCTAGTTCTTCTATTGGTGTGCTTATCCAAGGGATACAGATAAAAAAAGGTGAACGTTTTTGCCTAAGAAATAAACTTCCTGGGTCGTCTATCTCCTCATCTGTTAGGTTGGCTATCTCCTTATCACTTAGTTCTCCCACTGGAACCTTGATCCATTCCCTGTTTTGGGCCATATTTCTCTGTCTCCTCATCTTGAGAGGCTCCTGTGTTTGTTTGCCTCTGTGTCTTAGGTAGAGCTGTTGCTTCTGTTAGATTGTAAGGGGCAGAGCCTTAGAGATTCATCTGTACAGGGTGACCCATTTCATCACGTTGTGGCGCTGTGGGGGGCAGGGGAGGGGTCTGAGAGGGAACAATGCCACTTACCCAGCACTCGCCCCTTTTCCAGGCACTTCTCCCACTTTGTATGGGACTGGTACCTCTCTAGCTGTTGCCCTGGCTGTGGTTCCCAGAGTGGATGGGTCTGTGAACATTCTAGAACCATGGGAGCCCTTTAAACAAGTGGACTCTGCTGAGAGACCGGCAGTTTCTTCCTCTGCCCCAACCCCTACTGGTTTGCATAGTCAGAAGCAATGAGGCTTGATTTCCCCTGGAGCTGGGACCATGAGCTGTGTGGTCTGATAAGGAGCTGGGAATGCTCCCCAGGTGTCCCTCCTGACTTTTTGAAATGTGTAACGGTGCTTTCCACCAGCCTGCCGCTGTCACCGCTGCTGCCACCACCACACCGCATCCTGTCCACCCCAGCACCGCCCTTCCTACCTGTCTGGATGAGTATTTCTTCTTTTAATCTTTGTTCATTGGACTTCCATGCAGTTTGATTTTCTGGAACTTCTGATTGTTTCTAGTTTTGGGGTAGTTCTATTCCTTCTTAGTTGTGGAGGGAGACACAGTGTGTCTGTCTATGCCTCCATCTTAGCAGGAAGTCAGCTCATAGAAATTTTTTATTGGATATATCTTCCCAGGCAAGGGAAACAAAAGAAAAAGTAAACAAATAGGACTACATCAAACTAATAAATTTTTGCACAGCAAAGGAAAACATCAACAAAATAAAAAGATAACCCATAGAATGGGAGAACATATTTACTGACACATCTCATAAGGGATTAATATCCAAAATTTATAAAGTACTTACAAACTAAACACCAAAAAAAAAAAAAAAAAAATTGAAAAATGGGCAAAAGACTTGAATAGACATTTCTCCAAAGAGGACATGCAGATGGACAATAGATATATGCAAAGATGCTTAACATCACAAATCATCAGAGAAATGCAAATTAAACCACAATGAAAATACCATCTCATACCTGTCAGAATGATTGTCATCAATAAATCAACAAACAAGTTCTGGGGAGGGGAACTCTTTTACACTGTTGGTGGGAATGCAGATGGGGCAGCCACTGTGGGAAGCAGTATGGAGCTACCTCAAAAACTAAAAATAAGGGTCTGCCTTTTGACCCAGCGACCTCACTTCTGGGAATATATCTGAAGGAACACAAAACACGAATTGGAAAGAACATAAGCACCCCTATGTTCATTGCAGCGTTATTTAAAATCTCTTAAGATATGGAAGCAGCCCAAGTGTCCATCAATAGATGAGTGGATAAACCAACTCTGGGACATTTACCAATGAAATTCTACTCGGCTGTAAAAAAAAAAAAGAAGAAGAAGAAGAAAATTTTACCCTTTGCAACAATATGAATGGATCTGGAGAACATTATGCTAACTGAGATAAGCCCTCCAGAGAAAGACAAGTACCATATGATTTCACTCCTGTGTGGAATCTCATGAATAAACTGAACTAAGAAGCAAAAGAGAAACAGAGCGGGATGACAGCTAAGAGAGTGGAGGGGGCAAAGGGACTGAGCAAAAAGGAAAAAGGACTCATCGACGTGGACAACAGTGTGGTGCTTGCTGGGGGGGGATAGTATAAGGGGACTAAGTGATAATGGAAAAAATACAATAAAGATTAAATTTAAAAAATAAAATAATTTAATGAGCTGACTGGTAGCCTGGTGTCTGGCGCCCTCTGCTGACCAGCAACAGTAACTTGTCCCTCTATGTTTCTTCAGTTAAACAGCATGTAAATTATTATTGAATTTATACAAAGAAACGTGTACGTGGGTAAAAATGACTGGAAAGTAATTTGTACGTGCAAAAATAATTACTGTGTTGAGAGTGGTGCTCTGTTCTTTTTGAATAGCCATATATATTTTAAGAAAATATGTTGATTTACATATTTACAAAACACAGACGTACAGAAACTTGAAAGATTTGAGCAAAACAGGAAATAAAGAGCCCTGGAATTGGGACTGAATGTCTTAAAGTCATTTACCACAAGGAAGCGGGCATTGTGGACTGCCATGGGTCTGGTGCTGATAACCAAATACCATCCAGTCAGCCAAAATCAATAACCTTCTCTTCCACTGTTTACAAGTAATGAGGGCTATCTAACCTAACATAAATCAAGATTTCCTATGCATTACCACTATGGTAAATTTATTATAACAGATTTACCACCTGGTGATAACAGAAAAAAGAAAAAACTCTGAAGGCATTCTTTGAATTATCAAAGAAAAATACATATATGACACATATTTCGCTTGACTGAAAGTTCCCAGAATCAACTGCGCTGGGAGCGTGGGGTTTCAAGATTCTGCTCGGGCTGTGGAGACGGCAACCCCATGGGAGACTAGATACTGAAAAGCCGAAGTGCCGGTTCTTGGAAGCCATTCTTATGAATGTTCCTTTTCCACACATTGCACATGACTTATGTATGTTCATAGGTACCTTTTCTTCTACGGATCTTATGGACCTGCAATGATATATCCCTGTATTTGCTTCACACCTATCTCCATGAAAGCTGACATTAAATATCTCTGTGTTGTTCTCCACTCTGTCCGCAATTGCCACCACACCGCCTGCTCCATTGGCACCTGATGTATAGGCTACTCATACAGTAGGCACTCAATGAACATTATAATTAATTAACACCTAGACCTGGGCAAAAGAAGCAGGGGCTTAGAAAAACAGAAAGAGGACAATAAAGGAAAAGAAGAAAAATTAATCAAGAAGTTTATTGATGGACTCTTGTACAAAGACCAGAAATTGCTTTACGCATTAATTTGCAGACCTGAGCAACATTTGAAGATAATACATTTTTTTTAAATTTCAGCTGCTGTTGGGTAGAAAAACACAACGTTCTTTGCAAGAAGACTCCTTACAAGTGGCTGAAAGCTAAAACACTGCCGCACCTGGTGTCAGTCAAGGGTCAAGCCGAGAATGGGACCCAGTAGGATGGATGTCTATAGGAAGGCATTTATTGTAACTATCTGACCGAATGGAATTGTGGGAGTTGGCTAACAGTCTGCTAAGGCTTTTGTTCCTAGTTCTGGGCCCGGGTGAGTGGTACACAGCAAGGGAAAACTGGGACCTGCAGGGACGAGATGGAACGTGCATGACGGGCTGAAGCCCACCTCTCGCTCCTCCAACCTCAGCGAAGAGGGTGGCCTGCCCGTGAAGCTGGCACCCTTGTCACAGCTACATGCTCAGCCCTGGGACAGGGGCCGGAGGAACCGTGGTCCTGGCTCCTGCCCACCTCAACCAGCTGAGCCAGCAAAGGAGCAACATCGCACCTGAGCGGACCAGCTCCCGGTGCCCCGCATGGAAACGATCTGCTCAGCTTCACTTCCCCCTCCCAAACTTCGCATGCAAGCGCTCTCGTGGGTGGTGCTCACTGTGCAAAGAATTCTGCAGGGAAGGGAATTCTGGAAACATTTAGTAGAATTCACCTACCAGCACAGGAGCTTTCTTTGTGGGGAGGTTTTCAACGGCAAATTCAACAATAAGGCTCAAGGTTATTCAGTTCTTCTTGCTTGAGCTTTGTATTTTCTCTCTCTTTCTTCCGACTCCTTGAGTTTATTGTCTTAAAGTTGTTTATAACATTTCATTTTGTCCTTTTTATGTAGGTGAACCTTTAAAAACGGCTCCTCTCTTCAGTACTGGGATTGGCCCCAGCGGCCTTGGACCCAATTACTCACATCTCATTTAGGGTTCCCCATTCGGGGGCTGTAGGTCCCACCACAAGTCCTCGTCTACAGAGAAAAGCAATCACAGAGCTCTTCAAGGATGCCGGGGTTCTTCTCGCAAATATATTTCTCACAGTGTGGGTGGAAAGTACATCTTCTGGACCATCCTGTTGTAGGAGAATAAGCCTGAAATGACAAGTCAACTGCAACAGCCCACCCCCCCCCCAAGCCATGTTGTATAGTTAACAACATGTAAGCCATCATTACATGTTAGGTAATAACATGGTGTTAAAATGATCACAGCCTCATTCTTGTAACTTCACATCAAAATTGATATAGGTAGGCTTCTCCTCACTGCAGATGTCATTCACTTTAATGATAAATATGATTTCCACCCTTGAATATATTTGACTTTGTAAAGTTTGATGCCTGCTTGAATGCTATTCCTGGTATTCCCTTGGGGTATTCAATAGATTATTCACCTGTAGTTAAAACAAAATGAAACAGTGAAGAGGTAACCTATGGAATGGGAGAAAATATTTGCAAACCATCTGGATAAGGGGTTAATTTCCAAAATATTTAAGAAAACTCTTACAACTCAGTAATAAAAAAGACTAATAACTCAATTTTTTAAATGGACAAAAGAATGAATAGACATTTCTCCAAAGAAGACATACAAATAGCCAACAGGTATAGCAAAAGATGGTCATCACTAATCATAAGGGAAACGTAAATCAAAAACCATCTTTCTCATCTCCGGCCAGGAGAAAGGAGAAAATCCTGCCGTTTGCAGCAACATGAATGGGCCTTAAGGGCATTATGACAAGTGAGCTAAGTTACTGCAGTGAAAAGACAGGGGAGGTGAATGTGTGAAGATGTGGTTTTTTACACAGAACTTCAAACCCTTGAAATTTCCTATGTGAAAAGAAAGTTTTTGTTATGCTAATGTGATGACTCACTGTGGGCCCCTTGATAGTTTTAGGTTGAGGGATGGTCAACAGAAAGACCAAGTACATGATTAGAGGATAAAGACTTTCAGAGGCCAGACTTCCAGGGAAGAGAAGGGGGCCGGAGACTGAGTTCAATAGCTTGGCCAGTCATTTATTTAATCGTGCCTATGTGGCCAACAAAAACCATGGACCCTGAAGCACAGTAGTGCTTGTCCTGGTTGGCAAACACAGACTGTTGATGAACACAGATGGCTAATGAACACTGACATGCTAGGAGGGTGATGGGCCCTGACTCTGCAGGGAGATGGCAGAGAAGCTCTGTGCTTGGGACCCTCACAGATCTCACGGTTCGTATAGCCTTCATAATAAAACTGTAATCTTAAGTATAAAAATAAATTAAGCTAGTGATGGTGAATTTGCCATTTGTATTGACTCAGCTAAGTTGAAATGGCTGCTCTTATGTGCAACATAGTTAAACCTCAAAAATGTCATGCGGAGGAAAAGAAGGCTAACAAAATGAGTACATATTGTGTGACTCCATTTTTATGAACCCCCAGAAAAGACAAATCTAACGCAGAGACAGAAAGCAGATCAGTTGTTGCCTGGGGCTAGGAGTGGGAGGAGGGGCACTGGGGTGGGGCACAGGAACTTTTGACACAATGAAATGTTTCGTGTTTTTATCTTGGTGGTGGTTACAGGGATGTATAAATTTTTTAAAAACTACTGAAATGTGCCTTTTTAAAAGACACATTGAATTGTACCTAAACTATATTATAATGGAGTTGATTTTTTTAATGGGCTTGAGTGAGCTCAACTCTTCCTCTATTATCTGTTTTTGTTTTTGTTTTTTCACTTAATCTCTTGGGACTAAATTTGAGGAATTCTGAATTCTGAATACTGAGCAATTATTTGCTGAAAACTAGAAAACCGAATAGGTCAAGCAGCCCTAGAAAATGTAAAAACTGCACCAAGAACAGGAAAGATCACTCAGCACTATAGATGACACTGTATTGATATGTTGAACCCTATCTCCTACCTGATGACTCTCTGAGAACCTAGTGCATGCAATTCAAGTATCGTCAGAGGCTCTTTCAGTGACTGAGCCTAACAGGCAATCAGCAGGCAGAGGCAGGAAGAGGTGGACCTCAGGGTGCCTTGGGCCTTTTGTTGAACTGCCTCCAGGCTCAGTGCTGGCAGAGGCCAGCCTTGGTGCACAGATTGGTGCCAATACACACCCAGGCCCAGCAGAAGCAGGCACAAACTGTGGATCACTTTGTAGTTCAAAACAGGTTGCCCAGGGCCAGTCATAGGCAGTGTATGACATTGGCCTACACCAGCATCCCTCCCAGGAGGCCCCAGAACCAACATATCCAGTGGCAGGCTTCAGCTCACATCAGAGCAGGATCCAATTAGCTTGACCAGTAACACTTCTGAAGGGAGATCTCAGAAGGCACCAGACCCTGCTGAAGCAAATTCCACTCTGTGCAGTGAGCACCTGCACAGAAGCTCATTCACAGACACTAGAAGAAAAGGAATGGAAAAAGATATTTCATGCAAATGGAAAAGATAAAAGAAAAACTGGCATAGCAATACTTACATCTGACAAAACAGACTCTAAAACAAAAGCTATAGTAAGAGACAAAGAAGGACATTGCCTAATTATAAAGGGAGCAATTCAACAAGAGGATATAATGCTTGTGAACATGTATGCACCCAACAGAGGAGTACTTAAATATATAAAGCAAATCTTTATATACATACAGGGAAAGAGCAACAGTTATAAAGTTATAGTAGGGAACTTTAACACCTCTATTGACATCAATTCATATTGTATTGGTATAATAGCTTCAAATCAATTCAGGTGATACATCACATAAATAAAATGAAGGATAAAAATCACATGGTCAATATCACGTGATAAAATTTGGCATCCCTTTATGATAAAAACTCTCAGCAAAGTGGGAATAAAGGGAACATACCTCAACATAATAAAGGCCATCTATGACAAACCCACAGCCAACATTATACTCAACAGGCAAAAATGAAAAGTATTCCCCTTAAGAGCGGGACCAAGACAGGGATTTTCACTTTCACCACATTTATATTTCACACCATATAAATGTACAAGGCACATCTGCTATAAAGTGTTCTCAGTGCCTGGATCCTAAATGCTATGCTGGGTTCATTTCCTCTTAACTCAGAAATTCATTCAGACTTCCCGCAAACAGAGGCCAAAATGAGTCATCATAACAAAAAGCAAAGTGGAAACCCAGAAAATACCTTTTAGAAAGTGTGCATTTTCTGTCTGAATACAAAATATTCATCATTTAAAAGTGTGCCATATCCATCTGCTATATCAAACTCTGTACAAGTGTGACTACATTCTGGAATAAAAGAAGTTTTTTTTTATACCTCCCTTTAAAAAACGTATTTAAAATCACTGCAATAGAAAATGATATAGTGTATTTATAAAGTATGGTTAAGAGTATCTTCATATGATATGTTGGTATTCATGAGAAAGCTGTAAATTCACTCTCAAATAAACACTCAGGAGTTCAATTATTTTGTGACTTCTTAAGTTAAAAGATTAAAAATTGTTTTGAAAGTTGAAATCGGTCCTCATAAAGATGAAGAAACATTTTCATCAGTTTTATTTTTACCAGCAGAGACCAAAATGCCTTTTTCATATTACATTGGGAAGAGACTGTGCTTTCAAGATATTAAAAAGCCACAGGACACCTTTACTGGGGTGTAGTTTAAACCAGGCACCATTTTATCTCCATATTGCCGATGTCCTTTCAGAAGTAAGGAAACATGAGCAACATCTCAGCAAGGAGACAGTTTTACATTGTATGTTATTCAATGGGGGTAAGAATCTTTATGAACTTTGATAAATTGATTAAATCAACATTTTTTGAGTATAGAAGTGAGGTATTGCTGTAAGGAGAATACAGAATTGGCTTCTTTCTCTGGGGAAAAAAAAAAAGCCATTAATCCCCAAAAGAAAAGAAAAAGAAAGAAAGAGAGAGAGGAAGGAAGGAAGGAAGGAAGGAAGGAAGGAAGGAAGGAAGGAAGGAAGGAAGGAAGGAAGGAAGGAAGGAAGGAAGGAAGGAAAGAATTAAAAGAAAGAAAGAAAGAAATAGGGAGGGATGGGGGTGGAGGGTAAGGGGAGGGGGAGGGAGGAAATGATTGTCACGGGGGTACTGGCTTTCTGACCTCTGTCGCTGTCTCCGTGAACAAACATGAACACTTGACGTTTCTGTCATGCCACTGCTACTTCACGCTTCAGGCTCCCTGAGTGTCTGCCTTTAGCATTGTCCCTTTAGCCTTCCTTCTCCATGTGAGGGTCCCTCTCTACACCTCACCTGCACTCCATCACATGCCACAAAGGCCTCTGAACTTCCCATTTCATGTTCGGGACCGTCTGTAGGAGCTGTGGGGACGGGCGTCCTCTCCGTGGACCACACCTGCCTGGAGCTCCACCCCGAGTGGAGTCCTGAATAAACGGGAAATAGAATGTAAAGGGATATAGAATGAGTTCTCCCACACTTTTATACCCCAGCAGATGCACTAGAGGTAAGGGACAGGAAAAAAAATTATTTAGCACAAAATATTTCTCAGGAACAAGCCACTGATCAGAGATTAATTTATGTTGACAGCATCATTTAATATTTTCAAATACACATTAGAAGGGTTGGTTTTATTATATTCACGTTTTAGGTCAATATCGAGTTCAGCTTTAAAAATGTAGTTTTGTTTGAAAAGAGAAGATACAATCAGTTGGAATTGCTGGACAGGTCTGCGTGAATCTTCACACAGGGGAATTCAGGTGCCCTAATGACTGGCACGCAGGCGACACTCAATAATATTTCAGGAGGAATGACTGATTCAGAAAGCAAAACACAAATAAATGAGATGCAAATGGCCTTGTTTGCCAATTTATCTCAAGTTGAAACTAAGGCAAAAATTAGAAAAACTGTCACTTAGATAAACCATGTTCATGGTGGGGAATATTCACTATAATAAAGATGTCCCCTTTCTCCAAATTAATCTATAAAGTCAATAATATTAATTTCAAATTTCATTAAGGCTTTACGTGAAACTTGACAAGCCGATGTTAAATTTTCATTTGGAAGAAAAAACAACCAAGAAATCAAAAAAATTTGTGTGAAAAAGGATGCCTTTTACTCTTAAAAAAAATATATCACTATAAAGTCTAATAACTAAGAAAGACATTGTGACTTTGACATAGTAAAGACAAAAATAGTTAAATTATATTAGAAAGTAAATATGAAAACACAGTATATTATCAAGCTGCCATTACAAGTCAGTGTGAAAGAAAGAACTATTTAATAAATGTTTCTGGGTCAATTAGTTATCTATAAAAAAAATAACAATGTAGAGCTCTACAATTCACGCTATACATAAAAGTCTACGTAAGGCGAATTAATAACATAAATGTGAAAAAACAGAATGTTTTAACTTTCAGAAAATGTAGAAGATAGCTTTTTTGTGATAAAGAAGGAAATCTAATATGATACAAAACTCATAAAGAGAAAAAAATAGTTTAACTACATCAACCCCTGAAACCTCTACATGACAGAAGACACGATTGAAAAGTGAAAGATAACTAAAGCCACAGCATTCTACAGTTCTTAAGGGTTAGTTGTATGGCGTGTGAATTATATTTCAATAAAATTGATATTTAAAAAGTAAAAGAACTTAAAATAATCACCTGGTAAAACTGTCAAAAATGTTAAAGACGGGCAATAATACTCAGAGTGTGCAAAGACGAGCTATACAGTGTCGAAATCACCTGCTGGTGGGAGTATAAATTATTACACCCACGTGGAGAAGAAACTTGTTGATATCTAATAAACTTGGTGTTTCTACCCAATCACCCAAAAAGGTCGCCTCCACATATACATGCTACAGAAACTTGAACACATATACCTAGAGGACATGTACATGATCACAGAAGAATTATTTTAAAATCAAAATTTTTTCAAAACCATCTAAGTAATTAAGAATGAGTAAATGTTTAAATGATGGATATTCCTCCATGAAATGCTGGGCAGCCGTCGACATGAACAAGCAAAGCTGCATGACTCAGCACGGTAGGATCTGGGGACATCAGTGTGGAAATGAACCTGAAAGGCAGACAGGACATGGAGCCCCAGCTCCCTCTGTAAGGCGTGTGACAGTGCGTGTCCAAAGCCCAAGACAAGCATGGCAAGTGTTGTTTATAAGATCTAGGTAGAGGTACGTGAGTATTTATCTTCTTTTCAGGTTTGGTGTCCTTGGAATGATTTCATCGCTGATAAAATGCCTTTGGTGTTTAATAAGCACGCATGGTTCTGCAATTATAGTAAATAAAACTTTCAGCATGAGCGCATGGATTCTACCCACACACTAAATCGTTAAAACATGTTAAAATCAAAGGAATGGTAGCCCATACTTTCAGTTTCAGGTGAATAAGTTCTAGAAATCTGCTGTGTAGCATTGTCCTAATAGTTAGCAATACTGTATTGTGGGTTTGAAATTTTGTCAGAAGGGTAGATTCCACATTGTGTTCTTACCATATAAATAATAAATGAATAAATAAACAAACAAATAAACACATAAATAAGAATAGTAACAAAAATTACTAAATGTCCTGGAAACAGGTCCCATTCAATGAAAAAAAAATTATTATCTGCATTCTTACTTAAACGAATATCTAAGGGCGGCATGCAGAAGCCTTAGAATTTAATCCAATCTACTCCTCTCCCTGTTGTATGGAATTCATGAATTATAGACTGATATTTGATATCCTTTTATCCTTTAGACAAAACTGTAATCCTGCTATGACTTGCCTACCATATCATAATAAGGCCATGGTCCCAATGATGAGACTTTTTTACCAGCCCCTCAATTTGCTTCTCTAGATAAGGCCCAGTTATCTGTGTCCTGAGAACCCCTTAAACGGGAACCCATCGGTGGAGTTGCAGGCCCATCTGCACCCACCGGGCTATTTCTGTTACGTCCTTACGCGGCTCCCACTGTGGTCTCTCACGTGTGAAAAGATATGAACGAATGAGAAAGCGGGCAAAAACGGGCATTGGGATTAAAGAGAGGTGTAAGGCCGACAGGCAGTGAGGGAGAACTGCCTGGCCCCCTCCCACCCTCCACGAGGGAAACCGAGCCAGGAGAACACATGCAAAGTGTCACAGAAAGACGATCGGGACCCATTTTAGCCTGGAACTTCGACCAACTTTTTACACTGAACATAGTACTAACAGTAAACACAGAAGTCTGTACTTGAGTGCGAAAGTCCTAGTATCACATGTATGGGATATCGTCGGCAGCCGTCCGTCTTGAGAGACGATGGTGTAGCTTCCTAAGTGTCTATCTGCACCGCCGAGAATGGCTGTGCAGTCCGACTCGGGAGTGACACGGCATCTGTCTCCTCCCGTGTTGAATCGACATCTTGCGATGACGCTGGAGTGTCCTCTCCAGTGGAGCTGAAGCTACAGAGCCTGGGCAGGGTGATATGGAGGGTCTGCTGTTGCCCATGCAGCAGACCCCCCCTCTCTTCGCAGCTGAAGGGTCCAAGGGAAAGACAGAGTCGATACAGCTTGGGTTCAGGTGCGCCGCAGGAGTTGCCGGTGTTGACTACAACGTCAAACCGCCTTAGGGACTCCGGCTCCGGATTTTCTGTCGGGGTTTACTCCCTTAGCCTTTCCCCTGAAGAGGTATGCCGCAAGGCAGCGGAGGTTTTTTGGAGTCAGAGTTTTCCTTCTCTGACATGTATGGGATAAGGACGCAATAAATTAGCAGCCTCGTGTTACATTTAAAAAATTTGTTTAATTGACCAGATACTTGTTGTCAGTAAACGTAAATTATTCTGAAAAAAAAATTAAAATGCTACTGCAGGTTTAGAAAAGACTCTAGGAGGAAGAAAGGGTGCCGGCCAGGCCCCTGGGGTAGCATACCAACATCTGGGGTATCACATCTCAGTTAAGAGCTGCTTGAACACATTTAAAGAGCAGCAGAAATGGTTAGGAAACCAATAAGCATTTAATGAAGGTCCTATGGATGAAAGCAAGGGGTAACATCAAAGACATCCCTAATCCTTCTGGACACAGAAAACATCTGTGGTCACATTACAGGGGCCTGAGTCATGAAGAGCCCATAGTAAAAGATTTCTTGTACTAGTGTTATAGAGAGTGACTAGCTAATCATAAATCCTAAACATAAATCTTTTTCCTAAGATTTACCCAATTGCTATGGAACAAGTGCCTAAGAACAAATAAAAATAGAATTTACTTTAAAAGATTAAATATACCAAGGGGCAGCATGACAGAATTGGCGGGGGTGGGGGAGGGTGATGGAATGGTTCTGTATAAGTTTTCCTGTTTGTAAATTATAAAATAAAACAGTAGTACCCCTCCCGTACCTGTGAATCTGAACTTATTAGGAAATAGGATATTTGCAGATGTAATCAAGTTGAGACGATATTATTATGGTATTCCCTAATCCAATGGCTGATGTCCTTACAAGAAAAGGAAAGAGCCACCTGAAGACAGGAAGAAAACCATGTGAACATGGATGCAGGGAGCAGAGTGCGAAAGCTACCAGCCAAGGAGCACTGAAGATTTCCGGTAACCACCAGAAGCTGGAAAGAGGCCAGGAAGGGGCAAGGAGCAAACCTCCCCGCAGCCTTCAGAGGACGCCCAGCCCTGCTGACAGCGGACTTTAGATCCGGCCTCCAGAACTGGGAGGCAGTAAGTTCCTTCTGTTCTAATCTACGCACTTGGAGGTGCTCTGTTACAGAAGTCCTAGGAGGCCGACTCGCCCACTGGGCTCCAGTCACAGCAGTTCCTTTGGGTTCCTTAAACACACAAGCTTATTCCTGACCTAGCACTCTGCTCTGTAGATTCTGTTTGCCCAGAATGTTCATCTTCCTTTCTTCCTGTTTTCATGACACCTCTCAGCTTCAACGTCCCCTCCTCCGTGACCAGGCACTCAACCTCCAAGAGCCCCCACAGTCACTTCCTATCGCATAACCTATTTTATTCCCTGCACAATTTGCAACTCTCTGATATTTCACAGGGCTATGTATCCTCAGTGTCGCCCCACACAATGCTTGCTCCACAAGAACAGTGACCTTGCCTGCCTTTTCCATCGCATGTGCCTAGTAGATGGGGTGCACAACTGGACCCTGTTTGCCCAGCACTGTCCTGGTTTTATACCTTGAGACTCATGTTCCAGGATGCTCCTCTGTTCTAGGAAAACTGGGGTGTCTGACTGTCCTGCTAGAAGGCACTGCCAACACGGTTACCAATAAACACTGGAAACTGAACGAATGAGTGAGCCTTAAAAAAAAAAAATGGTCTTAACTCTCTGAAATCTAACACCATGTAGTTGAATATTTCAGTCACAAAGGTGGCACTAGACTACCAGATTTATTAACCTACCAACGTTAGGTCAATTTGATGTGAGGAAACATTACCTTCTAAAGTATGAAAGCATTCAGCCATTTTTCATAGAACTATTAGGGTCTTCTTTAGAATTGAAGTATAGGACTATATATTTTGAGAATGTTTAATTCCCTTGTGTATTTCTGATGATCATCAAAATTTTCCATGTAGAAAAAAGATGAATTTATAACTACTATGACCAATTTGCATTTTAAGTATTATTTCTAAAACTTTTATCACATTAATATGAAAAATCTTTATTTGCATAGATAAAACTCTGACTATCGGTCGGCAGCCGTCCGTCTCGAGAGACGATGGTGTAGCTTCTTAAGAGTCTATCTGCACCGCCGAGAATGGCTGTGCAGTCCGACTCGGGAGTGACACGGTATCTGTCTCCTCCCGTGTTGAATCGACATCTTGTGATGACGCTGGAGTGTCCTCTCCAGTGAAGCTGAAGCTACAGAGCCTGGGCAGGGTGATATGGAGGGTCTACTGTTGCCCATGCAGCAGACCCCTCCTCTCTTCGCAGCTGAAGGGTCCAAGGGAAAGACGGAGTCAATACAGCTTGGCTTCAGGTGCGCCGCAGGAGTTGCCGGTGTTGACTACAACGTCAAACCGCCTTAGGGACTCCGGCTCCGGATTTTCTGTCGGGGTTTACTCCCCTAGCCTTTCCCCTGAAGAGGTATGCCGCAAGGCAGCGGAGGTTTTTTGGAGTCAGAGTTTTCCTTCTCTGATGTGCCCTGACTGGAAGATCAAACCAGCGACACTTAGCTCGCAGGCCGACGCTCAATCCACTGAGCCAAACCAGCCAGGGCCAAAACTCTGACTATAATGACATCTAATATCCAGCAATTTAAAATATAGAATTATTTGTTATATTTGATAGTTGCAAAGAAAAACAAACATTTTTCCAGAAAAATCTAATGTCAGAAATGCCCCATGAGCAAGCTTTCCTCCAATTTATAGGTAAGAGATAATCTCAATGTAGTTTTATTTTCTAGCAGAACCTCAAAGTCACCAAAGGCAAAAAGTTTTCACCTCAACTAGAGATTTACTCCTCTGATTATTACAGAAATTAAAATATGCTTCAGGGAATATTTTCTAAAACAGAGGTCATGATTTTTAAAGATGATATCCTCTCTTATCCCCAGAGATCATGGTAGTTCGATATGATCTTGGCAAGACATGATATTATGTTTGTTAACTTGAAAGTATATCCAGGCAATATTTTTACTCTCTTTATAAAGAATACATGTTTGTAGCTAAAGTGAAAGCTTTGGCAGAGGGGATACTATGTCCAATATAAATAAGAGCAGCATTAAGGGGAAAAGGACCACGCAGGAATTCAAGGGACTGCAACTTAATCACTACTATGTTTTAAAAAAGAAATGACAAAGTTTGATATTTTCTTGTGTGTGCTAATGTTTATTGTGTCTCATTGTTTTCCTTCTTTTCAACTTTTCCAACTAAAAGAAGAAGAAGAAATAAGTAAATAAATAGATGTTGTTTCCAAGGTTCATTTGGCTTTCCTGCAACAAGCCTATCAAATCAAAGAAAGAAACAGAAATTCAAGAGGAAGCAGCCTACTAGCCTGAAACTTTTACAAAGGCATAAGAACCCAGGATGGATGTTTATGATCAGAAGTCTTAGTGGGTCACTGGATAAGGTGGTTTCTTTAAAAAAGACAAATTTCTTACTAGAAAAGAGAGTTTTGCAAAATGCAATTCTGATGAGAGCATTCTGTAGATAATGACCCCCCACTAAAGAGAAACAGAGTAAGTGGGAGGAGAGAAAGGAGAAGAGATGGACGTTTAGAAAATGAGCCAATGCCACTAGAAATCGTTTACTACAAACCAGTTGAAGATGACAGGCAGGGAAATCTCTGGCATGTTTAAAATGTCCTTGTGATACCCATTTTGTGTTATACAAATGCTGCCGAGTATTGGAGAGAAACCCAATGTTATAAGTGAGAAATAGGAATGAAAACTTTCCCTGTTTTCAATATTTTTCAAGAGACTTTCAATAGCTTTGAAGTAGCTACTTTTTAGGGAGACAAATTTTTTAATGTATCATCATATAGTGAAGTTTTTTCTGATATTCTTCAATATATCTACCTCATTTGGTTTGGATCAACTTAGTCTCAATGAAAAATTGTTGCTTCTCATCAGTGAGCCTCAAATCGACAACCCTATTCCCACCGAAGCACACACAGAGGTAAATAAAATAGACAAAACAGTACATTTATCCAAAATCTCATCAAAGGTAAACAAAGATGAATAGAGGAAGCTTCCATATAATTCAACTTTGCTACATATATACCATAACTGTATTTTTGGAACACTCTGAATAAAATGCTTCCTAAATTCATTTGTTTACTTTCCTCATTTTTATAAAACAAAACCCAGTTGAACCTTCTCTTTTCTTTTTCAATAACTCTAGTTGTTCTTCTGAGAGATGAGGACAGAGGCATTCTTAGAAGTCACCCTATAAGACTGCTTGTTTGCTTAGGATCTTACCTGTCTTTCTGGAAGGCTATGTGGTTATTTGGACAAGGAGAGCGTAGTGATACTTGTTGATTTGTTGTTCATTTAAGGGATGCATGTTTGTATATTTGTTTACTTCTCAGGTATGTTTTTGAATTGTCGTGACTGAACACGGGGCCTGAAGAAAGTGCGTGACACTGAGGGCAGAGACATACACAGACAGGCTTGCAGAAAACAGAAGGATCCAGGATCTGTGGAGCTCTCTACAAATACCTGCAATTAATTAAATCCTCTCTCTTTTAGGATCGAAAAACGAAGAGACCCTTCAAAACTGTCCTTTTCCAAAATATGCTGGTGCAGAGTGACGTAGCAAAGTAAGGAGGTCTTGCTTTTTGTTTCAGAGAGGCACTGAAACACAGACTCAGCCAGCCTGGCTAATTGAATTCCCGTACATCCACTTCTTCATCAATGAAATGGCTAATAATAGTATCAACCCTGATAGAGTTTTCAAGAGAAAAAAAACATGAGTTAGTATGTGCAAAGCCCTTACAATCGTGTCTGGCACATAGAAAATGCAATTATTATATATAAGCTACATTATCGTCAAAAAATATTTGAAGGCAATGTTTTTTTTGGTCCATATTCCTTAATGGAATATGTGTCATTATTGTTTTCCAATTGTTATATATAAGCTATGCTATAGTCAAAAAATATTTGAAGATAATATTTGTTTTGGTCTATATTCCTTAATAGAATACACATTGTTATTGTTTTCTGTGTGATTCTGAGAACAAATGCATCTCTCAGTATATAACTCTGCCCAGGGCCAGCTTCACAGATGTGCAACCCCTACGGGCCCCCATGCCTCTTTAGCTTGAATGTGAGCTAACAAAAACTACATTTTACTTTTAAATACTACATGTATCAGCATTGCATCTTGAATGCAATAAACATAGTATTGGGTAAAGAGTTTAAAGATGCTTTCTTTCCCTTTGACACTCGGTACTTTGATGTAGGAGCAGCCTTGTGTGCATTTGGGGGGTTGGGGTTAAGCTTTACAGTTAAAGGATAGGATTTCTTGTCCAGACAAAATTAGATCTCATGACCTAATTTAGGGGAAAACCAGACCCCAGGCATCAGAACACCTTGTTAAAGCTCAAGAATTTGAATCATTTCCCTGGGTTTAGCCTCGTCTAAAGCATTAATGATTGCTTTCACTTCTCCATAGCTCAGTTTCGACATCTAAAGGCTGGAATGTTAAACTTGCCACACAAGTGGCCCCCAAGTTTGTCAGATAGCAGATTCAGTGTCCCTCTGATGTATCTATGGCCACTCAATCCAACATGAACACTCACAACCGACGTGATCCAAAGCTGAAGTCCGTCATCATCAGTGCCACAGAATGATTTGTGTTTGGGAACTTCCTCATTCTTAGCAAAAGAATGAGTAACTTTCTTCTATTTCTGTTATATTAGAACAAGTAAATATTTACAAAGGATGTTCAAGTGTGGTATTCAGTATAGCATGAAGAGATACAGAGTGAAAACAATTATTATGGAAGATGCTAAGTGTCTCAACAAAGTTCAAACTACCTTACAGTTTAATCGAGTGCTATTTTTATAAACCCAACTCAAGCCACTGAGTCATAAGCCTTTTAAAGGTTAATTTTCTTTGTTAGCTACTATAAAAAAGGAAAAATATCTCATGTTTTCATTGATAAAGATGAGCTCATTTTAATACAGATATCGGAGTGCTATAGATCAACAAATGAATATTAGCTGCTATATTGGAACATGTGTATGTATATACACACATATGTATATACACACACATATATACACTGATCCCTCACTTATCACGGGTATTACGTTCTAGACCCGCCCCCCGCGATAGGTGAAAATCCGCGAAATAAGAACCTTACGTTTATTTTAGTATTTACTTACAGTACTACAAAATCCCATGATTGGGGAATTTTTTATAGCAAAAAATCCGCGATAAATAATTAAATATAATATTTTTTAAAATCCCACGATACAATGAGACCACGATACGTGAACTGCAATATAGAGAGGGACCACTATATATGATTTGTCTTAATGTGTCATTATGAGGGCAATATAAGCTTTTAAAGGAATTCATATATATACTTTGTGTTTGCTCTACAATGACATTTTCAAAGAATGTTTTCTAAGAGAGCACTCAAATACCATTTTGAGATTGTTAAGACCTTTATTAATTTGTGTTCCATCTTAGCAGAAATTATGCCTTCCTCATTTTTGTATTTCTAGTAACTATCAGGAGCCAGGCCATGTATTTGACAACCACAAACACATGCTGAGTGGACATGCAGGAACACGTGGACATCAACAAACCACATTTAGAAATCTGTCTCCCTGCTTAGTACACAAATTTTGGATCTGCACAAATGAGCAGCAATCTGATTTGGAAAACTCGGCCCTTAATGTATTTCCCTTAAGACTGAGTTGTAGTTTATCTCCTTGCCTTTACAGAAGGTAATTCATCAGTGGATCTGGGGTTTCCTAGCCTTTCCCTTCCCCACAGGTCTTCCTCAGGGGCCATGTCTGAAGAGAGGCCCTTCTGTCTACGCTGGCTTATTCCATCTACAGTGGTGTCCTGAAGGTCTCCTACCAGCAGCAGGTGCAAGAGGTTGTCAATAATTAATGGGAAGATGGGCCCAGTCTTCTGATAAACAGGAACTATTTTCCCACTACCAGGGGTAGGACTGATACCCTAAAAATGAGACTAGAATCTTGGAAACCATCTGAAACTGAAGATGCATGAACAGCTTCCTATGGGGCAATAACACGCATCCCCTGAAGTCAGAGAAAGTGGATGTAAATTCTAATGTGCATTGCCATTGCTTATAAGAGTCACAATCCAGAACAATCATTAACAACAGAGCAACTCAGGTTGTGTTACTTGGGATTAAAACTGATTGCTTAACACTTCTTCAAATCTCTTTAGAAGTAGGGACCTTTATGATTTACCATGTCTCCCTAATCAAGGAATACTCTAGAGATGACTATTCTGGAAAGGGTTAGATAAAAAGAATCAATAATTCACGAAATTTAATCTTGGGAAAATGTCAGGTTTTTATTTATTCCTGTTTTAAAGGAACAGAAATACAGGAAAAAGCACTTCTGATTTAAAATGTAGGTCTGGCACTGACCAGTATGGCTCAGGTGATTATGGGTTTGATTCCCAGTCAGGGCACATGACTAGGTTGTAGGCTAGATCCCCCATGGGAGTGCATACAAGAGGCAAGCAATTAATGTTCCTCTCTCACATAGATTTTTCTCTTCTTTGCTCTCTCCCTCCCTTCCTCACTCTCCAAAATCAATAAGCATGTCCTTAGTTGAGGATAAAAACAAACAAACAAACAATCAAACAAGCAAAAACTTTGGTCTGCCCCTGAGTCAGTTTATCAACCTTGTAGCTTTCTGGGAGTTTGAGAAGCAGATTTTATGGTTACCTTAGGTGCTCAAAACACATGCACTACCTTGGTACCACTTCTGACCTTGAGGGTCCACCTAAGTTTATTTTTTAATGAATATTATTGCACATACAATTCTAGAGATTGCACCTAAACAATTCTAGAATCCCCACTCTCCCACCTTTGCCTAAAGAGCAAAATAGACAATGTGGGTTTCAATAGAAGAGACATTTTGCTCTTCCCTTGGGATATTCATCTAACATAGAGCCTACAGCTGGACGTTTCCCTTTTCTCTTACGACTTAGCCATGACCTTGAGATGTGGAAGATCTTTCCTCCAACTGTTTTTAATGGCTTTCCTGAAAGCCTTATTTATGTGTGTTGAGACATTGAACTCTAGTGCTGGGTTAAGACTTCAGTCTCAATGAAGAAAAAGCAAACATATTAAGTTGTAAGTACTCTGTTCGTAAGAAGAGTATTGAAAAATAACACCCTAAGGAAACCAACAGAACTTTAGGTTATCTGATTTCTTGCCACATATGGTTCAATGCACCGCTAATGATTTCCATTGAAAAAGTAAATTCATTTAGAAAGAAGATGTTTTGTTTTTGAAGAGGACTTTACGTTCTTTTTTTTAAAGCTAAAAGCATTGACTATTTTATTTTTGCATTTCACAATACGAATGAAAATTGCTTTTTTGTTTGTTTGTTTCATTACTCCCCACCCAAACTGTTCTCTCTTTGATAGAGAGAGGGAGTCTTCTTTGTCATGCTGTTACAGACACCCGGTCCCAGCACTGCAATCTCCTGGTGAAGAAGAACAAGTAACGTAACACTGGTAGAAAGAGGTGCCCCTCTCTCCTTAACTGTCTGGTGGAGTCATTCCTGGCCAAGTGGGCACCTCCATAGAATGAGCAACATTGGCATGTGGCCTCCCGTAGGCCATCCCATTCCAAGGGCAGCTCCCACTGGCATCATCCCAGGAGGAGGAGGGCCTATCATTGGCATCATAGAAGGACCCCCCCCTAGGGAGTGCAGAGGAGGAACTGAAAGACTGGGGGGAGGCGGGATCCTTGCCCCTGCAGGAGGAGGAGCAGAGAATGGAGTCGGAGGTATCTTTCCTACTGAACGGCTACAGCTGTTTTGTCAATCAGGCTCTGAGCCTGCTCTTCCATCTACTTCTGACAGTGATCTTTCACGTCCACTTCGTGTTTCCTACGCTGCAGTGTGTCTGTCTCACGGGTGGAGAGTCATGGGGGAGGGATGCACCACAGTAGTCACAGTAAAGCTCAGGCATGCCACTCTGCAGGCTGTTGGCTAGTACGTTCCACGAAACTGAATGTTCTAATGAATACCCCAGTTCTATAGAAGTGTGATTGATTCATTCTGAGAATTGCCAGTCATGCGGTCTAAATATATGTTTGCTTGAAACTACAAGTGCCGGACCACTGGTCCACAACTGGGGGTTCACACACACATGCACCTCAGAGAACTGAGAATTTTGTGGGGATAACATCATTTTTTTAAATATCTTCCCAAGAACTGTGCGTGTATTCACACGTTACCCATGATCACATCCCCTGCCACAGTAAATCTTCTGTTTTACAAAGAAGGAGTCTACCTTCTGTTCTGGTGCATTGTTCCAAGGACTAAAGACCTCAATTAAAACTATGGGTTTTGAGGAAACTTTATTCAACGATAAATTCTTTTGCTATAAACCTGCTGCACTGCATATGTTTCAATTAAGACACAAGTGGGACCCAAGCATTAGCACCAGAGTGTTTAGGCTGAAGACAGGATGATCGGAATTCATATAGATGGTGGAAGTGACGTTTCCTATTTCATAACCTATCTCCAAACCATGCACAACACTACATGCCAACGCTAGGCTAATTAATTCACTAATTATTCTCTACACGCACACTTTCGGGAGAGACCCTTGTGAATAAAAGCAAGGGAAGTTTCAAACTGAAAACATCTTTCCCAATGATTTTAAATGCACTCTAACAAAAGCTATACTCTAAAGGGTTATGAAATATGACTTCTGTTCATGAACTTGAAAACTTGACTTGGTAATAGTTAACATAAACCCTAATCTTTCTTTGTGCTTGTGAGCCAATTTCTTTGGGTAGATTGGGACATTAATAATTAGATTATAAGCCATTTAAAATTTAAGGTTCCATGATATATGGATTCTGTCTCGATAAAGCTCTCATATAAAATTGAAGTTTCAGGTTCTAGCAAGATAATTATGCTTTGAAGTAACTGTTAACAAATCAGAAGAGCCTATTTTAATTCTATCTCATCATTGGTTCATTTTATTTCCCTTCAAAAAGTAATAATACTTTATATTTACATTGCAATTTATAATTTTTAAAGATTTTTGACCTATGTAGTCTCAGTTGACACTTATAACAATTCCACATTGTGAGCAGGATGTCATATTGTTGAGGGGACTAGGGCTCAGAGAGGAAAACATAAAGCTTGAACCAAACTTGGTTCTTCCAATTTGTGGTCCAGTTTTCTATTCATTTAGTCAGATTGATTCTGAACAGTTAGATAAAATCCTCCACATGAAAGCTTACAAGTGTTTAGAGCCTGTGTGTTCAACCTTCCATGAAGAACAATGGCAAAAGTAATAATAATAAAAGAGGCAGAATGATAAGTACAAGATGTGTTAACACCAATGTAATTGATTATGAAAATTTTCTGGCCAATAGGCAATTGTTGTTTTGTTTGTCTTGAATCTTTGTTTGATTTTTTAGAGAAGTTTTAGGTTCATAGCAAAACTTAGAAGGTTGAAGAGATTTCCTATATTTTTTTTACTCCATACATTCATAAAGGTGATAGTTTTAACCCATTACTAAAATATAAGCTTCAGTAATTTGAGTAGGTAACAATTCAAATGTTATCCAATGTTGTCATTAAATCATTGTGTTCTTTGAGACTTGGAACAATATCTTGTGGTTCTCAAATTGGATTGCAGGGAATACATGACTTCACTAAGATTCATTGAACTTAAAATGGGTAAAATTTATATCACATAAATTGTACCTCAATAAAGCAGCTAAAGCTACAGACCCACTGTTGTGGACTGAATCGTGTCCCCCACAAAAAATTCATGTGACAGAATCTTAACCCCCAGTATTTCAGAATGTGATGGCACTTGGAGATAGGGCCTTTAAAAAGGTAATTAAAGAAACATGAAGTCATTAATGTGGGCCCTGATCCAACAGGACTGGTGTCCTTACAAGAAGAGGAGACTCAGACACAGATACACATAGAGGGGCCACCATGTAAGGACACAAAGAGGAGATAGCCACCTACAAATCAGACAGAGAGGCCTCAGAAGAACCCAACCTACTTGATCTCAGACTTCTAGCACTAGAACTGTGTGAAAATGGATTTTTATTATTTAAGCCACCCCCAACCTGTGGTAGTTTGTTACGGCAGCCCTAGAAAACAAATACACCCCCAAACACAAACCCAAGTACTATGTCACCTAACACTATGTAAATCTAATACATTTCCTGTGTTAGCTGCCTGGCAAGCTTTAAAATTTATGTTCATCTCTGTGAAAGCTACCTGTATTTCCAAGATCATGGCAACCATAGACACTCACTTCATAGGCCACTATTTTACTCATCAAAGTTCCTGTGCTTAAATTTCAGTTATTTGTATGTTGATGTTAATTATCACAGACTTTACTAACAAACTACCAAAATATAATATACACCATAAAGAAGCTCCCTAGGCCCTAGCTGGTGTGGCTCAGTGCCAGCCTACAAGCCAAAAGGTGGCCAGTTCGATTCCCAGTCAGAGCACATGCCTTGGTTACTGGCCAGGTTCCCAGTTGGGGGCGCACGAGAGGCAACCAATCCAATAGATTTTTCTCTCCCTCTCTTTCTCCCTCCCTTTCCCCTCTCTAAAAATAAATCAATAAAATCTTTTAAAAATTAAAAAATAAAGAAAAGAAGCTGTTTAGCTTTCTGAGCTACACAGCTCAAGTCACTGGTAGACACACAGTAAACACCGGTAGCCAATACCTGGGCAGAGTTTCCTTATTAAACACTGAGTGTATATTGGTAGTCACGGTGGGGGCTGCCCAAAAACCTAGGCCAAAGAGAAGCAAGACAAACAATGAAATTCTTGCCATTGTGACTGGGCAGGCAGTGTGGAGAGTTGATATAATTAGAAAGCATAGAAATCAAGTGGATAAAGCAAGTATTGTTTCTTAACAGTAAAATTTCCCCTGTTTCAATTCTCTTCTTCATGTTGTACCACAGCAACATGTGGTACACTGAGATCCTGAAATAGCAGAAAAACACTGGGGTTAAGTATTGTTTTTAGTCGGTGGGCCTCCCTGAAGTGAAACATTTACAGCAATGGGCCCTTGCGTTCGTTTGCTCTTGGGGTGTAAAATGTGCGTGCTGGGTTCTCCTTGTAACATTTTGCAGAACCTTTTTCGTTTTAAATCACAGTTGCAAACTAAAGTCTAAACTGATATAAAGAGGAATAAGAAGTCTAAGAACCATCTCAAAAATACAAATACCAGACCCCTTCTCCATTCTAAGAAAATAATTAATTTGTTTGCTATAGAAGTTAAGGTAGAAAAATACCCTAACAGAGGGAACTTGGTACTTTAAAGAAAAACATCATGGTCAGTCCATTGACTCCTTGGGTGGTGTTCTATAACCCAGAGATTTGCAGTCCCTACTATTTGTTTCACTTTTTATTTATACCTGTATTTAGACCACTCACTTCTATTTCCCTCCATAGAATCTACAGAATTGGTGATCTGTGAGGCCACCTGCCTCTCCAGACAATCACTAGTAAGATCCCTCATGTTTAAAGACACCTTCCCACAGTAGAAGCTCCCAGAACTCAGCTCTCTTTCTTCTCATTTTCTCTAGATTAATAATATTTAAGAGCTACCAGTTGGAACTGTCATTAAAGAAATCATGTACATGAGATCCCAAATACAGTGATCCCTCACTTCTTGTGGGTATTACATTCTGGACCACCACCCCCACCCCCGCGATAGGTGAAAATCCACGAAGTAGGAACCTTACATTTATTTTAGTATTTACTGTACAGTACCACAAAATCCCACAATATAGCAAAAAGTCTGCGATAAGTAATTAAATATAATATTTTTTTAAATCCCGCAATACAGTGAGGCTGCAATAAGTGAACCACAATATAGAGAGGGACTGCTGTACCTCTCATTCTAAAACCCTGACTAGGTAAATCTAATCCCTTTTGGTATAAGCTGCCTGGTAAATTTTAAAATTTATGTTTAATTTATCTCCATGAAAGCTACCTGGATTTCCAAAATCATGGCACCCGTCGGCACTCACTTCATAGGCAGAGCAAATTTTCTGATGATCTAACCATGCAGCATGGTTTATATAATTCCCTCACCTTTCGAAAGCTTTCTCAGCCCTTGCTGGTGTGGCTCAGTGGATTGAGTGCCGGCTTGAGAACCAAAGGGTCCCTGGTATGATTCCCAGACAAGGCAGACGTTTGGGTTGTGGGCCAGGTCCCCAGTTGGGGGTTCATGAGAGGCAACCATACACTGATGTTTCTCTCCCTCTCTTTCTCACCTCCCTTCCCCTCTCTCTAAAAATAAAGAAAATCTTTTTTTTTAAGCTTTCTCAGATCTTGTGATCCTCTGGCTAAACCAGCACCAACTCCATGCTTACAACAAGACTGGACCACAGAAGAGAAAAATCAAAACATTAAATCAAATGCTTACCCTGAAACACAGTGAAGTTTAACATCACTGAACAACAAATATCTGTGGTTTTATGAATATGTAAGTTACTGGCCAGACTTGGTCAATGGTCTTTAGTTGCCATCATGACTGAAAATCAGTGTAGATACAGAACCTGCCTTATTTCCCTATGTTGACATCCAGGAGACTCATTTCAAAGATAATCGGCGGCGGCGGCAGCCGTCCGTCTCGAGAGACGATGGTGTAGCTTCTTAAGAGTCTATCTGCACCGCCGAGAATGGCTGTGCAGTCCGACTCGGGAGTGACACGGTATCTGTCTCCTCCCGTGTTGAATCGACATCTTGCGATGTCGCTGGAGTGTCCTCTCCAGTGAAGCTGAAGCTACAGAGCCTGGGCAGGGTGATATGGAGGGTCTGCTGTTGCCCATGCAGCAGACCCCCCCCCTCTCTTCGCAGCTGAAGGATCCAAGGGAAAGACGGAGTCAATACAGCTTGGCTTCAGGTGCGCCGCAGGAGTTGCCGGTGTTGACTACAACGTCAAACCGCCTTAGGGACTCCGGCTCCAGATTTTCTGTCGGGGTTTACTCCCCTAGCCTTTCCCCTGAAGAGGTATGCCGCAAGGCAGCGGAGGTTTTTTGGAATCAGAGTTTTCCTTCTCTGTCAAAGATAATAGTGGTTAGCTATTTCAGGGAACATACTTGAGAACATGGAATTCATTCCTGATATAAAATAAAATTGAGAGTGCCAGAGCAGGAGCTCTGGACTGGAGGAAGGAAAAAGAGGTGGCCCTAATCTAACTTGCAGACTTACACACTGATAGAAAAAATGGAATGCTGAGCTAGTCCCTCGTTTCATTAGATCTTTGTAAATGGGACCATAATAACTCCCTTCTTATTAACACTTAGAAGAAAATTCATAAAATTATACAGGGCAAAATCTTAGGGCAAAAGAGGGAATGGAGGCTGAAAAATGTATCAAGGAAGAACCAGTAGCAAAATAATCGATTAAATTTCTGTTTACATTTCTATTGTGATAGATCATCGTTTGTTAGTCTAAGTAGTCTCTGTTACGGCTATATTGAAGTACTGTCTAAGCCTCACTATTAGAAGGTTCATAGCCTTGCCCTGGCTGCTGTGACTCAGTAGATTGAGCGTCGGCCTGAGAGCCAAGTGTCGCTGGTTTGATTCCCAGTCAGGGCACATGACTAGGTTGCACGTCAGGTCCGCAGTTGGGGGCGCAAGTGAGAGGCAACCACACAGTGATGTTTCTCTCCCTCTCTTTCTCCTTTCCCCTCTCTCTAAATAAATAAATAAGTAAGTAAACAAACAAACAAATAAATTATTTTTTTAAAGGTTCATAGCCTTATAAAGTTTGGTAAATAAGCAACAGAATAGCTTCCAGTGCACTCACAGGACAATGAAACATAGCATTTGTAATTGTTGGCTAAAAATAAAATAAAATTTTACTACCTATGTCTCTCTGTGTCTTCATGAGGACTATTTATAAGGACACTAATCATTAGGTTTAGGGCCCAGACTAATTCAATATAACCCCACCTTCAACTAACTAATTATACCTGCAAAGGCCTTATTTCCAAATAAAGTTATGTTCTGAAGTTCCAGGTGGACATGAATTTACAGGGGACATTATTCAAGCCAGAACACTCATCAATGATGAAAACATTTTTTAGAAATCAACTGTCCTCTGAGAGTCAACAGTTTCTAGCCATGTGCATCGTGTTTGGAGGCCAAATACTATTGCTGTTGCTCTTTACCTTGATTTTTTTTTTTTTCTTGTTTTTAACCAAAGATAGTTCCTTGTTTAAAAAAAAAAAAAGCTTCAGGCTGTTGGAGAAATCCATCACCTCTGGTCATGCTTTGAGAACACGACATTTTTCAGGAACATATTCTAATTTTATGCTCCGCTTTGTAGTTACAAAATTGATTTCATTTTTCCCATGTACTCTGTCATCTTCACTTAGATAAACTCACCACACTTGTTGGCTTCAGTTAACAAACAAATATACTACAGAAAACAGATGGTAGTCATCACTTGTCTAAGACTAAGAGCAAAGCTATGTGGTTAAAATATATACAAACTTGAGGAAGTCTCCACTACTCTTCTCATGCAGGGAGAGTGGCAATTTCAGACACTATATCCAGGGAATGAATTCACAATGGTGCTTATTGAAAATGCATTTACAATGGTGCTTATCTGAGGGGAAGAAATAGTTGTATATTTGAGGGGTGTATTTTTTTTTTCGGGAGCGGGGGACCTGAGTTTTGTATTTAGGATTAAAGGGAAAAAAATATTTCCCAAGAAATATTTTTAACATTGATTTTATGGACCCTTTAACCTCTCATGCTTTGGGGCCCAAATATGTTCCTTAAAAAACACACACATATTTAATTCCATAAACTGATGGAAACATTCTAAGTCAGACCCCAACCTCTGATTTCTCATCTCACCCACTTTCATGCAAGGATAGAGCTGCCCTGGGGGTCTGGGTGGGAAGTCTCGATCAGGTCAGCTCCAAATCTCACTTTGGACTAGCCATTCAGCAGAGAAGGAAGCAAAGCAACCCACCCCATGGGGCTGCATTAAACTTTCCATAGTCAACTCATCAGATTCTATTTGTGAACTAATTGAAGAGAGATCCCTTGAAGTCTACAGTGAGAAATGCTTTTTGCAATTTATTTGAAAGCCATGTTCACATATAGCAAGAATAGAGCCAAGTGTGTGGACTACAGCCTTTTTGAGCAATTTTTCTGGGATTTCCCAATCCCTCGCCTGAGCGATGCAGATGTTATCTAATAGGTAACTTTCTTGCTTACATAAGTCAAGATAATCACATTAGTTGTTTCTCCCTGGAAGGGATCCTACCTGAACCAGCTAGCTCCCTGTTGGAAAGGTTCCCTGATACCTGGTGAGGCTTGATAGGAAAAAGGAAACCTGCCTCGCTTTGGCTGAAAGGTGAAAGCATTTCTCAATCTGTACAGTTTAAATCATTACTGGTATTTCTGGTTAGGCATCTTCAGACCTTCATTTCTGTTTCAGGACACTAATAATATTATCTAATAAGACAGTGGAAGATATCACACGTGAAAGCTGTCCTGATTTTCCATTTGCCCATCATTTGCTTGAAATCATGTGGGCGGGTTATGACAGGGACACACTGGCTGAGGCTGAAGTAGATGCCTTTCATTTCCGTCCACCCCCAGGGCAGCTTAAGTTTACATTTTGCTAAACTGAAACAGCACTGCTACGTGACAGTATCCTTTACTTCTTTCATTTACACAGAACACATTGCGTATGTGCAGGAAAGGGATGGTAAACCTAATTATCTGGAAAAGGCTGTGTATGTTAACATCTTTCTCTCTGTTTACAAATCTGCATCACTGAAAAAGAATTTGATATTTTTACAAATAAAATTCACTTAGTAATTATTTTTAATGGCTTCTGATATTCAAGTCACTTCATCTTCTAATGGCCGTGATAACAGGTGCCTCTGAGATCCAGCACCCAAAGTGGGTGGGATCTAGGGAAAGAAAGAACAAGAAACACTCCCTTCACTGTGCACAAACACACTCCTGTTCACTCCCTTGGCTACACGTTGCATCTCCACTCCACCCAGGGCTGTTCCCACTCAAAAGTTGGAAATTCAAACACACTGCCTTAGCCCATTGTGGCTGCCACAGTGGAATACATATATTTACAAACATCAGAAACTTATTTCTCACAGTTCCAGGATAGCCTGGTGGGGTCTGGGGAAAGTCCTCTTCGGGGTTGCAGATGGCTGTTTCCTCATTGTGTCCTCATGTGGCAGAAAGAGAAAGAGAAGCAAACACTCTCAGGACTCACATAAGAGCGCTAATTCCATGGGTGAGGGCCCCACCCACAAACCTAATCACCTCCCAAAGAGCACACCTCCTAATATTATCACATGGGGGAACAGGGTTTCAAAACCTGAATTTTGGAGAGACAAACCTTCAGCCTGTAACACATACCCTTCCTGGGTGACAATCTCTGCCTCCCAGGTCTCACTCCATACGATCCGCTACATCTCTTTTCAATTTCATCAAGAAGGGCCCAGGAGCCTTTCCTTTCCTTCCAATCAGCCATGCGCATGCTCTTGCTTACCCCACTATCCTCACCTCCCTGTTCCCTTGATCTCCTATCATGCCTATCCCCCAAAACCTCAACCTAGACCTAACCAACTGTCCACCTTGTAGCTGTGAGCTGCTGGCAGAGACCTCTCCACCCCACAATGGAACTTGACTTTCATGCTGCCCCACAGGCTCATGTTTTCCTGGCCAGCTGTTCCTCTCATTTTCCTGTGGCTATTTTAGGCCCCTCAGTTTTCTTCAAACCTCCTACACCAGGATGGCAGGTGCAGCCAGCTGAGGAGCCAATGAGTGTCCTCTTCCAGGACACCCAGGAAAACCAACTTCACGGCCCCTCTTGTCAATGGTGTGGCCACACTACTGAGATCTATTCAAGAAATGTGTGCAGAGTAATGCCCCCTTCTCCCAGGCCTTGCCTCTCCGAACTCCCACAGAGGCTTCTCTGTATTTTCCTCCACCTGAGAATGGATGCTAAGGCCTGGCGCCAACTTCAATGTTACCAGTTAAAGAATCAGAGCCTCTATCCAATATGAATAACGCTGTGAAGCAAATCACACACACACACACACACACACACACACCCCTGCCCTCTCTACTGTGCCAGATGGACTTCACTTAAATGAGAAATGAGCTTGGGTGAAATCACTGAGACAGCAGCAGGGTATGAGCTGCTAGGCTGACGTAACACACCCCTCTCTCCCTCATACTCAGCCTGTGGCCTTGCTTCCTGTTCTCCTGAAGAAGAAAATGCTTAATGTATTCTGTTTTATTCTACATGATGGGGGCCAACTTACACTAGCCTGAGAAATTAAGGTTTCCTCGCCCTGCTGTTGGGGGAGAAGAGCTCACAGAGTTCATCCTGTGGCCTCCAGCCTCTAACATCAGCACAGAGGGGACAGGATGGACTCTGCACTCTGCCTTTCTGTGCGCTCCACAGAATTCCGTCCCAATGTAGTGTTTTCATGCCTGCAAGTCTTTTGTTGATCTTCTTTATGTTTTATGATAAAAATAGGTATATAAATTGAAATTGGCCATAAAGATCTATATTAAAACATTTTTTTCTGTATTGAAATAGCTTTACAGTAAAGATATTTGTTAAAAAAAATGATCAAAGAACCTAAACATTACATATTTCAAACCATTAAATATAAAGTAAAATATATATAAAGCAAAATATAAAGTAAAAATGTATTGGGAATACAGCTCTTAAGAAAGGAATGGTGTTATTTTAATAGTTTGGGTTTTTTTCTCCCCTATTAGTTAATGTACCTGTAGAAGACAGACTGAAACTAGTTTAGCATCAATTTTAATCCTATTTTTTGTTTTTATTTTTTACATAATTATGAACATTTTGTTCACATACACAGAAATGGAAGGAATTTGGATACGGAAATGCCACTCAATTATCTGAACTACTTCTTGCCTTTACTGATAACATAAAATTATTTTGAGGATATACCACTAACAATAAGTTTCTTTATTAGTTGCCTATCACTCAAAATAACTCGCTTGAATAGCTGTCAGATTAAAAGCTAATAACACACGTTTACCCTCCTCCAACTGAAAACTCTCTGATATGGAAAACACCCATCGACCATCATTAATCATTCACTTTCTCAACACCTCACTGACCTCCAGCTGTCCTTCACTTGCATGTGCGGGGTGTTCACACCCAGGGACTGCATGCCCCAGTAAGAGTCCTAAGGGATGGGTACGGGGTGGTTATAAAAGAGGAAATGAAAGCAAACTCTCAGGCAGATACATTTTTAAAATATATATATGTAAATATGAAAGTCGAGAATCAGGAAATGTATTCCTTCACACTATCCAGGTTTGTGTACCCCTTGGAAGGCCTTTGCACATCCTCCAACTATATGGAGACCACAGACCAAACCTAATAAATTGGTTGGGTCCCCAAAAGAATGTTCTTTGAGGGGGAGGACCCCCAAAAGCAAACACCATTTTGTAAAGAGACTCTCTTCCCTTAAGGTGGGACCGCTGTCTTAAATTCATTAAAACCTTTTCATATAAATAGTCTGAGTGTAGAGGAGCCGATGGAATTTTAGGTGCACATATTATGTTTGATTGTCTCTGGGCTGGTTATTTTATTTTGTTTTTTTACTTTTTAATTTATTAATTTTAGAGGGGTGGGGGAAGGGAGAGAGAGACACACAGAGAGAGAAACATTGATTTGTTGTTCCACTTACTTATATATTCATTGGTTGGTTCTTGTATGTGCCCTGACCAGGGATCGAACCTACGACCTTGGTGTATTGGGATAACAATCTAACCAACTGACCTACCTGGCCAGGGCTGGACTGCTAATTCTTTTTTTTTTTTTTTTTTTTCAGATTTAATGTGTTTTATTGATTAAAATATTACATTTGTGCCAATTTCCCTTCCCTCTGCTCCCCTCCACCCGGTGGCCCCCCTCCCTCCAGTTGTCCCCCCCTTTTAGATTATGTCCATTAGTTGTGCATACAGTTCCTCCCAACCTCTCTCCGTCTATTCCATTCCCTCCTACCTTGATCCCCAATTCCTATATCATCTCCCTCCCTTTCCCCATTCCCCCTCCCTGTTGACCTCCCCCCAATATGCTTCCCGTACCCACAGTTCCTTTTCCATTCTCGTTGCCTATTTAGTTTGCCTTTGTTTCATCTCCCTAGCTTCTGTTTTTTAAACCAGTCCCTTTAACATCTCATATAACAGTGGTTTGGATCTAATGAACTCTTTCAGTTTTATTTTGTCCTGGAAACACTTTCTCTGTCCTTCTATTCTGAATGACAATTTCGCTGGATAGAGTATTCGTGGTTGTAGGTTTTGGATTTTCATTACTTTGAATATTTCTTGCCAGTCCCTTCTTGCCTGTAGGGTTTCCCTTGAGAAGTCAGCTGATAGTCTAATTGGGACCCCTTTGTACATAATTCTTTTCTTCTCTCTTGCTGCTTTTAAGATTCTCTCTTTATCTTTAATTTTTGACATTTTGATTATAATGTGTCTTGGAGTGGTTCTCCCTGGGTCCAGTCTCTTGGGAACTCTCCTTGCTTCCTGGATCTGCAAGTCTATTCCCTTCCCCAAGTCTGGGAAGTTCTCCTTTATTATATTTTCACTCAATTTTTCAAGTTCTAGTTCATCTTCCTCATTCTCTGGCAAACCAATGATTCTTATGTTGGGCCTTTTATAGCTGTCCCAGAGGTTTCTGATCCTCTCATTGTTGCTTCCCATTTCCTCTCGCTGCATTGGTTGACTGCTTGTTCCTTCTCCATATTCCAGTTTGTTGAAATGAACTCTGGATTTTTTTTCCTCACCATCTGTCTCGTATGCGGTTTTGTTCCTTTCGTTATGAAAGTTTTTCGCTTCTTTCTTATCTTTTTCCTGCTCTTTTGTGAATTCTGTAAGCCACCTGATAACAATGGCCCAGAACTGAGCCTCTGACAGGTTTCTTATCTGTTCATCTGTCAGGTTCTCTATCTGCTGCCTGGTGAGTTGTGTCACCGGGATTTCTATAGTTGTCTGCCTCATTTTGACAGATGCGTTTTGTTTTCTTGGGCCGGCTGTCGGGGGCAGTGCCTGTGTACTCGTAATGACCCAGCGACCGGCGCCGTTTGGCGTCATAAGTCAGCGACCAGCGCCTGTCTGCGACCTATTTCGCAGCCCTGTGGTGCTTTCTTTGGGGGCGGGGGTCCAAGATGGATTCACACAGTTATTCAGCTAGGAGACCGGGATCCGTCCTCCCGCCCCCCTGGGCCTCACTGTTCAAGGCGATGCGGTGGCTGCTTTCCCCAGCGCCGGAGTCGCGCACCGCCAGGGGCTTGACCGCAGCCGGGATTCCTCGCCGGGGTCGCGCACCGCCAGGGGCTTGACTGCAGCCGGGATTCCTCGCCGCCCGCCGCTGTCCCAGGTGCGACAGCAAACAGCGCTGCCCTCTTTAACTCTTACCTGCCCAAGTGGCACCGCTGGTTTATAACTTCATATGTTGGACTTCCATGTAGTTTTATTTTCTGGAATTTCTAGTTATCCTTTGTTTTGAAGTAGTTGTATTCCTCTCTAGTTGTAGAGGGAGACCTAGCGTGTCCGTCTAAGCCTCCATCTTGGCCGGAAGTTGGACTGGTTATTCTTAAAAGACAGGTGTGTGACCCATGGTTAGTCATCCGGCACCTTTACAAAAAGAGCTCTGTGGCCATCTGTCCTGGGGCAGTCTGGAGTGAGAAGACATTCACTGACCCCTGGGGGCTGTTGGCCCTGCGGAGAGAGCTAGCTGCTCCTCCCTGATCAGAGGAGGCAAGACTCAGTGTCCTCCAGCACGTGAGGCTTCAAGGGAAGCAGCAGCCCCCATCCCTTCTCTGTGGGGAGGGACAGCTGCGCCCGACCACAGGGGAGGAAAGTTCGATCTCCGACTCCTGTTGGAAAGGACACTACTGTCCTTTGTGCCTTTTGGGTCTAAGGAGGAAGAGGGACAGCATTAAAACTTTGCTTTGCTCATATCGTGAGTCTGCATCTTCTATGTAAAGAGACTCTAGAACGAGAAAGTGACTGGTAAGCAAATCAACACCCTAGGGCTTCTGGCGGAGTCGGTTTGCACCTGTTTGGACCTGCCTCTGGCTATCACATCATCTCACAGGTTTACAGTAGCTTTGAGATGCTGCCTTGCTCCAGTCTTCCTGGTTCGATTAAGGGTGATTGCGATGGACGTGGAATCACAGGCACAAAACATGGCTGCCCGAGACTTCCCCAGCATCAGGCAGAGGAGACTGTCCAGCATCAGGGACAAGAGCAGGTGATCTCTCCTGCACGGCTGGACACCTGCTGCCAACCTCCCATCCTCTGCCCCCTCAGGGTCAGAGACGTGTTTCCTCCTTGTCACCATGAACCCCTCACACTGGCTGAGGAGACCCTCTCCCCAGCTCTTCAGGGTGTTCCACCTAAGTACCCCCTTTCTCCTGCAGTTCCCCTGCCCCTCTGCTCTTACCTGCCCTCCCCAGCTCAAAAATACTGACAAGTCCTTAGAAACTTGTTTTTTCGGATATTGACACATAAAATGCAGACACAGTAATTAAAATCCTTGGAAACTGCAAAAGAAATAAAGAAAGAAATAGAGTCCAGAAACAGACCAAACTGCATTCCAGAAGGTAATTTGTAGTCAGGTAGGCATTTCAAATAAATGGTGGCAAGGGCACTGTTTAATCAACAGTGTTGGATTACAGTCTTGAAGATAAAAACATCTGGATCCCTACCTCACTTTCTAAGCCAAAAGATGAGCAAAAAGTTTAAACATAAACAGAAAACCACCAGAAGAAGTTGTAAGGGAATTTGTTTACAGTCTTGCATGGAGCAGGCACTTTTAAACAGAGATACAAAATCCTACATTTTAAAGGAAAATACTACTAACTCTGCATTACATCCCTGGTCAGTTAGAAATTGCTTCTTTATTTTTCTGTTTTTCTCACTAACCCCTAGGATCGTGAGGACAGAGACTGAGTGCATCTTAGTCGGCTTCCAGCAGGTAAGGTGGTCTAGACACTGTGTTTAGAAGGGTAAGTATTTCACAAAAGTCATCCTTACAGCAAACGCTCACAGTCCCAGTTTCTTGGAAAGATGCCTGACACAAACGGCCTTGTACGGGGCTTTCATCTCAGTGATCAACACGTCCTTAACTTAGTTGAAACCATAGGCCTTAAACATGAAATGGCCAAATGCACCTTGAGAGTAAGGTATAAATGTGTTTGAACTGGAGTATGACTGGATTCCCGTGGTAGGAGCCCCAGACCTGGATGTCAGGCCGCTGCAGTGAGTGAGAGCCACAGAGGCCCCTGGAAAGGACCCCAGGCCCATGTCTACAGACCACCTTGGTGACGGGACATACAGCCTGCACATTTCCCCTTGCCATAGTCCCAGCTGAGATCCCGCTACAGATACACTGTTTCTCTTCGGATTAGATTAAGAGAGTCAGTGTGATACAGTAAGCAATATATATTTGTTTTAATTCCCATTTCTGACACAGAGGTTCTAAAATCTTTGAAATCTTTGGCTTGATGAGAGTGTCTTTTGTATGCTAACGACGGCTGGGGGCTGGGGTCCCCTAGGTCACTTCCAGCTGGGGACTGGTCTCCAGAAGGGCCCAGACATGATTAGTGGGATGGAACTTTCTGCCCCACCACCTGAGGGAGAGGAGAAGGGCTGGAGGTTGAGTTCAGTCACCAATGGCCAATGATTTAATCATCTAGCCCTACATAATGGACCTTCCATAAAAATCCCTAAGCAACAGGGTTCTGGACCTTCTGGGCTGGTGAGCACATCGAGGTGCTGAAGAGCATGGTGTGTCTGGAGAGGGCTTGAAGTGTCCACACCCCTCCCCGCTCCCTTTGTTTTATGTACCTCTTCCATTTGACCATTCTGCTGTGGTGTTCATAACAACCTGGTAAACTAAGTAATGTCCTGAGTTCTGCGAGCACTCTAGTAATTATTGGACTTCAGGAGGGGTTCGGGGGTACCCCCAGTTTATAGCCAGTGTGTTCAGAAGTTCAAGTGTAAGGACAGTCTTGGGGACAGAGCCCTTAATCTGGGGTGTCTGCACTAACTCTGGTGTCAGAATTGAATTGAATCCAGAGAATGAGAAGATTGTGGGGTAGAAGAACTCCCACACATTGGGAGTCAGAGTGGAGGTTCAGAAGCCAGTAGTCAGGTACCACTAAGCTGCTGAAACCGTGGACCCTCCACTTCCCTGGGTGCTTGGGCCTCACCCCACCTGAGCACAGAGTGCAGGACCGCTCTCTCCCTGCTGGAGAACTAGGTACGAAGATCCAGGGCTGTGACTGGCAAGAGTGTGAAGTGTGGGTCGTCCTAAAGCAGTGGAGTTCTGAGGCCCATTGGGAAGTGTGCGTGGACTTGTGACTCTCTGAGACAGGTGCTCTTCTTCTCATTTTGGCCTCTTGGGTGACTGTCCTCATTTGTTATATTAACATACTAGCTTTCTTCACATTGATACTTTCAACACTAAAGCTGGAAACCACTGGCAGCTTTATGTCAACAGAAGATGGTGATATTACCTTCCTAGGTATTAATCATAGTAATAGCAAACACGTGGCACTTACTGTAGGCCAGACACTGTTCTGAGTTCTTTTCATATGTTAACTCATTTCACCCCCACAGCAACCCTAAGAGGTCAGTTCTCTTATTGTCCTTCATTTACAGATGGGAAACTACATCACAGAAAGATTAAGGAATTTGCCCAGTGCCTCACAGCTATTAAGTGATGGGTTCGGAACCAGGCTATGCCCTTCTGCTTCTCATAAGATACATTTCTGAACAGACCTCAGAAGGAGCGACAGTCTCAGACATCCATGGGAACTGTCATTCAGGCCTCAGAAGCCTTCCAGCCTTCAGCAGATACGGCAGCCCCCAAACACACATACAAAACTATGAGAAAGGCCTTCAGTCAGCTACTCATTTCTGAACATCTGATGTCAAAAGAATGGAAGAAATGAGTGCGCACACACGCAGTAAAACACTAATTTTGGAAAGTTGTTGGGAAAAAAAAAATGCAATTCTGTTAAAGAAATTCCATTAATATTTTGAAGGACAGCCTTATGGAGAATAGAAGCAATATAAGTCTCTCCTGAAAAAAGACTTATGTCCTTAATAACAGAAAATAATAGTCTCTGCCTTGTTTATGTTTTTTTATGAAAATGGATCTCCGAATCATTGTTTCATCAAATGCAAACATAGAACAACAACCACAAAAACTACATAAGTTCAAGCCCTGAGAGATTTATCTAAAAGAAGGTAGGAAGGCTGTCTTCCCCTCCCTGACTCCCTGATCTAGGGTTCCTAACATCTGGGAAGAAAGGAGACAGGGAATCCTTCTATTAAACAGCCACTACTTTTGAAAAGCTAGACTATAATTTTTACTTTTAATTGCTCTGCTTTTCAGTTTTTTTCACTGCAACATGCCCCATATATGTATCAAAGAGTGTTTACAACATGTGAACAAATTAAAGAATAATTACAAGTGAGCACTTGTGAAGGCACCATCACTCACGTCTAAAGGCTGGGTCAGGGTTAAGAGGTGGAAAAGCTACCCAGCACTGTCACCACTGGCTGACGTGGCCCACAGAGAGCTCCCAGAGGGGCCTCTAGTCTCTCTCTCCTCACCTGTTCTCGGGGTGTTGACAAGGTGACTGGACTAGTCTGGTTGGGCTGTCATAACAAATACACAGACTGGATAACTTAGACCACAGAAATTGATTCTCTTACAGTGCCAGAGGCTGAAAGTCCAAGGTCAAGGTGCCAGCAGGTTCGCCTGCTCCTGAGGCCCCTCTCCTTGGCTTGCTCAGCTTCTCCCTGTGTCCCCATGATCCGTTCTCTGCGTGTGGGCATCCCTGGTCTCTTGCTCTTTTTTTTTTTTTTTCATTAGCAATTTTTTATTGTATTTTTCCCATTATCACTTATCTCCCTCATACCCTCTTCCACCTCCCCCTACCCCCACCGCCGCAATCGTCACACTGCTGTTCATGTCCATGAGCTCTCTCTCTCCTACTGTCTCTTTATGGGTCCAAATTTCCTCTCCCGACATGGACACCAGTCAGATTGGATTAGGACTCACCCTAATAGCCTCACTTTAACTTCGTCACCTCCTTAAAGGCCCTACCTCCAGATACAGTCCCATTTTGAGGTACCGGAGGTTAACGTCTCAATATGTGAGTGGGAGGGAGGGTAGGACATAATTCATCTCATAACAGTGACCTTGAAGCCAAAGATGGTGGAGTCACAAGCTCCTGGATCCCAGAACCACCCTGTGGAAGAGAGAAGTCTAAAGCACCTCTCAACCAGACACATCAGGATTAGACTTCACGTGACCAGCACGTGACATTTTCATTTTGCTAACTCGCTTTATATTTTGGGATTGTCTCTAGCAGTTAGCCTGCACTGAACAATATTCAGGTGAAAGAAAACTCAACCATCCCCTACCAAGTTTGTCTCTTTAAATCAGGTATTAATTAATATCCTAGCTTCAGGCGAGGAAAGGAAAAAGTGGGCAAGTACAGAGCAATGATTGGTGAAATTGACCATGCACATCAGGCTCTATAATGAATTCATACACTGATGCTAAATTGTAAGAATAATTTGAACTGATTTTCTTTAGGTACAATAGATAGTTCTGGTTGTTCTGTGTGCCTGAAAGGTATACAGAATTAACATATCTGAATTAGTTAATCTGCACGTGTTCAGTAAATGAATCAAGCCCCACTTTCTGACAGCTTTACAATCTCGACTAGGTCTGCTGAAGTGTGATGGCTCAAAACAGAGGGACTGGCGACACCCTATGGCCTTCTGTTTGGAGGCACACATCACGACTTTAAGGGAAGAGCAAGAAGAACTGGAAAGTCGCCTCCCTGACAGCTTGCGTGTCCTAGTTGGCTAAAAGTGTGACGTCTCTCACTGAGCAGAGAAAAGATGTGGAGCAAAGATTGGGGACCTAAGCAAGCGTGTCCTGTGGGCAGTCTGCCTGAGCGGAAGTGCACCTATGGCATGTAGGGGATGAAGGATGCTCATCAACAGAGATGGGCATGCGCAGATTCCCACATCTGCCCTCAGCTTCCTGCTGCCCAAGGCAAACAGCATTTGTTGCAGCTGCCCCCACTGCTGTGCTCACCTGGTCTCTTGTTGCAGCCTCACTGGGTGCTCCCCCTCTTCAAATCTTTTCTCTCTTGGACAACTTTATCTAATCTTCGGTGGCAAGAGAACTCGCTCTGCTTGCCCCTCCATTCCTCCAGAGCTTTTTCATCTTTGGAAACTAAAAGCCAAGAGCTTAGTCCTGGTTTCTCGGGTCCACTATGACAAGTGTCCCTTGAGGCAACAACAGAAGGTTCATGAAGTAACCCTCCAAAACCTGTCACTATGTCAAAGCATTTTCTCATCATACTATCAAAATAAAGAGCTGGAACAATGTCACCCTCATGTTGTTCGGCTGGGGGAGAAAACTATCAAAGAAAGCCACGAGTTATCTAAGGAAACATTTACAGCCAAAGGCAATCTGTCCTCCTCTGGGAATCCCTGGCTGGGGATCCAATAGGACCACGTGGTCACACTGTACTCAACAGAGAACTTGCCTGCTATCGGGTGAAATGAAACACCCCTTAGAGATGACAGGAGGTTTATGGGTTACCAGGCACTGGTGTCCTCTTGCAGATAAAGCGTGGCTCTGTTTGGTGCCATTCCAAAGGCACATGTCATCTGTGGTGTTCTGGTCAGAACTACAACCATGGAGAAGGGGTCTTCTGTTTAGATTGCAACAGCATTGAACAAGGCTTCCGAATACATTCGACATAGAATTAAACATCAGCCCGTCCAGGACGGCCTAGTTCCCTGTTCCACAGCAGGTTGAAGATGATCAAAGTCAACCTCTGGAGTGAGCAGCACTGCTGAAAGGGATTCAAAGACGAAAGTACAGACACTCTGGAGAATGATAAAGAAAAAATGCTTTATTAGGGGAAGAGTATAAATCAATAGTAAGGCGTGGGGGAAGGCAGAAGGGAATTTCAGGGGTAATACACCACCATCCGAGCTATCAGCATCCAGTCACAGAGCAACACACTGGGAAGCCCCGGGGTGGTGGTCCTCCAGAGCCTCGGTGGGAAGGCTGCAGGTCCCTGGCAGCGAGTCCACCCCATGGGTGAGGCTTCAAAGGACCAATCCCCGCTCCCTAGCTTATATAGATCTCACTAACAATAATTATATGAAGGTAATCGTGCTCTGCTTGACAAGAAATACCTGGTGGATCCTTGGCCCCTGGGAATTGGCCAGATTCTCAGAGTACAGGAGCCAGCTCTCCCCATTCTAGCATTCAAGGTCAGTGCAGTCTTGTTTGGGGACGCTTATATTATAGCTCTTGGCACTTTTCTCTCCCGGGATCCTGTCCGACACCATGCCCCCAGTTCACCTTTCAGGTCTTAGCAATACAACCTCATGGGATGTTTAAAACATTAAAAACTTGAAAGAAAATATAAGTGGCAGTTACTGGTCAAGCTTCAAGACCAGAGTATTCTTACAAGGCTCCTATCGCTATAAGACTTTATGGATTTGCGAGTCACAGGAAGCCACAGGTGGCAATCAGTACTTTGGTCCGAGTTCAGACTACTGTTTAAGGTGGGTTGGATTCTCAACTTTCTTTACCCTTCTCTGGGGATGCGAGGCTCTGACAAAGACCAGAGAATCTTCCTCAGATTCAGAAGTAGCCAGAGATGGGCTTACCCAGACACACAGCAGCACTAGGAGCTGGGTCCCTGATCTTGGCCTATTCCAGGGCATCTGAGCAGCAGAAGATAGACGTTGCAAGATGGGTTTGAGCGTTTGGCCATTTGGGTAAGAGGGTGATTTGGTTTGAAGTGTTTCTGCAATCATCTTTTAGACTAGGTGTCCAATCTCAAGAACATTAATCGAGATTATGAATCTTTAATGGGATTTATTGAACTACGCCTCCCAAACACACACATACATGCACACACACAGGGACACACACACTTCACTCTCCCCTGACACTTTCTCACTGTGGAAACTGGTATCAGAAGAATGAGTGATTTTCCAAGTCATCATAGCAAGTTAGGTGCAGTACTTGGGCATGATCCTGGCTCTGAAGTGTCTGTGACTCTAAAGCTTTCTCCACTTCAAAATATTACATCTTGCCCTGGCCAGATAGCTCAGCTGGTTAAAACGTCGTACCAATACACCGAGGTTGTGGGTTCAATCTCTGGTGCTCATGGGCTTTATCAGAGAAGCTACCTACTGGCCATGAGCCACGCCATCTTCCTTCCGCACTACCACAGTCATGGCTTCTGCATGGTGGTCCTCCTACATCAGCACAATGAAAGCTCAAGGTTCCAAATGAAACAGGAAACCCTACGCACAGCCCCCAGTAGGTGCTGAGTGAGTGGTTTGCTAATGAATTAATACATGAATAAGTGACTGAAACATGGTGTGTTGTCAGTGCATTATACACATAGTGAGCATCCACAAGGTACTGCGGGCTTCTGAGGCCTAACATTCTCACAATATTTGGCTATGGGTTAGCTGATAATGGTAAACTTATTGACGATTCTAAGCATGGGTCCCAAATTTGGGTCGCTCTAATGTTCAGATGCTTTAAGCAAATATAAAAATTCATAACACATGAGGAAAAGAGGGCTTGTAATTAAAATACTGATAATCTCCTAGTCGGGTAGCTTAGTTGGTTAGAGCATCATCCCAATATACCAAGTTGAGGGTTCAATCCCCAATCATGGCAACTATAAGAAACAACTAATGAATACATAAGTAGTTCAATCTCTCTCTCTCTCTTTCTCTCTCTCTCTTTTCCTCCCTCTGCACCTCTTCTCTTCCTCTCTCTCTTTAAAATCAGTAAATTAAAAAACTTTTAAATAAATAAAATAAAATACTCTTGCCCTGGCTGGTGTGGCTCCGTGGATTGAGCACTCACCTGCGAACCAAAGGGTCACCAGTTCAATTCCCAGTCAGGGCACATGCCTACATTGTGAGCCAAGTCCCCAGTTGGGGGCATGCGAGAAGCAACTGGTTGATGTATCTCTCACACACTGATGTTCCTCTCCGTCTCTTTCTTCCTCCCTTCCCCCCTCTCCAAAAGTAAATAAATAAAATCTTTAAAAAAATAAAATACTCCTAATATTATATTAAAGTTGTTTTAAATGTATTCATTATTATTCCCAGGACTGCCATTATAGGTAAATTTCTCCCCTTTTTTTCTACCTTTCTGAAATTTTTCATATTAAAAATGTAATTGAAGAAGGGCAGACTGTGTTGAGAATGAACCGAAAGAAGTCAGGTATGGTAGCACCTGTTGCTTGTCAGGTTCAAGGACCTGGCGATAAAGCCAGATACTGAAAAGCAAAGGTCCCCGCCTTCCCAGGGGCCTTACATTCCAGAGTGGGCAGCAGACTGTTAACAAACCCACAGGCCTATATCAAGTGGTGAAGAAGGATAAAGCAGGCTTGAGGTGCAGAGAACGATGGATGGTGCAGGTTCTCAAAGGCTACTCAGAGACGCGGAAGACTTTAAGGTGATATCTGAGCAGAGGCTGAGGGCAGAAGCAGAGGACCAGGCAGGAGGCCGTTACTATGATCCAGGTGAGGGATGACAGTGGCTCTAACTGGAGCTGAACAGAGGAGGGTCCAATTCTGTCTGTACTCAGAAGATACGGTGGGCAGGACTTGACATTGGAGGGACAGGATGTGAAATAAAATAGGAAGAGAGGGCTCCTGGATGCATTGAGACCCCCGAGTTTGGTCTAGTTTGCTTCAGAAGCAGCCCAGCTAAAACCCGGATATCATGTGAAAGATGAATGAAGTTTCACTTTCTGAGCACCTGTTACTTCTCAACACGCGGTCCCCATCCCTTCTCTTGTCTAGATTCACAATAGTCTCATTATCTCCACTTTATAGCTAAACAAAAGGAATCCTGGCCTAAATACATGAGCCTGGTCACACACTGAGGGGGCGTGGAACTGAGACTAAAAAGAACATTTTCCAACTCACCTGGGTGGTTCTTCTAAAGGCCAGTGGCTCCTGCATAACAAGGGCCACGTGTGTCAGCATTGACCTTCTCCGCAACGCCCAGCAAAGCACCTAGCACCCAGCAGGTTCTCCCCAATGCTCACTGAATTAACTCCCCACAGGGAGAGGGCCCAGGCAGCTCCATCATGAAGACCAAGGACACAGCTTGGGAGTCAGACCCATCTCAGTTCTGCCTCAACCTCTGCATTTAGTTTTCTGACTCTAGGCAGGTTTCCAAATCTTGTAATCTTCAATTTACTCCCTTGTTAAAAAAAAAAAAAAAAAAAAAAAGTGGGGATAATCATACTTAGCCCTGAGAGTTGTTGGAAAGGATTAAATGAAATTATACTTACAAAGTACTTAATGCAGCAGCTGGTGCACATCAAGCAATCGGAAAGGGTTGTTATTAAAGCAGGGACCTAGAGACAGCATTTGATGCTTTGTCACTCCCCAGACAACTCTGCAGTTCCTACCAAATCTGTCAGGACCCTGGAGCTTAAAATAGAGCAACTGGGGAGGCCTTTTGTGCTCAAGTGCACTCGGCCCCACCCTGCCAAGCCCAGCTGAGTTGGCTGAAGACCAAATCTGAGTCATGCCAGGTTCCACAGAGCAGTTTGAAGTCCCCAGGGGCCTTGTCCCTGACCAGATCCATACCCCACAGCCAGCTTTCCTCTCTGCAGAAAGATAAACGACACAGGGCGGGGCCTTGTGTGTCTCTGGGTATGTGGGCAACCAGCTGTGGACTGGTGTCTTATCTGAGTCTCTATCCAGCCTTGGATTGTGTGTGATCAGCAGAAAGATCCCGGGGCTGGTATAATACCGGTCACCAGGGAAAAGTGCAGAAGTATGAATGATCAGGTTATTTTTGTGGTTATCTAATTAAACAATGAAAGGTATTTCCATATCAGACCTAAGTAGCTGAAATCCTTTTCAGTCCTGTTAACTCACTGCTTTGCTCGTTCCCCTGCACCGGTTTGGGTCGGGTACGTGGGAACACTCCCTGGGAATAAGCCGAGTCACCCTGTAGAGACAGCTGCGACCCATTTTCAGAATCAACAGATCTGCAGACTTGCTCACTTTGCAGGTTCACATGAGAGGCCGTGCCCTCACCACTGCCTCCTTTCCCTTTGCTATTCCCCCACCTAGGTGGGGGTTTTGCTGGGCCACCCCCCCACCCCCTGTCACTGCAGTGTCCCCTTCTGTTGCTCCGATTCTTCCTAAAAGAATATGGTACAGGGAGCAGGGCCAAGAGGCTTCCAGTGCCAGCCATCTGCCCAGCTCCCCCACGCTGTGCAACAGCAAAAACCACCAAAAGCCTAAGGGAAGTTCCTGAAATGTCCACCAGAAACCTCTAAAATCATAACACTCATGGGCCCCAGCAAGCCGCACCCCTCCTCCAAGGCACTGAGTGTTTTGATGGGTATGCCTGCTTGCTTAAAGGGTCAGGGGTCAGAACCTGAATATTGGTGTCAGAAGGGGGCGGGGAAGGGATATTCTGGTGTAGCCCCGCTGCTCACCGAAGTCACCTGCGGAGCTTGAAGAACACCGGTGCTCCAGCCCCACCTAAAACGGATTGAATCGTTATCTCTGGGCTTGGAGGGGACATTTTAAATCTTCACAGGGGATTTGCATGTGCAGCTACATGTAGGTACCACCACCACCCAGGCCAATGGTCGGTAAATATGAGTCAGAGGCTCCCTTGACAATTACAATAGACCCTCTGGGGGGGGGGGGGCGAACCCTCCTTATACACAGTTTCAGGGGAGACACTGATACCCTAGGTTCCTCCGTCAGGTCAGATTTGCCTTTAGGCAAATGATGAGCAAGGCCCTGCCCACCAATAAGGACCAGGCTCAATATTCCTCCTCTCTCTGTGGTGAACGTTCATCAGAAGCGACTTTCTCTACCAAACCTAACGAAGTGCCACAAATAGTGGGAAAGGCAATGACTGCTGGTTATCTTTATTGAACTGACAGATCTCAGGCAAATCAGGTCATAATACTTAAATTCATCAGTGTGTTGAAACGGGTCCTAGTGAAGTTTACTAAGTCCTTTTTGTTCTTAAAGGCAATTGATAAAGAGAGCTGTTAGAGGTTGACTTTCATCCCCAAAAAACATATGTTGACTTATTCTGTTGTTTTAAGCCACCCAATTTATGGTACATTGTAAGGCAGCCCCAGGAAACTAATACACTTCCTCACTGTCACAGGAATTTAGCTGGGGTGCAGAAACCACACACAAGAGCCGCTAGGGATCTCTGCAGCTGCCCCCATGCCTAGCTTGCTGAAGACATTTCTTTTGAGGCTATCCTCTGCTCTGCCTTTTAGGAAGATTCTACTTGAATATGGATGTTTTCACCTGACTGTTCCACAAATACAAGAAAAGAAAGGGGGGGGGGGGAGAAAGGGAGAGAGGGAGAGAGGGAGAAAGGAAGAAAGGAAGAAAGTCACCCTGACTGGTAGTTCGGTGGATAGGGCATTGTCCTGTGAACCAAAAGACTAAAAGGTCATCAGTTCGATCCTGGTCAGGGCTCCTTCCTGAGTTGAAGTCAAGTCCCAGGTGGGGTCATGTAAGAGGCAACTGATTGATGTTTTTCTCACACATCAGTGTTTCTCTCCCTCTCTTTCTCCCTTTCTTTCCCTCTCTCTAAAAAAAAATAAAATAAAATCTTTTTTTTTTTTAAGTTGATCAACTTCACCTCTTCTTTATATCTCAAATCTGTCTCCTCTTCTTTTACCCCAAACCACTACCAACATTGAGACCTTATCTTTCTACAAGAAGATCCTCTGTAGGTGCCCAGATTCTAGACTTATTTCCCTAAAACCCATCCTTTTATATAGACACGGACTGAGTTACTGTCTCAGTAACTGATTGTGCTGCTCTTATTAGCACAGTCATTCTACAAGTTCAAGTCCCTACCTGACAAGCCAGGGCCGACTCATCTCTCCAGACTTAACTGTAAAGAACCAGCAGCACCAAAGTGTCTCATACGCTCTGCTGTTCTCCTCGTTGTGCATTTGTTCATCCTGGTTCCAATGCGAGAAATGAATTCGTTAACTTCTCATTCTTCAAGACTCAGTGTGATGGTGGGCAGCCTTTTAATGGACTTCAATAACCCCCATTCCTGGTATTCATGCTCTGTGTTCTCCCCTCCTCTTGAGTGTGGGTTGAACCTAGTGACTTGACTCTAAGAACTAGAATATAGCCAAAGGGATAAATGCCAAAGTCACTTCCATGATCAGGTTATAAAAGACTGAGTTCCATCTTGTTCATTCTCTATCCTTTCTCTCTCTTCCTCATTCTTAAGTCCTCCTCTGATGAAGCAACCTGGAGAAGCCCATGTGTTAAGAAACTGAGGGTGCTCGCCAGCCAAAAGTCAGTTAGGAATTGAAGCCCTCAGTCCAGTAACTGTCAAAGAACTGAGAGCTTGGGAGTAAATCCTTCCCCATTTGAGCCTTCAGACTGAGACCACAGCTGTACTCAACACCCTGATTACATCCCCATAGAAGACCCAGTTAATCCATGCCTAGACTCCTGACCCACAGAAACTATGAAATAATAAATGTGTGTTGTTTTAAGCTGCTAAATTTGGGGACAATTTGTTACACAGCAATGTATAAGTAATGCACTCATCTCAGATAATATCTATTCCATGAAGACTTCAGTAGCTCCTGCCAAACACACACACACACACACACACACACACACACACACACACACACACACACTCTGTGAGCCTCAAACCTCCCACAGCACTTTGAGCTTACCTCTTAACAAGGTACTTAAAAGATTAATTGTAATTATCTGTTTTTGTCTTGGTGTCCCCACTAGACTTTAAGACATTTGAGCTGTGACATGTATTCTTGGTTATTTTATCTTTGTATCTCCAGTGTCAAATGTAGTTATTGGCACATATGATCAAAATTATTTTATTGAAGAATGAATGCCATTTTGCTAAGTGAAACTGGGAATTAAAAATGAAATTAGATCTCTGTTATACCTGTAGGAGCTTATAATCAAGTTGGAGAAGCAAACATAAAGTTAATTAACATAAATGTGAATGAAATACATGTTGGATCATGATAAGAAAAATGGAAACATAAGAGATAGAATGTCTTTTCTGATCTAGGCAATTTGAAATACTTCTCAGAGGAAATGGCTTTTGACTTGACCTTGAAGGTTAAAAGAGCTTTAAGGAAAGGAATCCAAAGTTAATGAAAGATAGAAGCACATCCTAGAGAGTGAAGAAATTTAACAGGGAGATGAGTCAGGCCTATACTGGCGGGGAGGGGTGCAGGAGAGGGGAGCCAGGTGGAAATGAAAGTTGGAAATCAATAAGCTTAAAGAGAGTACATGAGGTCATTACTCTTAGAGAAGCTGTTGAAAGCAGAACCTTGGGAAATTGACATTTAAAGAAGAAGAGAAAAGAGGAACTTGTTAATAAGGTAAGGACTCAGGCCCCTGGTGTGGTATGCTAATCACTTTACATAAGTTTAAAGGAGGTGGTGATGCCCAGAGGGCGAGCATGAAGCAACAGAAAAAGAGGCCTGGGGATGTGGCAATTAGGCCACTAGTGACCTTTAAGACAACAGTTATCTATGAAAAATGGAGATGGGAGAAGATTACAAAATAGGGAGAAGACAGTACGTTTGAGGAAGACTTGCCTTTAGAGACGCATCTCAAAGAGAACTTGGTAGACCTGTCATCCAAGACAGTGATTTGATAGTGAAATAACTTTCCTGATCGACATCTTTCTTTATTTGAAGTAAAAAAAAGCCTGACCCTACCTAACGTGTTTCTCTTCCCCAGCAAACACCTTCTCGGTTTCTGACCATTTACAGCTGTTTCATCTGTCTCCTCGGCTAACCTGTAAAATCCGTAAATCAGAGAGGACCTTTCCTTCATCTCTTCACTCAGGATGTACTTAATGGTGCCAATAAAAGCATGATAACATGTGGCTTTTGTAAACTCTTTGTAATGCCGCTGTGTTTTTTAGCAACCGTTTATTGGGGGTTTACTAACTGCCAGGCCCTGGGCTGGGGGTGGGGGGCGCTTCCTCCCTGGTCTCTCCTAATTCCCTGGGCCAGCCTGTGATTCCACCAGGCTGGACAAAATTTTGTCCTCTGCTCAAAATTGGGCCCAGAGTGAGAAAGAACAGAGTTCTGAGGATGAGCAAGTCAAGACTAAAACTTATAGTGGACTTTTAAAATGTAGTTGTAGATGTACATCGTCTTCTCTGAGCTCCTCAGAGTTAACTCTGCTAAAAGTACACTTGCCAGCACGTCGCGGCCACAGAAAGTGGACCGATTATTCTGGTTTGCCCTCAATTGAGGGCATTTCCGGGACATGAAGCTCCTTTTTAAAACCAGAACAGTCCCAGGCCAACCAGAAAACCCAGAAGGTTTCCATAGTCTTTAGGGGTGAAACAGGAAAACATTACCATAAAGAAAGAGACCCATAACTATGCCTCACCAGCAATATTCATGATGAAGAGAACTCCAGTGTGAGCACAAGATGATTCGGGTTGAAAATTACAGCAGTGTTTCGAAACATGTAGAAAAAGACACTTCTTTTGCAAGTTAGCTGCACCTGGGCCATATTAGAATCCTTCCTCCTGCATTATGTTCAAGTGTGTGTATGTGTGTTGGGGTCGGGGGGTGGAGGCGGATGCCCAGTTTTGTCTTCCAGGCTGGGACTCTCCCAGAGCCCCAAGGAATCACCTCTGCAGTGTGAGGCAGGCTTCCATATATTCTTCTACAACTACATTTTTTAAGTCCACTATAAGTTTTAGTCCTGCCTTGCTCATCCTCAGAGCTCTGTTGTTTCTGAGGCCACAGCAGTAAAAATGTCAACGGTGAAAGGAAGCCTTTCTCTCACTTGAGTTGCAGGTGCTGCTTTGTGTCGTCTCTTTCTTTTTTTAAACAACGAGCCAAGGGGGATTTTTGTCCCCCTCCGCTTTCTGATGAGCTGATAAATGTGTATGTTTCCTGAAGATGAAGGATCTTTCTTACTCGACACAGCCACCCGCTGCTCCCTGCCCCTCCTCCAACTCTTGTGCAAATGAATCATCAAGAATGCAGACTGGTTCATTGCGATGTCTTCTATTGTTTGGGTTTTTTTGTTTTTTTGTTTTTTTTTTTAATGGTGGCAACAATTTCTGCTTGGCTTTGCTGCAATAGGGCGGCAGATCCGGGGCAGCCGACAAAACACACAAATTGCTGTTTTGACAGCCTCCTCGAGTCCTTTTCTTCCCCAAGACAAATAGCTCCTGCAGGTCCTTCTCAGTAGGTGCTCTGTTAGCATTACCTGGGAAAAAAGAGAGCGGTTGGGGAGGGCGCGTTTCAGAATGAACTCTAGACTCGTCCATCACAAAATCCCCTCCGGAAATGACACCCTCACCTTCCCGATGGGCTCGCTCTGGGAAGAGCGTGAGACCCTTTCCAGAGTCTGCGTGTCGGCGCTGGAGGTCGGAAAGGTGGGGCAGAGCCGGGCGAGAGGAAGTCCAAGGGAAGCTGGTGTGATAATCATCCTTCCACTCAGAAAGCCCAGGAGTATAAAACTCGGCTGTATCTTATGCTTAGGACGCACTGGGCTGGGAAAAAAAAAACACCTTTGCTCTGGGATGGGAGAACTTGTGTCGCGGTGGCTGGAGGAAACATCTCTGAAGGCAGAAAGCCACCAGTTCAAATCCTGCGTCTTCCACTCATTTGCCAGTTGACGTTGGGGTAAATTGCTGATCCTGGTAGGCGATTTCCTCTACCATAAAGTGAGAAAGATAGTCATGTTTTCCCAACAGAAGTGTTGTGAGCCCTAGATGAAATAATAAAATTGGTTTCTAAAATGCCTGGCACATCAGAGGTATGTGGTGGAAGCCCCGTCCACGTGCATACAGACTTCCACTGGCCCTCTGCAAACCCCGTGGCTGACGCAGCCAAGTTCCCCAAAGCTAAAAACAAAGCCGCCAGGATTTGAACTTGGTCCTCCAAATTAACGAAGTTTCAGTTTCATCGCAAGGGGCGCCCCCACCCGCAGCCCTTCAGGACTCCCTGCTGAAACAGACTTCCCCAAATCTAGTGAAGTCCAAAATAACTCGACAGGATCTTCTTCCTATTTCTTGAGGTGGTATTATATAAATCAAGACCCAAATCTTTATATGAACACGTGAGGGGCTTCCGGCAATTCAATAGTACTCATGAAATCTGTTATGTATGGAACGAAAATAAGTGTTTTACCATCATTAAGAGGTTTCCTATTGAAAACAGATGGCCTCATCAAGGGAAAAACTGCCACTTCCTCTCCGGCTCTAACACTGCCCAGCCACCTTCCCTCAAAAGGTTTCATTTTCATCTAATAATCTTAATTGGGCGAGACCTTCCCGGGCCTTGCAAGGAACCTAATATTCTAACCCCCCATCTCGAAGACAAAGCTGATAGTTACTGAGCGTGACTGGGGGCCAGACGCCATTCACGGTCTCACCTCCTTGGACTCGCAGGATGGTTTGAAATGAGCATGATTGACAGCATTGTATAAGAAAGGAGAGATCCAGTGATTTATCCAGAGTCCTCCAAGAGCAAGTGGAAAAGTAACTGATTTTTTGACTTGAAAGTCAAAAGCCAACGATAATTGCGGAGAAAGGAACTTCGAAGTTTTGAAAACAGATGTGAAGTTGGAAAAAAGCAAATCTCGTCCGCTCCGTTAGAGATCATTGGTGAGACAGCAGAACCAGAGGAAGACTTTACTAACACATAAGAAATAACCGAGCACATTCTACTTTCAACCAAACCCAAGCCCAGGCGCCAGGCACTGTGCAGTTTCAAGTCACGAGGGGGTGGTCTGACAGCCAGACTTAGCAAGTAAAGGCGTCCTAAATCCCCACCTGTAACTCATTCTTCTGGTGTTTTTAAAAGTTGCCACTTCGGGAGAAGACAGGCAGGTGGGTGTGGCTGTTTCACTCTGAATTTGTTCAACTGATTTCTGAAAGTCCAAAAGAGAGAAGCTAAATTAATGCCTGGGTTGTATTGGCAAAGGCCTTGTTCTTGGACCTTGACCTATGGCATGAAGATACTCAAGTGATTACACCACGGGGTGTGTTCTATCAGGTGACCCATTTCTGTTTTCAGCTGCATATACAGAAGCAGCAGCCCTGAGAGTCCAGCACATCATCAGGGAGCCAGAATGCATGGGCAGTTTTCGTTTCCAAGAAAATACTTACATGTCTAAGCAGTTCCCATCCCATTTGCTCCAGTACTTAGAATCAACGTTTGGGAGAAGAATTCAGAAAGTAGGCTGGGGGGTGGCAACAGGGCATCACATACCCATCCCGACTTCTTTTTGCAAACCCTCCAGTTCTCTTATCCCATCTGAAATGAGGTCAAAAGCAGGGGGGTAGCAGGATTGGGGGTGTGGTGGGGACCTGCTTCTGACCCCTTTGCCATCCTGTTTTCTCTTTCAGATGAGTGACCTTGACGATGATCTGGTCCTCCTGACTTCAGAGGAATGTCTAGCTCAGAGAAGCTGCCTTGTCCCGGCTCCCACAGCTCAGGAACGGCTCTGCCTTGCAAGTCCAGCTGCAGGATTCCAAAGTGGGGTGCTCTGTGCGTGACATGCCTCCCGCTCAACCTTCTCTTTCAAGTTGTCGGGTATCTTCCTAGCAGATTATTCCCTCTGACAAAAATTTGACGAGTTGGACAGGATTTCACAGTTTATACTGTTTATGCTGGGGCGGGGATCTGTGGAACAGAGTTATGGCAAGAGACTAAAAATCCCAAATCGCAGTGCATAATATCTTTAGACTGAAGAACTTATTCATAGATGGATAGCTAGGATGTGAGATAGTTTTTTCAAATATATAGACTATTAAGGTTTTTTTTAAAGTATGAAATGCAAGTCAAAGTATTTCTTAATTCCCCCTGGCTGTTATGGCTCAGTGGATTGAGTGCGGGCCTGCGAACTGAAAGGTCACCAGTTCGATTCCCTGTCAGGGCACGTTCCTGGGTTGTGGGCCAGGTCCCCAGTTGGGGGCATGCAAGAGGCAACTTATCCATGTATCACACATTGCTGTTTCTCCCTCTTTTTCTCCTTTTTTCCCTTTCTCTAAAAGTAAAGAAATAAAAATTTTTTAAGTATTTTTAAATTCCTACAAACTTTTTGTCAGTCATCGAATACAATTATAGTTATGTGGACACCTTGGAAATTTTTTGACATTAATATAGTTATCAAATTATCTAGTTCTCATACCTAAAGCCTGTGAATTATGTCTAAGCCTTTCTGTGTTACTCCTTACATTAAAAAAATAAAGGTACTTTTAGCAAAACTAATTAGCACCCACAGTTCCATTCTGGCTTTGCCAAGAGGCTTGAGGACAGGAGTTCCTCTTCCCGTGATCTTCAAATCAAGGATTGACCCCACCTTTTATGAAGCCAATCCCTCCCGCTCCTCCTGCATTACAACGTCCTTCCTCTGGGGGAGCCATGGGTATTGGTTTGTATGGCTTTCTCTTGGCCATAGATCCCCCAGCTTCTGTAGCTGCCATCTCTCCTTGTTACCTGCCCTCCCCCACCCCACAATCCCGTACCTGGTTCTCCCTCCCTCCCCATCTAAGGGAGATAATTTACTCTCCATGATTTCAGCAGACTTTTGAGGGCGGGGAAGATGTGGTTCCTAGATCAAAGCTCCCAACTGGGAGTATCTTTTTCGTTCTCACACTCAAACAGGAAGACCACTGAGTTACATCTACTTCTGCACATGACTGGGTGAAGCAATACTTACCACTCAGGGTGGGGCAGAAGGGAAAGCTTTGAGGTCACTTGAAAGTAAACTGCACAGAAGTTCCTCTTGCCTGGCAGACTCAAACACCGGCGGCTTGCCATGCCGCTATTAATTAAATGATGCATTTCTGTAGGCTACTTTAAATAAAACCACTCTTGGGGCATTCATGTAAAACACTCAAGACCTGGCATTCTTTCCCTATTTTTCACTATTTTCTATTCCAATTAAAGCATAAGTCTCTGGATGGCAGAAATCATGTCACATGACCCTGTCTTCTCCATTCCTAACTCAGAACTGGATCAGAGGGGATGGCTCCATTACAAGGTGCCTGCTGAAGAAAAATTGTTAAAAGTACAATATTGTGGTTACATCATGAACACTCAGTAACTTACATGATAAAAAAATAAACACAGAAAAAATGGTGATAATTTTTAATGGTTTTCAGCTACAGTATCCAGTTTTATATGTATATACACATGTATAAATATAGTTACAGACCATAAATATCCATATGGCAAAATAGATCTGCCATGAGGCACACACACACAGTAAAATCTTTGCAACTCACACACCCACAAGTAACACTGAAGAAAAGTAGATACTGAGGTATTTTTTAAATCTAAAGTGACTAAAGCCTATATCAGCGATTTTCAACCAGTGTGCCACAGGAATTTTTAAAACATGCAATACCTAACTACTTAGTCAGGGACACTGACCTCTTTTCCCTTAGAGTGTCAAATAAAAATAAAACAGCCAACACAACAATAACTCTCCAGTGTGAATGAATCAAAATTATGCCTATTTTTTTTGTCAGATCGGCAAAAACTATATATTTTTTGATGTGCTGCAGAATTTTAGTCATTAGTCTATATGTGCCATGACAAAGACCAAAAATCGCTGGCCTATATTAAAACATTCTTACTGTAGAAGTTCAAGTAGTTAAAAAACCCATTGTCTCAACAACAAAAAAGATAACTAAACCTTTCTTTCGTGACCTAAAAATGTAACTTTAACTACTGTAAATCTTTAAACAAAAAAATATTTTAATTATAAATAGGTAAAATAAATAATATTATTCTTGTTGAAATGCAATCATGTTTTTATATAGATTTGGGAACTTTCTTTAGTAAAAATGAAATGCATGAAACCCTTCTCAGAATCTACATATTACTTTAATACAAATTTTATATAGAAATTGCTCATCAAAAATGAAAATCCCAAGATTTTCATTCTGGATGACCAAGCTATTCCTCTCTAAAAAAAATAAAAATAAAATATATGTCCCATACACCTGAAACTAATACAAAATAAAATTGAATGTAAACTGTAATTTAAAATAAAAATTAATTTAAAAAGTATATGCCAATTATGAAAACGTGCTTAATTTCTCTTAAAAGATCATTTTTTTAGAATACATACTAATATGAAAAAAGGTACTTTACAGATTTTAGAAACTTCTTTAGAAATATTCATTTTCTTAGTTTACTTTAGAATATTTGTTTTACTGTTTTTAATTACAGCAGTAAAAAGTGAAATCCACTTTTTAAAAATTATCCATCGTTATCCAAAATCCCCATGCTTTTTATCTTTTTATATTCAACGTGTAAGAATTTTACTGGCACCAAGTAACAGTTTCATACTTTGGTCCAATTTTTTCCAGTTACATACTTTCCAGTTAATCCCACAGAAACACATTTAATGAGAGGTCATCTGAACAGAAGGAATACATTTTACATCAAAAGAAATAAACTACCAAATTATTTTATATTTTGTAGTGACCTATAAAATAAACATTCACTATGACAGTCAGTGTTATCAGATGAAATTTTTACTCTGAACAAGATAATACATATAAACCAAATACTATACATTGTTCTGGACTTGTCATCCCAAAGTAGAAACACACACCGAACCTATTCTGTTTCTTGGCCCCTGCCTACAATCTAATCATTTATCAACTCCTCTTACACTAAACTGGGCATCAACCTTCAGCAAAAACACTGAAACAATTCTCTAAGCAAAACCAAAAAGTATGAATAATTCATTTCATATTTTCAACACTCTTCAAGTCTTGCTTTAAAATAAACGAAGCAGTTTTCTAATGTTCAAACATCCCAGAGAATGACTTCTAGAAAAGCTGCAACAGAAATTCATTGTGATGTATTCCATCTTCATTCACAAAAGCATCCAACGGCAGCCGTGAGCTCCTTTACATTCTTCTTCATGAAAAGGCAATCTCTCCCGTAACTAATGAAATATCGTGAATCCCGTTTCAAAAATCTCCTCATTAGAAGGCTTCTGAAGCAGTCAGGTTCCCAGGTGGAAGAGTTTGGATATCAGGTTTAGAAGTTTCTGCCGGAAATTCAGTTTGTCTCCAAGTCTTCTTAATTGAAGAGCACACTCAACTTCAATCTCTGAAAAGGAAAGCAAAACATCAAAATTCAATTGGCAGCATTCCAAACTGTAACCAGCAAGAGTGACACATTGAGTATTTATCCCATGAAGCACTTCTCTTAACATTAGTTTTATGTCCACCTGTTTTCTGAATGTGAGATACACAAACACACAACATATACAAACACGTCATAACTCATAACAACCACAACAGTTGAACAAAGACATGACATTTACTTGGAAATCTTTTTTAAAAAAACATGCTGGATGGAGCACAGATTACCTTATTTGCAAATACAAACATTTAAAATGTCAAACATCATGGTTAGAGAGACATTGCCAGCCTCACAGGGCGTCACTTTCTTCTCTCACCTAAGGTAGGGGGGAGGGATAGAAGTCAGTTCTAAACTCTTTTCTGTTGTTTTGAAATATGGCTTGTTTTTTTCTGGCACTAATTCATAGCTCAGATTATGCCCTCATTAACAGGCAAATCTAAATGTATTCTTTATTTTTAAAATTCTGAAATTTTCTCATAAAAGGCTCAAACTTGTATTCCAAAAGTAATTCCACATTCCTTAAAATAAGTTAAAAGTTTAAATTTTACTCTTAAGCTAATTTCTTCCAACAAACCCAATCTCTACCAGTCCATTGCCTTTAGGGAGATGAGTGAAGCAGAAAGTAAGTGAAGTTTAATTTACAAATTTATTACTTTTTAGAATAGAGATATTGTAATTAACTGAATGTTAATTTAAAAAACATAATGCTTATCACCTAATTTTCAAGTAAGTCTTTTAAGTAGGTGAAATTAACATTAAACTATACTAACCATAATTTCAATTTTCATGGATATTTCAAAGAGCAACTCATGGCCTTCTGGTCCACTTTAAGATCATGATTATGAATATTAAAAACCACTATGACTACAAATTGAAATCTGGTTTACTTTGTAAAGAGACCCTGCAAAGACCCTCTTTAGGCTCAAAATAACTAAAAACTGTAAATGTATAATAAAGTGGATTTTTAAATATACATTTCAAACAATTTCTCTCTCTACAAGAGCTGAGTAAAATTTTCATAAGCTCTAACAAGACACCTAATAAATATCATAAGACAGCTTCCTTTATTGGTTACAGAGTCAAACATTTTGACAAAGGCATATTGTTTTCAGTGAGTGGGATGTATTAACATACCATCCTAAAAAAATTAGCATTCTGCATACAATTTTGGAAGCCCTGAATTATAAGAAAAATTATTCCTTTCACCAAAAGAGGCAGAAAATAGCTCCTACTTGTTTCTTTAGTCTTTGTTACACTTACACACCTCTAAATGTATTAATAAAAAAAAATCTGTAATCATGGATGCTGACTAAATTTATTGTAATAATATTTCACAACATATACATGTATCAAACCATTGTGTTGTACACCTAAAACTGATACAATGTTACACATCACTTATATCTCTACTTATAAAAAGTATTATCTAAAGTTTAAGTGGGATCTTCCTCCTGTCCCTTGCTCTTGGGAGCTAATTGGATGAGTGAAGGTTATGCACAAGTTGAGGCCTTTTCAAAACATGGTCAGAACGATTGGGCATCACAAAAGGTGGACTAAGGTTTTCCCTCCCAAGCAAGGGCCCGGGAGAGCAGCCCCCTTAGCCATAGCCACATTGCCAATAAAGCCACTGCCTTTGCACGCTGCAGGAGCCCTACAAAATGAAAGCATGTCTGGGGGCAGGGGGACTACTACTTGCTGATGTAATAGCAGCATGACCACACGTATTTTAAAGCGCAAAGCCTTGCTGCCTTCTTTGCTGCTGTCCCCTGGGATTGTTTGATAAAATTTATAAAGAAGACCCCAGTAAGGCTCAGTAGGTTGGGCGTCCTCCCTCAAAACCAAAGGTTGCTGGTTGGATTCCCTGAAAGGCTGCTGATTCGACTCCCTGAAAGGTCGCCAGTTCGGGGCACACGGAAGGCAACCAGAGATGTTTCTCTCCCTCTCCTTCTCCCCGCCCTTCTCCTTTCTAATATTAATTAAAGAGATAGATAGATAAATAGGTAGATAAATAAATAAATAAAATTCTAAAGAGGGCTGGGGGTAGGGGCTGACCTGAAAAGTCATTTGATGGGGCTATTGGGGGGAGAGGGGAGTCCTAAAAATTGAGGACCAACTCTTGTTTCTCCTATCCCCCCTCCGTAACTAATAGAGATTGTTAAAATGTTACACGATGTAACTCTTAAAAAAAGAAGCAAGACTTCCTGGGCTCTAAACACAGTGGTCCCTGCGAAGCCTCCACCATCCTCCATCAGTCCTTTCAGGAAGAGCTGCTGTGATCGTACGAAGTGTTATCTCCGCTTTTGTTCGCGCTGGGGGTGGAGGGTGATAACGCCTAATGCAGGGCCCTCCGAGGTCCCCGACTCCGGAGAAAGAGGCCTGTCTTAGGAAGCGCTAGGAGGCCAGGGAGCTCCAAGAGCTCCTCCGGCCCCCACCTGCCATGACGCCGACTTTCTCCTCGTGGCTGACACCCGCACTTGCACTTTTTCTCCCCGTGGCCCCGGGGCAGGGCAAGTGGGGATGGACGGCAGGCGAAGGAGAAGAGGCGTTCCGCACAAGCTAACATACAGCTGCACCGCAAACCCACACCGGATCCCTCCCCTCGCCCTGTCCACCGTCTTGGGTAAACCCCCCGAAGAACTTCCAGGAGGCACCCCGAAAGCACTTTCAAGGGCGCAGCCATGGCTGGACCTTGAGGTTCCGAGTGGACGGGCTGACCGCGCCCCGACCGAGACCTCCACCCCGGCCAGGATCTCCGCGGGCCCCATCTGGTCCCTACCTGCCGGAGCCCGCGTAGGGCTGGGCTGCGCGTTCTTACGCGCCCTCTTTCCAGACATCTCCGCGCGCAGCCGGCGGGAACTCCGCTGCAGAACCCGGGGAAACTCAGTCACCCAACCTGAGTCTGCAGGAGGCGAGCTGTGAGCGCGGCGGTCAGGCAGCACCGGGATGGAGACCCGACTCAGGGCGCGCCCGAGGACCTCCGAAGTGTGGGAATGGCTAGGGCACAAGCCTTTACTTTATGGGGACTTCCCAAGTGACGTAGCGAAACTAGACGCCGGGCCCGCCTCCTCGGAAGGTTGCGGGAAAGGGGGAGGGGGAGCGCGCGCTGCAGCTCTGGCGGGTCTGGGCACCCCGGCACATCGAGACCTGCCGGGACATATTCCGGACCCGCGGCGGGTGAGACCCTGCTCGGCCCGAAATGGCTTCCTTACCAAACCGTGCTGGGGGAGCCGGGGGTCCGGACTGAGAACGCCAGCGCCCGACGCCCAGTCAACTGCAGTTGCCGTGGGGTCCAGGAGTCGGGCCAGGTGGTTGGGGGTGGGGAGACTGGGACTTTCGTCCTTATCGTATTGCACAATTAAGAGACTCCTGTAAACAAATCCCGGAAAGAGTTCGGAAAAAGAAAGTTTTTAAACTGGGAAAGTGGGTAGTTTCAGAGAGATGAGATGAAGAGAAATTTAGTAAGAGGAATGATGCCAGAGGCCATGTTAGTAAATAAAGTACCGATTGAAACTGTTAGGAAGTTAACTCCAAACACCGCTTTGATTTGGAAGGGGTGTGTGTGTGTGTGTGTTTGTGGGTGGGTGTGTGTGGGTGTGTGTGTGGTGTGAATGGGGAGAAGGAGGGGCGAGTTCTCCTCCCCCCGCCAGGGGCAGGACTGATTTTAAAAGTAGAGCTTATTCCCTCTGGATAGATAAGCCGATATTGCTCGTTCTGGCTGCTCGGGAACATTTTTTTAAAGGTTATCATATAGAAAATTTGCAAATGCTTTTGAGGGAGGAAGCATGAGATACCTGGGAATATGAAGTTATGTGCATGAGGTTTGGCTGGCCCTTGAATAATTAATTTCATTTCTAGAAAGAGGAGGAGTTTTCAGTCTACTCGATTGAGAGCTGCTAATTCTAAGGGCTTAAGCAGGCTTTTTTTTTTTTTTTTTTCCTGTCCGCCAAACAACCCTGCAAAGCTGCAGTTCTTAAAAAACATCATGGCCACTTTACAGGTGCAAGCCTGAGGTTTGTAGAGATGAGGGGAATTGCCCAAGCCCACACAGGCAGAATGCAATACCAGCCTCTGAGCCCAGGCGGGTTCGCACGGCGCAAGCTCTTGCCTTAACATTAATCGCATTTCTGAGAAGCCGTGTTCTTACATTTTTCGCTCAATTTAACGCAGAGGCTGCAAGGTGGCTGCTTAGAGCTGTGTGGCTTCCTACCCATGTTAGGTGTCTTTGGTTGCCAAGATTGGTCTGCAAGATGTCTTATGAACATTTAAATTGCTTGCCAACATTTAAAATGGAGACATCGTATTAAAAGTCTGGATTTGTGGCGTCCTTTGAAAAATCAGACGCTCTCGCAAACCCGGATCCACTTTCCGAACGTGCAGAGCGGACTGGAGGTGGTGGCTGCCTCTTCCCTTAGAGAGACGGGGGGTGGGGGGTGGGGAGGGTGGAGCTCCCCTCGGCCGCACTCCCTGCTGTGTGTTTTCTCATTTACATTATCTGGCCCCAGTGGGCAGCAGAGCTTGTTTATTTACCTGAAATCATTCAATCAACACAAATCTGCAAGTATTTATTTTGGCTTGGTTCTGCAGAAGTACAGACCACGCTGTAAGCATGGAACAAAACTACTTTTGAGTTTGAACAGCTTAGTTTTGAGTGTGGTAAACACACTGGATTTAAGAGAATTCAGGACTGTTTCAGCACGTGGTTCAGGAAGCACTATGGAGATGCAACCTCCAAATCTGTTACCTGGAACCCGGTATCAGAAAACCACTGGGGCTCTCCTTCCCGGCTCATCCTGACTGACTTCATACTGAAGGAGCACCACTAACTTCCTGGTTGGGGAAATTAGTCAACTTTCTGATCAGAGAGTGCATGCTGAAAGGCTGTGGATACATTCAACAAAAGAAAAACAAATTATGTCATTGTTCACCTACAAAGGGTGTGTCAATCCTATCATCGAATATTATCATCATAAAAGGTTGCTGGTCACGTGACCCGGTACAAACCTTAGGCAAGTTGTGCCTTTAAGAGAATTGCAAATTTAACTTGGAAAGAAAAGGGAGGAGCCAGTGGGGGGAGGTGGGCATCAGTGATGGGTCAAAACCAGCCATTTATGGAGGACCTTTTGAGATGCTGGATTTGAGACAGTTCACAAACTCTCTTTCAGATCTAACGTTGTATTAATCGAATTCAAAGCTGAGTGTGAAAGCTCTCTTAACTGTATACTTCTCTGGAAAAGTGATCTATTGTTTCATGAGAGCCTGCAAGGAATATAAACATCTGGGAATATTTTTGGTCACCAGGGCTGACAAAATAAAAACTAATCATAAAGCACTGGAAACCCCTATTATCTGTTTCTTTGTTTTTTGTTTTTTTGTTGTTGTTTTTTCTTCCTAATAAAAAGGACGGGTGAGGTCAACAATTTTTTAAACTACCCCCAGATATCAGTTTTCAAAGAAACCAAGTTCCAAGAAGACAGTACAAATTGGGCCATGCCTGGGTTGTCACTTACAGTGTTTAAAAAAAAGACTGAAAAACAAAATAGCCAGTGTGATTAGTAATAGAGCAGTCATTCAGATAATCATGCAGAAATGGGATTTGACAGGAAGACAAGAAGACATGGGAGGTGAATGAGAGAATTTAGAGGAAACCTGTGAAGAGATACATAGGTTATAAACCAGGGGACTTGCTTTTTGTTTTTCCTGGAGAGCATGCGTGTTAATGTGACATCAGCCTGATGCATTGATCAGTTAAATCTCTCTTTTTTAAGAAAGACACTGAGCTGGGCTCTGGGTAGACAAGTGCTCCCTCCCCATGGAAACTGCACTTGAAGCCTCACAAATTCAATGTGCGTGAGACTACCTCGTTCAAATGCTCATCTGATTCTGCAGCTCTAGCTGGTCTTGCAATTCTGCTTCTTAAACGAACTCTGGCGATACCGATGCATTTGGCCCACGGGCATCCCTTGGAGTAGCAAGGCTAGAGGGTGAAGCAGGGGAGGACACAGGCCGGTACCATGAGAGGTGCATCAGGGCCATGCCAGAGAAATTACGGCAGACTATGGGAGGGCAAGTAAGCCGGAAAGGGCATCGACATAGAGACTATAGCAGCATAGCTAGGAGTTGGCCGAGCAGTGAGGCCAAAGGGAATAAGCATGTTCCATGCAGAGAGTGAAGAGCCATGTGAGGTGGGAAATGGTGAGAGGTAAGTGGGGAGAGAAGCCGCCTGAGGAGTATGGGTATTATTGTGGGAGCACTGGGGGCGGGGACCACTGAAGGTTTTAAGCAGGTAGGTGATGTGAACAGATTCTAGAAGGTCCATTCTGGCTGCAGTGTGACTAGATCAGTTGAGTTGAGCTGGTGTGACTGGTGAAGATACTGTTAGAATTCTCATACAAGACGGTAATGTCAGCAAAGTCACTGTTTCAACAGCTATCTTATAAAAATCTCCATACATTCTGGCTAGGATAAGACCACATTCTGTTAGAGCAAGACTGGATATGCTTCCCAGCATAGATTTAATCAAAATCTCCTCTATTAGATTGTTAGGGCTGCCATCCCAAAGTACCACAAACTGGTGGTTTAAAACAACAGAAATGTGTTCTGGCACAGTCTGGAGGCTGGAAAGTCTGGCACCCAGGGGTGGGCAGGGCCAGGCCCTCCCCGGGGGGCTCCAGGGAAGAAGGCTCCTTTGCCTGCTCCACTTCTGCCCGTTGCCTGCAGTCCTTGGCAATCCTTAGAGACCTGTTACTCCCTAGGTCTTTCCATGGCCTTCTCCTCTGTGTGTCTTTGTGCAAATTTCCCTGTTCTTATAAGGACATCAGTCATTGGATTAGGGCCCACACCAATCCAGGATGACCTCGTTGTAACTTAATTACATCTGCCAGGACCCTATTTTCAAATAAGGTCACATTCGCAGGTTGGTATGTGTGGAGAGACAGAGGAGTGGGGAGTCAGGACCTCAACATATCTCTTGAGTTCAACTCGTAACATCTCTTATCAGTTGCTGTTTCAAAAATGTTCTATGTACACACTGTTTATCCTATTTGCAATCTGCACATTTTACAACCAGAAGGCTCTTAGTAAAATGGACAGTGGATGTAAGCACCTTGAAATAAAGCTCACACGCAGTAAAGATAAGATAAGAAATAAGATGACTTCTGAGGGAACAGGTTTAGAACATCTGTCAGCTGCAGAAAACATGTGTGCCCTGCACACTCTTAGTTACAGATCGTGCTGTGAACCCCACACTCCACCCCACCTACACTTGCCACTCGTGGGGTCAAACAAGTTGGCAAGAAATCCTTGGGTGGAGCTTGAAAGGAGATATTTAATTTCTATTAGTGTGACATAGAAGCACATTGTAAAATGTGGAAAACCAAAGAGAAAGAAATTTTCATCTCCCCGAGTTTCTTCTCTTCACTTCATTCTCCCTCATTTACTAATTATTTTCTGGAGCATCACAGATAATGATCACAAGCATGTTTGTGCTTTTTCACTGCCAAGATTCCAGAAGAGAAACAGGCAGCAGTGTGAAAACGGGGGAACTGCCTGAAGATTTAAATCAGCTGAATTATTGATTTTTACCAGGTAAATAAACCCAATGAGTTTAGAGGATGTAATGGAAGGAGCTGCCAATAAATTCTGTTTGTTAGAACATGTCTATTATGATACAATTATTTTTAGATAATTATTGAATGACTACTAGGAAGGTAATTCAGTCTTAGAGTAGTAAGCAAGATTGTCCGAGTATAATCCATGTAAGTACCAGCTCTGAATCAACTGACAAGGTTATTTCAAATGCATCCCTCACCTCAGGCAAACAAATCGAAACCGTGAAAATATTCATATCAATAAGCTTCTAAGATGATGTTGGTACACCAATGGAGAGGATGAAAAAACACTTTAGGAGGGATCCTGACCTCAAGAAGATTTTTGTCTAGTTAAAAAAAATAAAATATTAGGAATTGACAACAAGCAATTGAACATGGATTATGATTTTGTGGAACGCTAACACATGGCAACATTTTTACAAGACAGGTAAGTGAAAATAATTTGCATTTTGTATATTTCACCATTTAAACAACCTGTATAGAGGAAGGGGAAAATAAGAGGGGGGGGGGCTTGTTAATTATCCTTGGAAGTAAAAGAAGCCTCAACCTCCAGGAAAAATAGGCTTAGGGAAAATAAAATAAAAACACGCAACTGCCCCATGGCATCTGCCCCGTGGAATGGGGAAGCGGCGGAATTGAAATGTGTGGCGTCATGATCCACAGGAGACAGAAGGGACAACAGAAAGGCACCTGCTGAGAGGAAGGAACAGTGAACTTGAAGACCAGATCGTGTGAGTGTCTGGAAGCTTTGAGTGTTATTACCAGCAAACAGAACTGTTATCCGGCTGTGTGGGTAATTAATAGCTGCTGACTTTGGGGAGAGGTACAATTTCACTCCTGCAGAGAGACTTGGAAATGATGAAGGCTGAATTTTAGGTAATCATCATTTCTGCCTAATTTACTCCGCCAACAGCACCCACCGTGTGGATTGAGCATCACTGCTACAGAGGAACTGTGAGCCTCGGGATGCAGTGGGACAACCCATGTGATATCCACCGCCCCCGGCCTTTCTTCCTCAAACTCACCGAGTCCCTTCCCCCTTCTGAGCCTTGGCCCTTGCCATCGACTCCACCTCGAATGCTCTTTCTCCTCATCTTTCCATGTCCAGATACTTTGTCCATTCAGGTCTCAGAACAAATGCTCTTTTCTCAGGCCCTCTCTGACTCTCTTGCCTAAAATCATCCCTGTCTCCCCTCCAAAGGACTACCTCCTCTAAAATCTGTTTTATTTAGTTGGCTGACTTCCCCTTTTATTTGTTGCCTACTTCCCCTTTTGAAGTCAAAGCCCACGTGAGCTCAGACCTTATGTGTCTTGGTCTTCACTATTTCTGGTGCCTAGCCCCACGGTGCTAGGCTCATGGCAGACTCTCAACGAATGCAGTGTTTGTTGAATAAATGTATGACCATTATGGGGCATGTTGAGAAGGACCTTCTACTTTAAACCAATTTTGTGGACTAGGTTTTCACTTCTCCATACACAGATGAGAAAACTAAAGCTAAAATACCGGGTAGGTAAAATCATTTGCCTAAATTCACAGAGCTAATTAGTAAGCAAGTAACCACTGTAATCTAAACATCTTACTCTTCACCTAATTTATTACCATTGTTGGTTGACAAGAACAGTTGAAAGTAATCAGAACTGATCACAGATACTGGGCATTTACAAGAGGCCTCTCTTTTTCTCTTTTTCAAGAACTTATTATTATTAATAATAATAGCGAACATTTATTAAATACTTATTTTGTAACAGGAACAAAACAAAACATTGGAAGTGTATTCGTTATCCCAAATCTAGTGTCTTTAAACAATAACCACGTATTGCCTGGAAGTTTCTATGAGTCAGGAATTCAGAACTTGCTTAGGGTGACAACTCTGGCCCAGGATCTCACATGAGGCTGTGGTGACCGTGTTGGCTAGAGCTGCCACCAGAGGATCTGCTTCTCAGATGACTCACCTCTGTGGTTCCCAAGTTGGTGCTGGCTATTGGCAGGCCGTCTCAGTTCCTTTTCATGTGGACCTTTCCAGAAGGCTGCTTGAGTGTCTTCTCAACATATAGTTCTTCGCCCACCGTGAGTGATGCAAGAGACTCACTTTTTTTTCTAAAAAAGCATTTCTCTGTAACGGTCGGCCTCCAGATGTAACAGTTTAGAGAAAGGCTCTCATGAACAGTTTAGAGAAAGGCTCTCATGAACAACCTTAAGAATCAGCGTGTTCAGAGCATTCGACACTCCTCCTCTCGGCACTCCTCCTGGGACAGGCCACCCTGTGGTCAGCAATTCCCTGCGCTCCCCCTACTCAGTCTCCTGCATTCTATTCTCATAGATTTCCTCGGATAACAACCCACACGTTGCCAGCTTCAGCGTGCAATTCCCCCACACCCACCTGGCGTGTTCTCAAATTCAAGTTTGTATGATTCAAAGGCCTCGTGGGGCCCCTGTGCATCCTGCAGATTTGAAGACTCCATACACAGCACCATCCCCGCCTACCTCTCCAGGTGATAGAGCTGAGACCCAGGACCATCCCTGCCCCCCACCCCATCCTCAGGCTCCTTCACAGCCTGTCTGGATGAAGTCCTGAGCACCCCTTGACTGGCTTCATTTCCCTGGCCTTCTAGCCATCACTTCCTCTCACCTGGGCTGCTGCAGGAGCCCTTGGACCTGCTCTTCGCCCTCCATACCTGCCCCTCTTCTGGGTATTCTTCAAACTGCAGCCTGTGTGGCTTCCTTTAATGCTAATTTTCCCACACCTCTCCTTAACAGTTTTTTATCCATTCTCCACACTGCCTCCAGAGTGATCAGGTTTTTATTTTTAGAGGACAGAATTCTTTGGTGGCTTAAAGGCTGTTGGGGGTCCTCAGGTGCTCCTAGTCAAGTCAAGTATGCAAAAGCCACCTGCTAGAGGTACAGAAAAAAAAAAAGAGAAAGAGAGGAGGGAGATTGATTGAGAGAAACAGCAGAGAGCAAAAGAGAGACGTGGCCTGGGTGGAGCCGGCAGCCCCAGCACTCAGGCGGTCCTAGCAGGAGAAACAAAGAGTGAGAAAAAAGCATCGTAAGTCAACAGTGATTTCAGGTACCACATTAGTACTTTACTTGTATTTCTTTCTTTATTTTTGGCTTAAACAACAGAAACGTATTTTCTCATAGTTCTAACCAAGGTGTCATAGGTTGGGTTTCTTACAAGGCCTTTCTCCTGCCTTGCAGATGGCCGCCTTCTCACTATGCGTTTGCACGGTCTTTCTGTGTAAGTGGGCCTGTGTCCCCCTCTCTTATAAAGACAGCAGTGGTATTGATTTGGGCTCCACCCTAACAGCCTCGTTTTACCTTAGTCACCTCTGTAAAGGCCCTATCTCCAAATACAACCACATTCTGAGACACCAGGGATTAGGGTTTCAACATATGAATTGGAGGATCCACAATTCTCCCATAACACCATCTTATCTCCAGAACGGTAACAGAACTAAAAGTTTGTGTACATGTTCAAACCCAACAGGAATTCTCTTGGTGTCCTCTCCACCTCCTTCTCCCTCAAATCCCCTCTTAAGACATTTCTTCAGGAGCCTTTATCCCCTGCTCTCCAGGCTGCCACAAAGCTGTCCTTGGGAGACCTCCATTTGCCATCTTTTCTAAACTTCTCCTTTCTTCTCCTGGATTGGGTGTCCCAGGATTTTATGTCTTCCTCTTCTTTGGTTTATTTCCTCATTTTAGTAAAACATATTCTCCACTAGCAGCTTCCTGAGGAAAGGTACATAGAAAAGAAATGTCTTTTTTTCAAATCATGTTTTATTGTTATTCTATTACAGTTGTCCCAATTTTCTCGCCTTTGCCCTCCTCTGCCCATCCCATTCCCCACTCCCACAGTCAATCCCCACCCTGCTGTCCATGTCCTTGGGTCACTCATACATGTCCTTTGTCTAATCTCTTCCCCTTCTTCCCACCACTATCCCCCTCCCCGCTCCCTTCTGGTCACTTTCAGTCTGTTCCATGTTTCCATGCCTGTGGTTCGTTAGTTGATTTTGTTCATTAGATTCCTCTTATAGGTGAGTTCCTATGGTATTTGTCACTTACTGGCTTATTTCACCTAACATAACACTCTCCAGTTCCATCCATGCTGTCGCAAAAGGTAGGAGTTCCTTCTTTCTTTCAGCTGGATAGTGTGCCATTATGTAGATGTACCAGTATTTTATGATCCATTCATTTACTGATGGGTACTCAGGCTGTTTCCAGCACTTGGCCATCGTAAATAGCACTGCCATGAACATTGGGATATATAAGTTCTTTTGAATTAGTGATTTGGGATTCTTAGGGTACATTCCCAGCAGTGGAATGGCTGGGTCAAAAGGCAGTTCCATTTTTAGTTTTTTGAGGAAATGCCATACTGTTTTTCATAGTGGCCGCACCAGTCTGCATTCCCACCAACAGTGCACAAGGGTTCCCTTTTCTCTCCATCCTCACCAGAACTTGTTGGTTATTGATTTATTAATGATAGCCATCCTGACAGGTGTAAGTTGATATCTCATTGTGGTTTTAATTTGCATCACTCTGACGGCTTGTGATGTTCAGCATCTTTTCATATGTCTATGGACCATCTGTATATCCTCCTTAGAAAAGTGCCTACTCAGGTCCTTTGCCCATTTTTTAATTAGATTGTTTGACTGGCCTGCTTCTAGCCCAACATTAACCACTTAGAAAGTATACTTTTTAAATGCCACCAATTTAAGACAGCAAAAAATAATAAGTATGCTCCCCAAGGCATCCAGAAAATCTGAATGAAGAGTCCCAGTTGTGTCCTGCAGGACATAGTGGAAGAGTTGTTCTGCATGAGAAGACTTCATCTAATTACTCCACGTGTGCAGTGCAATTCCAGTTAGAACCCCATGCAGATTTCTGTAGGAATGTGCTACATGGAGGAGAACTAGCCCTTCCACTTATTATAAATTGTACTTAAATTAAAAGCAAACATAAGGGGAAATTTATAACAACAAATAGTTGAACAAAACAAAGTTAAAGATACGGGCCTCTAAATACGTGACAATGAAGTATGTGATTGAGATGGCATTTCAATTCAATGGAGACAAGGTAGCTTATTCCATAAATGGCTTTCTGATTGACTATACATCCAAAAATTAATGTCCGATCCCTACCTCATTATCTCTATCAGAACAAACTCTGAGGGGTTCACAGGTTTAAATAGAAATATCAGACACACAAACAAGTATTTGGAGAATTAGCAGGTGCATATGTTCATATTCTTAGAATTGAATTGACTTTTGAAACACTGCTGTGAAAACCAAACCCCAAGGACACATTTGATTTCCTAGAAATGTAAAGGTTTAGGTCAGTAAAATAACACCGTGCACAAGACAACAGAACTCCCGAAGAACAAAGTCTGAGTTCAGGGGCGGGTCTCACCCTCACGGGCGTCTCGTGGCACAGGCTGCCCAGATGCCCACACAGCAGCAGCAGGGGTGCAGGAGCTCGGTCAGGGCTGAGACAGAAATCCAATGGCCTCTCTTCTGAAGCGTGGAGGGACGATCTGATTCTGGCATCTCTCTGTCTGTCTGTCTGTCTGTCTGTCTCTCTCTCTCTCTCTCTCTGTCTCTGTCTCTCTCTCTCTCTCTCTCTCTCTCTTCCCCCCTCCCCTCACCCCTCCCTCCCCCATGTTGCAAGGAGGCCTGGGGCAGGCATAAAGAAGCCTTACAGAGAGTTTTATGGGGGCCCTGGCAGTCAGGTGCTGGCCCTTTCCAACCCACCGTTGCAGAAACCTGAGACGCAATTATCCCAGCCTCCCGACTAGAACACTTAAGATCAACATGACCGGGCAGCTTCTATCCTTTTCTTTACCCCATGCATTCAATTAATCAATCCTAGCACATCCTTCTTAAAATGACCTTTGGGTTTAACCTTCCTTGTCAAACTTCTCTGCCTATAGAGCATGCAATTTCCTCAGACATTATTGCAGAAGTCTTCTAGCTGGGCACCTTCCTTTTGCCAGTAGAGCCCCCTACCCTTCAATCTGCCTGTAAAATATCAATGTCTTGGCATTCATTCCCTTGTTGAAGGATTTATAGATCAGATACCTTCCCACTGTGCACAAAACAGCTCTGTACTCTATTTCTGTGGCACGTTGGTTCCCTAAAATAAAGTGTCACCCTTCTTGAGCACAGGGATCTCCTTTCCCCCTCATCGCTACCTTTCCTCCAGACCATTTTAGCTGCTTCTATTACCTAGCGGCAATTTTCCTTCATCCTCACCTTCACCGAAACCCGCCAGGGGATTTTTTTTAAAAGCTACTCAAACTTGGGGTGGTAGTTGAAATGCTGAAACAATCGGCTCTCTCATTGCCTGAAACAATAATCCAAGTCTCAAAGAATCATATAGACACAAGTCGGGTAAATGGGGGAATTTTGTATAAAGTTCTCTTTTACCTTTTTTTGAAAACTGTATTTGTATTTTAGCTTCACTACTTACTTGATATATATATATATCGTCGTCGGCAGCCGTCCGTCTCGAGAGATGATGGTGTAGCTTCTTAAGAGTCTATCTGCACCGCCGAGAATGGCTGTGCAGTCCGACTCGGGAGTGACACGGTATCTGTCTCCTCCCGTGTTGAATCGACATCTTGCGATGACGCTGGAGTGTCCTCTCCAGTGAAGCTGAAGCTACAGAGCCTGGGCAGGGTGATATGGAGGGTCTGCTGTTGCCCATGCAGCAGACCCCCCCCTCTCTTCGCAGCTGAAGGGTCCAAGGGAAAGACGGAGTCAATACAGCTTGGCTTCAGGTGCGCCGCAGGAGTTGCCGGTGTTGACTACAACGTCAAACCGCCTTAGGGACTCCGGCTCCGGATTTTCTGTCGGGGTTTACTCCCTTAGCCTTTCCCCTGAAGAGGTATGCCGCAAGGCAGCGGAGGTTTTTTGGAATCAGAGTTTTCCTTCTCTGTATATATATATATATATATTTAAATAAGCTGTTACACTTGTCTGAGCTGAGGTTTCCTGTTTTAGAGAAAGAAAGAACAAGAATGACACCTCCCCTTCAGGGCTTCTTTTGAGAATGGAAAGGACTGATACAGGCAAGCCAGCTAGGTGCAGTGCGAGTCACATCTGGAGGGCTCAGGACTATGGGACCTGTCGCCACCTGCCTCCCCCACCAACATTCACAAAACGAGGAGAGTAAGGTAAGAACATGCCAGCCAGTCCACCTCTGAAGTCCCCAGAAATACAGTTGATAAGTGGGTGCATTCCTCACATCCGCGCAGAGACCCTGCCTGGGAAAACTCAAGGCTGCCCAAATTCCAGCCAGACTTCAGTGAACATACACCTGACCGCCGCGTCGAGTCCCTCAGACAAAAGGGAGAGGGCATGCGCAGAGAAAGGAAACTGCAAGTAAAAGGGGAAATGAGTCACTTTCTGAGCCTTAGACCTGACCGCGCACAAGCAGGCCGGGGAGTTGGGCAGATGACCTCATTTCATTTTCGGAGCTGTTCTTGGGAACCATGCGAGAGCAAACATCCAAATTTATATCACTACATAAAATTCTGGCCGGAAAGACACATGGCATAGGAAGCCATTGTTGAGAACCCCAACAACTCTGGGTGGCAGAGCTCTGGGAAAGAAGACCTTGGTGCAGAAACAGGACCAAGTTTCAGAATCAGATGTCCTTGATTGACTCCCAGCTCTACCACCTAAGTCCAATGTCTTCTTAGGCAAAGGAATGACTTCCCTGGGGCTTAGTGAGCCCGTCAGATAAATGGTAGTTGTGCTATCAGTGGAAATCAGGCTCCTCCACGGGATTGCAGGAAAGCATTCCAAGGACCCACGCATGACAGTCTATGATGTGGCAAGGTTTATTTAGGTAGAAATCGGCCCCTGGGTTTTCACTGTCCTGTCTCCATGCGCTCCACCATGGAAAAAGTCCAACTGTGCCTTCAGCAAGGCCAAAACACAGGCCAAGTTCCAGAGTTTCTGTTTCATATTAAAGCTTAGTCCTTTGGCACCTGCGCCAAGTGTCCAAAATGGAAGTGGAGTGGAAGGTGAAATTGATCGATTCTCATCTCAGCAGTCACCCGGGTGAAGACTACATGTCTAACCACTGTATCTGATGACAGAAAAATCCCAGGGGTGAGGTGTGCAGGGCACAGAGCAGGTAGGGAGTTGAAGTCATGGTTCGAACCCAGATCTTTGAAGCCCAACATCCAAATGTCTTGGCTTTCTCTGTCTCTAGATCACACAATCTTTCTTTTCCCAAAGGCTTTGTGTTTATTTATACTTGTCCTGGGCTCTGTCATCCTCCTGATTCCAACTGAAATGCCAGTGGGGTCTCCTCTGCCACCTAATCTAAAATAGTTCTCTGTCTTGACCCCTGGTCCTTTTTTTTTTTCCTTTTTCTTCATAACATATCAGAAATTGTAGTCGCTTAATCCATTGGGAGGCGGTACTTGACTTTGTATTCATTTATCGGTTTCATGAACTAGACACCAAGTCCCATGAGGTGAAGGCCATGCTTGTTGTGTCTCCAGCTGTTCTTCCTGCACCCAGCAGCAGGAGATGCCCAACAGATGACTATTTTAAATAAATCGGTCTTAACTTGGCCAGGGGAACAGGAATTGTCTGATCACATAGAAGACCAAGAGTGGCAGCTGTGGCCTAACTCTGCCTTTTGCCTTTCTTTCAGGACTGTGGTCTTGTCATGTGCAAAATAAAAACCCGGACTGATTACTCGCTCTCTAAATCTCCTCTATTCTAACTCCCACTCTCTAAATTAAACTAATTGGTGACATATGAGTGGTTGATGGCTTATTAGCATTCCCAGAGAGGGTTGCATTTTAAAAAGAAAATGGTTCGTGTTAATCCTTATTTTTAGATTACCAGGCAGCATGATAAATGAAGAGTGGAACTAACTGGCAAGAGATCATTTTGATTACTTGGACCTGAAAGTCCACCCCTGTGAGTCAGCTGTTCTGATAGCTCCTGCTGGTTCCCGCTTCAATTTCTTCCCTTCTCCTTATTTCAGCTCAGACTTCAAAAGCACCAGCCATGGCCCCTCTGAAGTCCCTGGTGTCTAGAAACCTCAGAATTTTACTTTCTGTTTCCAAGTGTGGGATTCTGTCCGGGGGATGGGCACTGTGGTTTTGCATGTGAGGCTCCTAGCTAGCCTCAGTTATTCATCTTGTCATCCTTTCTGGAACTCAAAGTATTCTACCAGGAAAACAAGGGTCAGGGCAGCAGGGACAAAGTTTGTCCCAGAAAACAAAAAGAGGAAGTACTCGGTAGTAATAACAGTATTGGTTACAGCGACGAAATGTTGAACTTGCCCAGGATGGCTCTGTCCGCAGACTTTAGTTATTTTGATATGACTGTTGTAGAATCTGAAGCAGTGGTGGGGGTGGGGTGGGGAGGCGGGGGGTGGGGATCCCCTTCTCACCACTTCTCTCTCTCTCTCTCTCTCTCTCTCTCTCTCTCTCTCTCCCTCTCTCTGTCTGCCCTCCAACCCCCCGTCCCTCTCATCTGAATCCTTCAGAGTTCCAGCCAAGGGTTTAGTAGTCCACCCGGCCGATCCTAACTCCAGATGAAAGGGAGGGTACATTCTGTCTGTTCACAGGTGCCCCACCCTTGTTTTCTCCTTTGACGATCATTTTCCTCCTGTCAGCTGGGCTTCGAGGTGCCCTTCTTTGATGTCTGGGTCCTAACTAACCCCCAGGGATGTCACTGTCAGGCCTTGCCGGGCATCTGCGTCCACACTCACCAGCCCTGAAGTGACAATTGAATGACTTTGGTCATTGTTTCCTGGGTCCCTGCTTTCTTTCATCTCAGCCTCCCTGCCCTAGAGGTTTATTGCCTGAGTTTTTTTAAATAAATAGTGACTAAGCCAAAATGGCCTGGCTCCTACTTCAGTAATAGAACTGTTTTTTCCTTATAGGTCCCCAATTTTAAGAGATCTAGGCAATTTCCACTGGACTCACCATTAATACACTGAGTGACAGAAATCCAAGAAAAGAGGGGAAAAAGAGCCCCCACCAGTATCAGGATGACGTGTGAAAAAGGCACCCATCCCTTAGTGTTTTCTCAGGGAGGAAAATGCCAGGTACTGAAGGCATTTATCTTTCTTGGCGGAGCTTGCCTGACAGGCCAGAACAAACTTAAACTCTAGGTCCAGACTGATCTGACTCACTGCTACCATCCTGGCTACTCAGTATGACAGCAGGGACCAGGGACCTCTGCAAATCCTTGGAGTTAGACTTACAGACTCTCTGGCCCCATTCCATACCTAGAGTCAGAATCTGCATTTTAACAACATTTCCAAGGGATTGGTATGCACCTTAAACCTTGAGAAGTCCTGATTAGCTTCACTCACAGTTGACTTTATTTTTTAAACCAGCACCATGTGATCTTAGAGAATCTATGGGGTGTTTCCATGCCCGCAACATGCTGAAGTTATGGGCATTTACAGAACAATCCAGACCAAGCAAAGGAATCACGATTTCCATGAATTTAGCAGTGTAAACAAAACATAACCTCTGACCCCTGTTGGGTGTGTGAAAGCTGTATTTCCCCATCCTTTTTTACTTGATTTGTTTGGTCTTCTTTGCAAAAGGAAGATTTTTCGTTTTGTTTTACTTTTGTCATATTTGTGGAAGCCTGGCTTGATCCCAATCCTAACAAAATGCACCGTTTTAAATGTTCGAAGAGCTTTTGTGAAGTAAGTAAATACTCAGGATGTTTAATGTTCGTGAGCCCCGTGTAGGAGCAGTGCTGACTAACAGGGCTTTGGCTTTGGGTGGGGGAGGGGGCGCGAGGCCGGTGCTTGGCTGGCTTCTTGTTAACTGCGGGTCATCGGTGGGTGTTCCTTTAAAATGACCGCCTTTGTATTGTCACGTAGTGCGGGCCTCAGTGGCGCCCCTTTGACTAGATCTGAAACCAGTAAATGGTGCGCTGTTTACAGGACTGTCGTACTTGAGGGTGGAGATAGGAAAAAGAAAATCTGGAAGTCAACTGAGCAGAAGTCCACTGGGCAGGAGTTGGCCCAGTTAACTCGCATTTCCACTGAGGCCTAATTCCCTTGAATTCTTACTACACAGAATAACATATGTGTTAAAAATGGTCCCACATCATATTTTCTTAAACGTTAGAGTACGTGTACTAAGCATGTACCATCTCCTCCCCAAATGTTAATTCTAAAGATTTTATTCACTTGGACATTTGTATACCTAAGTCAACTTCTCCGGGTTGAAATATATTACTTAAAAAATAAGCTATCTTTCAAACTACACAACTTTGGGGTTTATCTTCCAGGTAATTTGGGGAGTTGGAATGCCCACTGGATTCTCATCAGATTGCCTGAGGGGGTACCCTGAGCCTTACATACAACCTGGAACAGACCGTCAGTGGTAGGTCCCATAGCCCATTATAACCTTACTCTGTCCTCTTCTGCCCTTGGCCTTCTGCAATCCCCATCCTGTGGGCCTCTCACTGATTTTGTATTTCTTTGAATCTTAAGATTTATAGATGTGTTTCCATGTCACCTGGGCTCTTTTCATAAACTTCCAGTCTCAGGACCACACAATCCCCCCCCCCAGCTTTGTTGAGATATAACCAACACATAACATTGTGTAAGTTTAAGCTGTACAATGTGTTGACTTGATACACTTATATATTGCAGAATGGTTACCACACTAAGGTTCATTAACACCTCCATCATCTTACATAATGTCCTTTTCTTTCTTGCTGTGAGAATATTTCCCATCTATTTTCTTCGCAACTTTCAAGTATATAATACAGTATGATTAACTGTAATCACCCTGCTATACTTCAGATTCTCAAAATTTATTCATCTTCTAACCGAAGAACTATGCAACTCATAATGACAAGGGGTCTCTAGTTAGATTCTGGACAGAACTTATGGCTCTGTGCGATAATTTGTTCAGTGCCCAAGATCATTCTACTGATACACTCCAACACACACACACACACACACACAGACACACACACACCCCAGCGAGGGCAAATTACTATAGTTATGAAAGTCAGTAATTCCTAATTTCTGGGTTAATAAATACCTTAAAAATTAGAAGGGGAACTATATCATTTTAAACAAATTAATCTATTTCCCACCAAACACAATATATTTAAAATAATACCAAGAGGGGAATGACATTGGAAGAAATAGGAATGTTTGCATAATGAAATGGTTTCTCACTTTTGGGTCAGAGCTACATGAAAAGGGGAAGTTTCCTATTCTTCGTTCTCTGGATACCCATCTGTGTAAAAGAGGAAGAGAACAAGTCAGTAAAATTAAATGCTGTGTCTATGATTTCTCTGATCACATATATTTGTTTAATCACAATGCCAGAACCTCCATATGTTATATATGCATACATATGTTAAGTATATATAATATATATGTAACATTTCTGATGGAGGTGAATGAAGGACACTCTACTACCTGAAAAGAACTTTTGAGACTGGAGCACAAAATTCTGACTAAAAATTGACAGTTTACATTACAAGACATCCCTTGAGATTTCCAGTCACCCCTGCCCTCTATCAGTTCCCATATTTTTGCGGCTGTGGTTTCTGATGTCATTCCACGCTGGGAGGGGCATCTCTCTGAGATACTATTTTTAGCCAAGGGTTTGTTTTTGTTTTTAAGTCACAAGTTTTCGGTTCCATATCATTATTCAGCAAATATGTCTCCTGTTTCTGCTTTTATACGTATGGGCACCTAGATGGCCAGACTAATGTAAATGGTTAGATAATCTCATTAGTGTCTTTTCTACTTGCCACTGCCATCTGTCAAATAGGTATTGTTTCAGTGTTACAAGGTACGAAAACTGCCCTTGGCTATATAGCTAGTAAAGTGGGGGCAGAGCTGGGATTCAAACATGGGAGCTTTAAACTTTGAAATTTCAGCGATTTTCGGATACGGAGGATCTTGGCACACTTCCATACCACTTTTCAAGCCTGTCTCCACGGGTCTATTTTGGACAGCTCTTCAAGACGGACCTTCATCTGAACCAAATTATCAATCGTCAAGTGTGTAACATGGCTAACATGTTCTGAGTGGACGAGAAAGGTTAAAATCCTTGGTGGGTCACATCAACATCTTATGAATTCCAACACAGAAGGTTAAGTCTAGGCAATGTGCAAACATATCAAACATCATGCAATTTCTCCTTTGATTGCTTAAAAGACCGAATATGTGTAAAGTCACTTTGTTGTGGAGGGGAAAAGGGGCTCTGTGGAAAGCAGCCTCACAGGGTGATCCGATCATAAATTCCTAACTGGGCAGGTCATGGTGGTAGGCATGGTTCAATAACTTTTTTAACAAAGGTTTATCTTGGCCTTAAGCAAGTCCTGTCCACTGCTCTTGTGCATCTAGGTTAACACACCTTTGCAACGCCAGAGTCGTATACCCTTGGAAGGGGATCTTAGCCCTTAAGGAGCACATACACTTAGCTGTCCTGTAATGCAATCCTTGCCTTGCTTTCTCCCACTTCCATAGACTGCCCCTCCTTAATTTCCTGTGCCTAAAAGAAGCTGCCAAACTGTTACCCTCAGGGCCATTTGACATCTTGCCCCTCTGTGTGTCATCCGTTTGGCTCAAATAAACATCTAAGAGTCCTCTACAGGTTTGGACCTTTCTTACGTTGACACTGTCAACCCTAAAACAACTTTATAAATGTAGGCTCTAGTGCAGCTATAAGTTACGAGTTGCTTGTTCACTCACTCTTCAACTGGAACTATTCTGGCCAAGTGTCATTCCAAGTAGACTTGGGAATAAATAGTTTTTCATACTTTCGAATGGAATTGTATTCATTGGGAGTCTTGTCCTACAAGGGTTTGTCTCATTCAAGAAACAATGGAGTTATTTGAATTGGTGTGTGCATTCTCCTCTGCCTTCTTTGGTTTGGCAAATTTCCAGGTGTTTTCTCATTATTTTCCAGGTTTCTCTGTGGAAGATGAAAAAACACAATCTCAGAGCCGAATCTGGATTTTTATCCTAACAAATGGAAGGCTTCACGCCCTGGACATACTCATTTATCTGTGTCTAAGTGTAAGGGCAGGGCTTGCTTGTTTTTAGATCCACATTAGCTTTAGTCCTTCCCTGCCCTACCCAGACATAGAGGAAACCTGGACATGTATGCCTGTCTTTTTTTTAATAATTAAGGACAAAGGCCAAAGTGTTTATTGTAAAGGCCCAAGGTCATAAGGCCCAGTATTAGAATAGATCTCCCAGTTGGACATTATCTGTTTTAAGTGGGTTCTTGAGCTGTATTTTAACACTAATTAGTGGCATTGGAAGAAATAGCAAGAAACAGCACAATTAATGATTCAAAGAAAAATTATTAATACTTCTAGGTTTTTAAATGGCTCAATATTGAAAAGAAGTTCTCAAAAACATTTCAAGCAAAATGAACTGTCACATTAGAAATTTCAAAAATAGCCACTAAAATGCATATAACACATTACGTTTTTAAAAGAAACAAGGAAATAGGGAGAGGCTATACTTAAAAACACTAGGTTTTAATGAGAAATAGAATTTGGGATTAAAGCCATTTCATAAAATAGTGAAAGGACATGAGTTTAGGATTGGAGGTCTGGGGTTCTAATCCAGACTCTATTTCTAACTGAGTATGTGACCTTGGCTCGGTTACTCAGGTTTATGGACTTCAGGGTTGAATACTTATACACTGGAAACTAAATTTTGTTTACTTTCTATGAATATCAGATTTCTCATCTGCATAGTCAAGAAAGTTTTGAAAAAGGGACTCTCGGTCTTCAAGTGACAATGAAGGCAATTTTCAGTACAGGGAGTCTTTATCAACATTTGCCCTGGGGCATCAGCCCCTGTGGTCCTTCTCTTGGTTTACCTACACTCATCTCCTTCAACTTCCACATCACGGGACAGCTCAACACCAGTGGGGAACTTCCACCTTTTCTGTGGCGGTGAAGTCCCTTTTCATTCCCACATGCTCTCTTTACCTGGAAATGTTCTTTCTTCAAAAACAATGTTGGTTTTTAAAAACTGAAAATATGTAATAAAAGATCAATAAGATACAAATCAAAAACTGCCGCATGGATCCAATCCTAATATGTAACGGTGACGTGAATTGTCTCCTCCCATTTGTGATCTTTAAATTATTTTTCTTTTTTAAATGAACTCTGGACAAAACTATTTTACTGTGTCCACAATGCTGCTATATTTTTGGATATTAAAAATCATAGAAAGAATAGGGGGAAACATATGAAGATAGCTTCTCATTTGTAAAACATAAATACATTTTTCTCATTATCTAAGTAATATATGTCTGCTCATTATTTTAAAAAGTTCAAAAGCATAGAATTGAGAATCAAATCCACTGTTAATCTCATTCAAGATGACATTGTTTTTAGAACAAGATTTTCTATATTTGTTTATATGAACATACAAGCCTATGCACACATATGTATTTAAACAGGTTGTACTGCATTTCCTGCTTTGTAATCTTTTTATACTTAGTGATATGTTTTAATATCTTTCCCATATCTGTCTCTCACTAAGTGACCTAAATAATAAATATGTCATCATTAATAACCAATTTACTAGTGATGAACATTTCATTTGTTTTCAATAGACATGCTACAAAGAGCATCCTTGAACATGGATATCTTAACATTCTGTATATGTATCTCTGAATAGGCAAATTCTCAGTGGGATTGTTGAATCGAACACATTTTCATTTTTGATATGCTGCTCAAATGAGTTGGTACAGTCATTCAGATTCCCTCTCACAGCATTTGAGAACCCATGATCTAAATCCCTAACCAAACATTTCAATCTGCTTAGGTAGATTTATCTGTCTTTCCCTTTACAGGTTTTAAAATCAGTCCTATTGTGAGCAGGTACCACCCCATCAAACTGACAAAAATATTTTCTGCTGTTTTTTACAATCTTTTTCCTCGCTGAGGTCATCAGGCAGTTACATCTTTCTTCTTCTCCCCAGAGAAAAACAGTTTGATACAAACTGCCTGCCAGAAAGTTGACACCCATTCACATCCCACCGCGGTGAATGAAAATGTAAGTTCTCAGTCCTCAGCCACTCTGCACGTCATCTTTCGTTTTTAGTATTTGTCAATGTAAAAAAGAAAAAGTATTTTCCTCTTCTTTTACTTCACATTTGTTTTTCATGAAACCATCTTTTAAGATATGTTCACTTAAATTTTGTTTCTCTTAAAGCTTTTGTGTTTGCTATATTTTTATGTGAAACTTCATTTTTTTAAAAATTGACTTGCAAGAGTTTTCAATATTTCCAGAAGAAGAATGTGAAAGATATGACCTTTTTGCCATTATATATGTTGCAAATATTTGAATTGTATTTTAAGCTGTATGTGATCATGAGGAAGCCTTAGGTCGCATAACCTGGGTTCTTAACCGGAGGTATCACTGGGGGTGGGGATGGGGGTAGAGAAAATTTTTCAGTTCACAGGAAATCCTGAGACAAAACAAATACATGCCAACAAGGATCTGCAGAGAAGTATGACTCATTCACATGCCCATCTACTGATGGGGACTTCAGGTGTGTGAATCTGGGTTCCTGTCACAAAGGGCCACCTGGGGAACTTCGAGAAGGGAGGGATGACCTGAAGGGAGGAGGTTCAGAGGTGTGGGTCTCACCACGCCTGTAATAGTGCATAAAACATTCTTGGGGAACACTTGGAGATGGTCATAGACAAATTCATGCATTTCCCTCTGCTTCGTGACACATGGGTGAGGACAGAGAATTAAATACACAAGACACTGTGCAATATAACAGAAATGTGCTCTTTTTCATGAAGCCGGAGCTTTGTAAAGTCATAGACATTTGGGCTCCAAATTACACACCTCTCCCCCTCCCTCTCACCCTAGCCATCAGAGACCACAACTTGTCACTTGCCACGGCAACGGACCCAGAAAACAAATTCTTTTATGATAAGCCTTGCCTATAAGGCTCAAAGTCAAAACCTGGGATTTTGCATCTCCCTATTTTAAAGCTCTAAGTGTAGAACCCTAGCCTCTTACAGTTACACCATGCTATGTGTGAAATCGCCATTTATGTATAGTTCTGTGTTTCATTAACATGTAGGCACATGAGTGTTTTCCATTACGCTGCATAAACTGATAGCTGCACATCACCCCTGTGTTATACAGCCTTACCAGGAAATATGCCCTTCTTACGCTTGCTGCGAGTACTCAGCCAGGTAAAATTTCCCTATTTGAACTTTGTCACTGTTTGCTGCACTTGTTTGTCAGGAACCCGCTAATATCAGTTTTATTTAACACTTACTGATTATTACAGTAGAAGGATTGGAAAACTTTCTGCCTGGCCGCCCGCATGAGTCCACTTACCGTCATGGTTAATGAGTTTTGGTGCGTCTCTGATTTCAGCCAAAGCCAAGCCCCGCCACGGCCCTGACCAGCGACAGCAAATGAACCGGAGGGCCCCAGCCACAGGTGAGGACTTTTCATCCTTCCTGAACTTTGGAACTACTGCCAGGATATGCTAAACAGATTCAGGGAAGCAAAACGCTCTCTGCTGCTTATAGCCTTGCCCGAAAGTCCATGCTCAGCGCTGAAAGGGTGACCTTATCAAGTCAAGAACTCCTTCGGGGAGTGACGCGGGTGTGTGTGTGTGTGTAAATCTTCCTTTTGCTGTTCCTCTTTCACCCACCATTTTTCCTGTGGCCACTGAATCCTGACCAGTCTTATCTAAAGAGGAGGTTAAGTCAAGGGGAAGAAAGATAAGCGTTGAGAGGTGGGATGGAACAAGGAAAAACAGGCAGAGGTGGTCTGGCAGGAGAGCACATAGACTTATGCTGGATGGCGCTTTGTGGCAGAAGCTTACAGAAACACTCCACAAAGCTCTACTTTAACCTAAAGCAACATAGGTGAGAGGCATCTTGGTTCCTTCATGCTGCCTTTACGGTAGAAAAACCTCATTGCATGATTTGAGTTATAAACCACTCCGAGGCTAAGGCTGTAAATTCTGGCAGAGCGAAGCCTGCGCCTGTAGTGAAAACACTGGCCACACTTAATGACACTTGCCTGACCCAAAATTACTCCCTAGTGGGGGATGACAGGGTTGGGGCTGCTGGAGTAAGAATTGGGGGCTCCAGAAGCAGTAGGGAAGGGAGGTGGTTGTGAAAGTCTTATTGCTGTGGGTAAAAATAATGCTGTAGTCATGGCTATTTACAATAGTCACTCACGGCTACATGTATAGACAGTGGCCTCCCCTCTACTTCGCAGGGATGTCTTCCCAGACCTCCAGTGGATTACTGAAAAGCAAATAGTACCAAACCCTACCTATACTGCTTGTAAGATAACATTTACTTTATAAATTAGGCACCATTAGAGATTCACAATAATAACTAATAATAAAATAGATCCATTAAAATAATAAGTGTAACAAAAGATTAAAAAAGCGATGCTTTTCTGCACTGGCAATGTATCATCAGGAGAGTTAAGGCACATTAACCTGGGACTACACCCTGGGTAAGTTTTCCTACATAAAAAGCAGCAACCCACCACTCAGGCCTGAGAGCTTTTCATCAGTGATCTAGCCATTGCAGGCCATTTTCTAGGCTTGCAATCTCAGCGGTGCGTGGTTCTAGTTTTTAGCCTGACACCTACTCCAAACTTCCATTTCCTTTTCTAAAAACAACTGGGGTCACGATCATTGTGTTTACGAACAGCTTCTCCAGTTCCTCTTACTCATCGGCAGTTACACAGCCACATAATCACTTTATAAATAACACATGACCAAGGTTTCTCTCTGGCTTATCTCACTTGCATGATTTTTATGTGAAGTGTTTTCCCTAGAAATCACTTCTTAGAAATCAAGGAATCAGTTTGGAATTTCTCCCACCTACTCACATACCTTTTTAAAAAAATGTACATTAAAAAAATATTTTTACACATATATACACACCCATGAATGTGTAACTACTGTCATAATAATGAACATATTCATCATTTCAATTGTTGTTTTGGAAACCTTTTTATGCCCCTTGAATACCAAGACAACCAACCACCAATCACCTTTCTGATACCATAGATTACTTCACATTTCTAGAATCATGTAGTATGTACAACTTTTTAACAGGCTTCCTACACGTGACACATTTTGTTTTAATATACATACATATTGCTGTGTGTATTAAAAGTTCATTCATTTTTATTGCTGAATAGTATTTTATTGTATGGATATGCTACAGTTTGTTTAACCGGTTCATTTATTGATAGATATTTGATTTATTTACATTTCTTTTTTTTTTTTTTTTTTTATGGTTAAAAGCTGTCAAACTTATTTTGAAGTCTTGCCATGGCCTTTGTTCAGGTGTGGGTCATAAGGTCATATGATTGGGTATGTACACCTTTCCAGAGCTTGTTTTGAAAAGCACGGAGTGAGAGAGTAATTCTATCAGTGATTCAAACTTTGTTTACCAGAGCATCATCCCAGTAGAAAAACACTTCCCTGGCAGTGAAGGTGAATACACTGCCCAGACTTCCCACGGCCTTGGTTCATTGTTATGGTGATGATGGTATTGAGGATCTCTGCAGGTGAGCAGATGGGACAGTCCTCGAAATATGCAGAAAGACTCCAGCTAAGTAGGACTATGCACAATGAACATCTCTTCAGCCAATTGCAGACAGAACCAGACTTTTGCCTTGGCTATTTCCTCCTCTCCTCCAGGCCTGAAACTATTTAAAGGACAGTGCCAATGGCAACCCCTTTCCTTTTGGTACTGGGGATGAGATGTGAACTGGGTGGTGCATCTTTTCTGCAATAAGAGGAGGAAGCTCTTAGTCACAGTTTTTGAGGGAGTAGGGTTGATGGTCCACGAGCTGGGAAGACAGAATCTCCAATAACCTCTGTGGTTATAGCCAGAGAGGCCTGGTCCTGATGCTAATTACATATTACACAGGCTCAGCTCAGGCCAGATGAGCCCCAGGGTCCAGAGGAACTCCCGGGTGCCTCTTTACTGCTTATGCCAGACGTCTGCTGCACCCCAGAGATAACCAGGCCCCATCTCTCTCTATGTCTCTAATTACTGGCTTTTTAGGATGTTGTCTCTGTGTGAGCCAGACCTGGAAGTGCTGCTTACCAGCCACATTTATCTATTAGAACTGAGACCCCTTCTACCTTGATTTATAGCCCGGTAAGTACCCGTTACGTATCGCCTGCTAGAGATTAAGCTGTCCATGTTTTTAAGGACCATGTGCCCAGTGCTGTGCCTGGGATGGAGAAGGTATTCCACATTCGTTGCGTGCAGACAGTGAAATGCGATTGAAGTGGTGGAACCATCATGAGTAGGCAGAGAAAATGGCCACACAGAGCTGCCATAGGCTCTCTATGTATTGGACAGTAATCGTTACCACCTCTTGACCTCCAACAAAGTGTCATGGTAGAGGCATAATATTGCTAGTCAATGCAACCATCTTGCAAGATAGACATAAAATCCTCTTTCTACACAGGAAAAGACAGATGCTTACACACTAGGCAGCTTGCCTAAGCCACAAAGCTGTGTGTGGCACGGCCAGGAAGTTCATTTGTCTCCAGGGCCCTTGGAACTTCCCCTTCCTCAAGCCACCTCCCTGCAGTTGCTAGATACCAAGTGAAGCTGGAGTCACGACTACTCAGTCCAGTGTCTGGCCTAGTGAAACAGGGGATGCTGGGGAGCACTCAAAAACACTGGGAAGTGGGGGCCTCCTTGCCCTGTACCACTATACAGGCTGGTGGGGTGAGAGCAATGGCCTTAGCTGGCTGTCACAGTGTAGCAGGGGTGGCTGCAGGGGGGCCTTGGCACTGCGTGGTGGTGCCGGCCCCCACCCTGTCCGCCTCTTGCCTAAGGGCCCTAGAAAACCCACAACAAAACATCGATGTTAAGTAGGAAGAAACCCAACATGCATTTCCTCATCTGAGACAGGAAAAATGCATATGAAATTGATTTGGGACAATCATTCCTCTTCCTGACCCCGCCTCAGGCCCCCCTTCACCCTGAAGTGTGCAGGGTGATGGGGAGGGTTCGGTGAGCCCCCACAGCTGGCCGTGGTCTTTGGTCAGCCCCTAGAATGACTTGCCTCTCAATCCCACCCTTCTCTGCCTGAGCCCAGATGGGCCCAAGCACTGTCTGTCTCTCAGACCCCACCCTGGGGTGAATCTCTCCCATGCCGGAGGATAGATTTTAAGGCGCTTACCCTGGACAAGCCTCTCACTCTAGAAAGAAGGGTTTGCTCACCACCACCCCTTCCTTGCAGTCACAGAGACTGAGTGAGTGACAGGAGCTGATGATAATGTGGACAGAATCCTTTAAAAACTCTTATTTTGATCTCTTAGGAACTGTTGCCTGTTTCTTCTAATCCATGGCTGCTTAGCTGCTGGAGAGGCAAGGCTGTTAGACCTGCAGCAACAGAGGAATGGGGGCAGGTGGGTGACCAGGGTTCTTTCCTCCACTCACGATCAGGTGGGTGCTGCAGCAGTTACAGGGTGGCCTCAGAGGCCAGGGTTCAAACAGTGGCTCCACCACAGTGTCACCGTGCAACCTGGGACAGGTTCCTTACTCCAAATTTCCTTTGTTTCAAAAGTTGGAATAATGGCAGTACCTGCCTCATTGAGTGGCCGTCTGTATAAAGTGAAACAATGAACATAAAGCATTGAGTACATAGTATGTGCCCAGTAGCTACTGGGTATTGTCGGTACAGAGAGAACTGTGAAAATTCTTGTTCTGTAAAGAATCCACTAGAACTTGCTGCTAACTCTTAACCCATCTACGTCTTCCATCGAGCTCTTTGCTAAGGCTCAGTTGAGACACATCACATCTCATGTTCTGCAATGTTATACTTATTAAAGTACTTTTATATTCCTTCTCCCAGTGCTTCTAATGACATGTGCTTAATCGATATTTATTTTTATTTTTCGCAGCCATCTTGGGCTGGAGATGGGATAGATAATGATGGGGGGAGGGGCACAATTCAACCCATAATATGGGCCTCACAGGCAAGTCATTTAATCCTGTTGCTATTCAGACACCTAATATTCTGTCTCCAGAATCAGCTATTGCTTTTCTTTCTCTTTCTTTCTTTTTTTTTAATAGGAAAAATTTCCGAGGAACAGACACTGAAAAATGTACGAATTAAGAAACCCCAGGGCTGTTGTTCAGTCTTCTCCCGTGCTTTAGAAATCCTGGCTTCATTTCTGAGGCAGGGCCGCATCCTCTGCCATTTTCTTTTGTAAGGTACATTCTTTTATTTTATTTTTTAAAAGATTTTATTTACTTAAAAAATAAGTGAAAGAGAGGGGAAGGGAGGGGAAAAAGGAGAGAAACATCAATCTGTTACCTCTTGCACGCCCCTAACTGGGGACCTGGCCAGCAACCCAGGCATGTGCCCTGACTGGGAATCGAACTGGCAACCTTTCAGTTCACAGGCTGGCACTCCTTACACTGAGCCCCACCAGCCAGTATCCTCTGCCATTTAACAGCATATCGGATGGGTCTCTCCCGTAGTGTGGTAAGCAGCTGGGTATCAGAAGTCTATGAAAAGAGAGAGAGAAATCGGTACAGTAGCCACCTTCCCCACCCCCCGTGCCTAACTCATGCAGACGCTTTCGGTCTCTCCTATTTTGAGGATCGAATCCAAAATAATGATCTCTACCAGGATTTGGCAAACCACAGCTAGCCACCTGTTTTTTTGTTGTTGTTGTTTGAAATAATTATTGCAAATATTGTCCAGGGAGCTTTACTGGCCCCGGTCTACCCCCGTGGTTGCACGTTACTTGCCGGACGCTGCGTTTTGCAGGTGCGTGTGCCCGGCAGCGGGACCATCCCAGGATCAGTGGCTGAAAGTCCGAGCTGGTTCACGCGCCCAAACGCCGCCTCTAAAGGAACCTGGAGGCGCAGCGCCCTGGCCCCCTTCCGTGGTCTCCGAACCCGGACACGCAGCTCTGAGCTCAGGTTCCCGTGAGCGGGTTGCCCTGGCTCTTTCCCGTGGAGGGACTGCCAGCATCCACAGCGGGATGGTGGGAAGTTCCACCTGGGGCGGCGCGGGGGAGGGGAACTGCAAAGTGGGGAAAGTGTTCGCATTGCTGCGTTGCTGCGAGCAGGAGATGGAAGAGTTGCAGTCGGGAAAGCTGGGGTGCAGTACGCGGGGCGGCCACCTGGAGAAAGGGGCGCTGGGAGACTCCAAGGGGAAGGCACGGTGCTGCCACCCCGCTGGCGGGAGAGGTGGCTGGAGCAGTGAGGCAGCCGTAAGCTACCGCGTGTGACCGCGGTGTCAGTTGGCTAGGGCTGCCGTGACAAAGTACCACAACTGGGCGACGAACAGAAGTTTATTGTCCCGCAGTTCTGGAGGCTGCAGTCCAAAATCAAGCCGTCGGCAACGTGATTTCCTTCTGCGGACTTGAAGGGGAATCCGTCCTCCCTTAGCGTCTGGAGATTTGCCTGTGGTCTTGGGCCTTCCTGGCTTCTAGATGCATCGCTCCAGTCCCTGCCTTCATCTTCAGTGGTGTTTTCCCTCCGAGGGTGTCTGTCTCTATGTCCCAACTTCCGCGTTTCATAGGGACAGAGTCATAGTGGATGAGAGCCCACCCCCATGACCTCCTTTTAGCTTGATCACTTCTGTACAGACCCATTTCTAAGAAAGCCGCATGGTGAGATACGAGGGGCTAGGACTTCAGCATCTTTTTTGGAGGGACATGATTCAACCCGTAACAGTAACCTACAATGACTGGCATTGTGGAAGATGGCTTGGCAGGCCAGAGGAAGGACCAGCAGAAAGGCTCATTGTCCTCATCCAGGCTGCAGTTGATGAGGGAGGGTTCAAATTTTTTTGAAGGTAGCTATCTTCTCTGCACCTGGTCATTAATGCTCCAGGTTAAATGTGACCAGTGCCTTCAATCACACAGGAAAACAGCCTTCTCCTGCCCTCCTCTCCGGTGTCAGCCCCCACCCCACCTTGGCTAAATTAAACAGGTGGCTTATATATGTCTCCTCCTCTGAGAAGCCCTCCTGACTTCCCTAGGCAGACTATTTCTAGATGGTAATAGTAGCTCGCATGACATTGGGTTGTATTCACCTGCAGACATGGCAGCTCTCTTCTAGGTTATGATTTTCAATCTGGCTGTTCTTTAATCTTACCTGGGAAGTTAAACAAAATGAAAAAACTCCTGACACCTGGGCCCCACCTACAGGGATTCTGATTCCCTTGGTTTAGTTTGAGGCCCATGTTTTTTTAGAAAGCTCCCCCAGGTGCTGCTAATACACAGCCAGGGTGGAAGACCCTTACTCCATACCAGAGGTTCCCAGATTTTACATACATCAGAATCACCTGGATGGCTTGCTCACAGGACCCCACATCCAAAGATTCTGACCTGGCAGTTTCAAGGCTGGGCCTGAGAATTTGCATTTTTGACATGCTCCCAGGTGGTCTCCAGAGCTACCTGTCCTGGGCTCACACTTTGAGTACCCACAGAACAGAATCTGATTTTAACAAGACCCCAGGGTGATTCATAAACACCTTAAGGTTTGAGAAGTGCTGTTTCAGATGATCAATTCCTCTGTCAGGGTCCATAAAGTTGCACTTTTACATAGGTTGCACCTGGCACAACCTGACACACAGTGAAACACTCACTAAATATTTGTAAATCGAATGACTGCCCACAAGCACATTGCATGTTCATTCCTGTCAGCTGAGTGATTTAATTGTTGGTACCTGGAAGTATGGCTAGATAATGGTCACTTAAGCCAAACAGTGAGACCATGTGAGAGGAGCTTCTGCACAGATGACCCAGCTACAGCCTGGGGAGGGCACAATAATTGTCATATTCACCCATCCTTGAACCAAGATTTAGTGCATCTGTTGTGGGCCAGGCCAACACTTAGGCCCTGGGCATAGATTGCTAAGCAAGACTCAGTCCCTGGCATGGAGGAACTTAGCACCTAGTAATCTTGGAACATTCATCCATTTCTTGTCATCATCACTGAGGCCAAATGTCCCTACCAAAGGTGGCAGGAGGTGATCCATACACCTCCAGGTCCAGCCCAGGTCTATCTGCAGAGCTCAGCAGAGCACGATGATAGCCACAGAGCAACAGTCAGTGCTCAGGGGGCCAAGGGAGCAGGTGGGCGACATCTGGAGTGCAGGTGGTGGGGCCACCAACCAGGTGTTGGGCACAGGGCTTCCATTCTCAGAATGGGGACTAATAAGAGCAAAGCGAAGGACACGTAGAGGCTGATTACTGCTCAGTCATCCAATACAGTGAGAAAGAATAGTCAGGACTGAAGAAAAGGAAGTGACCACATTTGGGAATCAGACAGAAACTCAATATTGGACCCGGGGAAAATGCATTTTTAGAGCCAGAGCCAGTGCCCCAGTGGGGAAGGAAGGAAGAAAGAAAAGAAGGAAGACAGGAAGGAAGGCAGGCAGGAAGGAAGGAAGGAAGGAGGGAAGGACAAAGGGAGAGGGAGGTCCCTTTAAAGGCCTGGTTTCCTGAGTTTCCTCCAGTTTGTAAGAACTGAACCAAATATTCCAGTTTGGCTTTAACTGGAAGAGAAGCAGGTGTCCATTTTTGCATCTATTGCTGTTTTCAGTAAATCTAGAAAGTTCTATTGGAGCTGCAAAGATAATTTTTGGAGGGCCTAGGGAACAAATAACACTTAGAAATACAGTCTGGTGGCATGTAAGCTCTGTAATCAGACCTGAGAGTGGACACAGCCCAGGCGGTCAACGGGCAGAGGACAACAGCCTCCCTGTGCCACTTCGTTAGTTTGATTGGTCCATGAAGGATCCCTTAGTCCCATACAGTCTCTGGGAGCCAATCCAAGCTACTTAGCTCTGAATTTCTGAGGTGCCAGCAGGCACTAGGCTTATAAATCTTTCTTTTATAAATCTGTTCCAGATGAAACAGTCAAGTTTTATGTTGTCCTTTAAGAAGCCAACCTTCAGAGTCAGGCTTTGTCCTGGATGAAATTTCCCCCAGGCAGCAACGGAGGTCAAGTTGGAGCATCCAGCCCTGCCCAGTGCCACGAGTGGTGGGCTAAGGTCTGAATAAACTTCTCACTCGGTACAGGGATACAGCCTCGTCCTACTACCCACTCCAGTGCCCACACACACCTAGACTTTTTTTAAGAGATAGAACTGTAAATATTTCCTGGTCATGTGGTCTTTCATTGTTGCAGTTTTTAATTCGACTTTAGGGTAGGTAATTTGGAAACAATATTTTCTCATTTCTTTGAAAGAGTTCCTTTTTTATTGCCAGTTAGTAGTATTCAATTTCTCATCAATGTGTTAGCTTTTCCATAGACATGCCATTTAAATACACTCAAATTGTTTAAAAAGTAAATGCAAATCATTGTTTAGAATGTCCACTACTAAGCCACTCAAAATAATCAATAATTTGGTTATAATAAAAACGCAAATACTTAATGTTATATTTAGAGGTAAATAGAACGATGATTGAGGCTTATTTTAGCCAGACTAACACTCATTTTTCCAGTTAAAATGTAGTTAATGAAAAAAGGATTTTCAAGTTATGTTGAGGTATTTGAACTACTCAACAGTTTCCAAGGGATCTGGAGTGAATAACAGAAATAGACAAGATACAATTCTGACAAAAAAAGTCCAAACCAGAATTAGTTTCCCGCATTAAAAATACACATCGTTGCCTGATCACACAGGTTTCAGTCTGATTAATCTAAGAGTTTATCTGCCCAAAAGAAAATTTCCGTATCATTTGTCACTGGTTCAACCTGCAAGCTGTGTAAACACTAATGCTCTCATTAGATTTGCTTCCAAAAACATTTTAACAATTACGAAGTTTTAAAAAGCCCAACTTTAAAAACTGCTAAATCAAAACCTTTACATCCAGAAGGCGTAGTTGCCTTCAGGTTGTCTGCCTGGGTTTGGTCAACTGTGTCATTCCCCAACCAAGAAAAGTTCTGGAAACTTTTCAGAACCCAAGGTTGATTCTTTGCATATCTGCTAGGATGTCAAATCTTTTTCTTTGTTTGAAGCTTTGCTTTCCAGAAGCAACTTAAAAGGTTATCTATCCTTTTAGTCATGCAGATGGTCCATCTGGATAACACCTTTTGGGTGTAAAACCCTGTTTGGACTCATGGGATGGATTTTCTTGTGTGGTTTATAAATCGGTTCTGAGAGCGACCCCCAAAGGAGGTGCATACATGTTTTAAGCAAAGTAGAGATCATAGGCAAGAAGTGTAGTTTCCCAAAGTGGCTATTTTAAATTGAATTCATCTGGCTAGGACTCACAGTGCGTTTTAACATAAATTAGTGGGAATTTACAGTCATGGCTCAAACATGCACACTTGTCTCTTTTCCTAAATGCATTTTTCAATTATAGTTGACATACAGTATGATATTAGTTTCAGGGAACCACACACTTCTGAAGGTGAACATGCTTTAGGGAAAGAGAACTTTAAAATGTTTTATTTTTAACCTACTTGCTTAGAGAGAAACTAAGTTGATTGCCTTCCCCACCACGCACAAAGCAGTGGGGTCAGAACAGTTTTGCTGCTCCCAGTGCTGCCATTCTGCAGAGCGATTCTGAGAACTGAGAACAGAAATAAGGAGAATAACCCAGGTCTTGTGAGGAGCACAAAGCCTACTAACCCAGTTTATGCTTCTGGAACCAGGTTCTCCTTTCTCTCCATCATTTACGCCCATGGAAGCGCTCATGCTAATAACGCCCGCCTCCAATCCCGAATTTAACATCACGAATAGTCCCAACCCCACATACCACTGACAACGACTTGCCTTTTTGTATCGCTTTATGTTGTTTACAGGACTTTCTTGCCTGATCCTCCTGAGAGGCGAACAGAATGAGGAGCTTCTCTTTATTAAGAAGACGGGAAGCTGAAGCACAGAGGGGGAGTTTTTGCACAAGATTGCTGGGCTAGTTAGCAGCTGGTACAGATGTCAGGTTCTGGGTCTCATGAACTCCTAAGCCAGGGGTCTTCCATGGCAGTATGCTTCCAGAGTTGGACTAAAATCAGCACTCTTTGCACTGAAGTCTATTTAACACATAGCTCATTGTAAAATGTTATAGGTATGACACAAATATAGGTATTAGTACGATGAATATGTGTAACATACCATCCAGCTGAACAATTAAACTGTTTACGCTAGAACCTAATCCTCCTTCCCGCCCCGGCCCAACCTCCCCCAAGTACTTCATACTTGACAACCAGCTTGGGCCTTGTGGAATGGGTCTCAAGGTGTACCGGGTCTTCTCTGACAGTTTAGCCCTTCCTCCTCCCCTTGCGAATTGACTAGGGGTGGGGGCAGGTAGGGAGTGAGCTGAGACTTGATCTTACGCAGTGCAGTTAGCCAGCCAGTGCACTGGGGGGTGAGTTAGCCGGCTATAGTCATTCAGGTAAGAGAGCAGAGGGAAAAAGGGAATTCTGCCTCTCCAAGTATTAAATTGGGACCTCCCTACCCCCATTCAAACAGTTTTATTTTCCCCCCAAATGCACCTGGAATACGTGAAGTCAGGAAGCCCCGTCTCACTTTGCCTCAGGGTTCCCCCTCTTATTCGGTGTCACTGTGCCGCCTCGGATCCCAGATGGCCCCACAGGGGCCCTGAGGGCCCCAGCTGAGGCTCCATTCCCAGGAACCAGCCCGGCTGGGCTTTCTGTTTCCTGTGTCCACTGGACACGCATTACCAGCCCATACTCTTTCCTGCTGTGTCTTTCAAAGTGATAATTTTGTAAACTAAGCAGTGGGGAAGGGAAAGGATTAAGGAGACACCATAAAAGGGATGTTTGTGCATTTGAGTAGTAGTTCCAATGCCTCGGGAGGGATTTTCCCAGACCCCAGCAGAGAATAGCTTCGGGGCAGGGGGTAGGATGGGAGAGATCTTTGTCTGTAAACAGTGGCTCTGCATCTAGGTCCACGCTGAGAGGGAATGTGGCTGAGGCTTCTCACTCGTCAAGAGCCTCACATTTGGATCCTTGATGTTTTCTCCAAAGACCCAGCCCCCAAATAATCTCGTGGTGTGGACAAAAAAGAAAAAAAATAGAGGTTCTGTAGAAAGTAACCTCACAGGGTGATCTAATCATAAATTCCTAAATGGGCAGGTCATGGTAGGTAGTCACACCCCAGACACACAAAAAAATATTTTAAAGTAAAAGGCTTATCTTTGTCTTGAGCAAACCCTATCAAGTGCTTCTGTGCACCTAGATTAACACACCTTTGAAAATAAACAGGTAACCACCCTCAAGAGAGCCCAGAACTTTAACTATCCTGTAATCCAGTCCCCACCTCCCTGTAACCTTCCTTTTGTTCCCTCCTCAATTTCAAATGCATAAAATGCTCTTCTCAGGAGCATTCGAGATCTTGCTCCTTGACCCATATTGTCTGTTGGGCTTCAATAAACTCTTATGAAAGGGCTGTTTTATTGGAGACACTTTTTTACTTCCTGGCTCATCTGGTATATTTTCTGCCTCCAAGGAGCCCTGCTTCCCTTTATTAGAGAATGAGATTAGATTAGAAACCAAGACCTGGGTGTCGGGTAGGCCTGTTGCTATGGAGGTGTCATCACTTCTAGACCCTCCCAACTGACCCCGCAAGGACACGTATGTTTGCCCATAACCTGTGCAGAGCTCCCATCTACAAATATTTCCATATGTAACCATCTATGTCCACATTAAGCCAAACGTGAGTTAATGCTGATGTCTCCAACTCCAATTCATTACTCCACGGATTATTCTAGCATCCTCCCCCGTTCGAACAGTGAGAAACCAGGCTCCCATCTACTTACCTCATTGTTTAGTGGTTTAAAAAAAAAATTCTAAATGTTAATATCCACTTAGGCCGTTATGGTGTCTGAGGCTCTAATGGTCCCAAATTTGGCCGGTGGGCATAGTCTGCTCGTTGCTACTGGGTTTTTATTGCTCCCCAGCGCTTTCAGCAGACAGAGCGTATTATATCTACAAAGTGAGTTTTTTTGTGATACCTCCAATTCATGTTCAACACTATAGGATTTTCCCTTATTTTCCTTCATTCCATATTTCTATATTCCTTCTCCCCCAGCAAGTTTTCATTCCCAGCAATTTCAGAATATTTATTCATTTGCTCTATTCTATAGCACATAAATATTTTTTAAAATCTCATTTTAAAATATACCTAAGCCTGAAAAAATGGGAGTGACCCAAGTTTCCTTCACCTCAGTCTCCTAGAGGCCCTGCCTGAGACCCCTCTCATATCACACGGGGAAGGCCAGCTTGATTTTGTCTCTGTGGAGGGCAGACCCTGGGCCATGCGAGAAACAGAAAGTAATGGAAAAACTAGCAAATGTTAGGGCCACCATTCTTCCTCGATTCTAGAGGTTCCTGATACTATCATGTCCTGTTTCTTTATATTTACATATTTTCTTCAATTCCTTTAAGTTCCAACTTAAAGGGAGAAAGCAGCTGCTTTGGCAAGACCTCTCTGGCACTGAACTCAAATTGTACCACTTCTGCTCTACCTGGAGACCCCTGGGTCAAACCAGCCACGTGCAGTGAGAGGATGCGGCGCTGGCCGACCTCTGAGGACCGCAGAGCTGCAAGCATTTAACGATTAGGATGCGCCCCTGGGAAACAACACCATGAGCCCACCGAGGCCCACTGGACGATTTACGAGAAACAGTTCAGCACAGGCAGGCAAGCAGAGTTGTGAAGGGTTTGGGAAAGTCCGTAGAGAAAGAACAGACAATGATCTCAGGGGGCTGAAAAGTAGGCCAAGGGAAAAAATTTTGTGTTTTCCTTACCTTTCTTTTTTCTCTTCCCTCCTTTCTTCACTCTTCCATGGGTGCCCCCGTGCAGAAGTGAGTTACTCCCCCTCCCCATTCACAGATCATTATCAGCACAAGTTAGGCCAAACATCTGTTTATTTTTCTTCCTACTGCACAGCCATCCCGTGATCTTTCCTGATAAAAATTAGATCAGGACACATCTTCAGGCTCGGCCCTCCCTCCGGTGGCTCCCTGTCGCTTAGGATAAAATGCAGAATTCCTGCCACGGCCAAGGCGATCCTGCAGGGCTTGGCCCTGTGACCTCTTCAAGAGCTCCCTCCTCAGCTGCCAGCCACGTGGGGCTTGTGCTCCCGTTTGCCTTGGCCCCCTGTTTCCTCTCCTTGGAACCTGCTTCCTTATATCTGCACAGGGCACTCCCTCTCTCTCTCAGCTCCCTGCACATGCCTGCCCTGCCCTGCCCCAGCAGCGCTGCCCACCCCTCTCTGCTCCTGTGTTTGATTCCTCTCTCCTGCCCTGTTGCTCCCTGACATCGTATCGGTCAACTCTTCACCATCCCAATTCCACACTAGAATGTAAGCAACACGAGGGCAGGGATGGGCAGGGACTCCCCACCCCCTCCCCAGCTCCTAGGACAGTGCCCGGCACACATGACCAGCTCCGCCCGTATGGACGAAGTGAATCCCCATTTTTACTCTCCTTACCCCAGTTTACGTGAATTCTATGAGGTTGCTGTGTGTTCTTACAGATTAGTGTGTAAAACGCTTAGTATTGTATTCATTCCATCCGTGAGGCCATTTTTAGGAGGATACCGATGAGTTTGGATAAATCACGGCCGACTTGTGGACAGAGCGGTCCAAGTGGCACTTACCAAGAAGTGGAGGGTAGGAGTTGGGCTCCCCCAAGGTTGGCTGATTCATTGAGAAGTTTGTTTTGGGGGGCATGGAGAGTGGGAGTGGGAGTCCTGGGGGATTTAGATATGGGTTTATGGATGGTCCAAGGTTCTGGGGAGAAAAAAGCAACAGGGAAGACATGTCTTACTCAGGGCCTCTTGGGAGGAGGATTGAACCCAGCGTGGGTAACGGAGGCATCCTGTTCCCCTTTAGGCAGAGAAGAGCTGCCACTCAAGACACTGTGAAGGAGACAGATGTCCCCGGATGCTGCTGTGCTGATGTGGCAGCTTCACAGCCTCCATCTTGTAAGTACTGTAGGAATTAAGGCCACAGCTCCTATTTAAGAAGCCCCAGGATCCACATTTTCTTATCATAGTACATTTTCTTTCATGATGAGTTTCTCTCTTAGGTTGCATATCTGGAGTATCTAAAATGTTATTTGGAGTTGATGTAGGAACCACGTGTTATATACAATATACTTAATCTAAATGAGATGAGATTTTAAAATACTGTTTTTGAGAAAATTTTGAGGTTAGTAGAACAACTCTAAACATAACCCAGGTATTATAAATCTGGACATAGTTATCACCGGTTACTATTCTAAACGACATCTCAAAGCCAGGCAGTCATACTGTGTTAATTATGACCTGGGGATGCCAATGGCCAGGATTAGCCTGTGGTCTCTGCCTAGTTATTAACTGGGCCTCCTAGGAGACTCTCAGAAGTATCCCGGTGTGAGATTAGGTTTCTGCAGCGTCTCTGCCCTCTCGTGGCAAAATAGTGGCAGTGGGAAAAGTGGAGAAAAGTAGCCTCTGGAGTATCTTATGGAATAGATTTGCACCCGTTTCTGGGTGTGCAGCTAGAGCTGAAAAAAAATCCAGTCACCTAATCATCTCATAGAGATTACTTTATTATTCATTCAACAGTACAAAACAAGAAGGAACCCTCACAAGGGACAAGGGTTTTTGTTTCTTATATTTACTTACTGGCAAAATTTAGATACGTATTGCCCAAATCCAGGAAACATGAAGAATGAACAGCTGAGCACGACCGTTGGAGGATGAAGCTTTAACCTTTCAGGGAGGTCCTCTGTGACTATTTTTCCAAATATGATGTGTTGGCATTGTTTGACCTGGGAATCCTATTGTTGCAACTTATGAAGATATATTTACCCAAAAGCCAGAAGATGTATAGGGGAGGATATTCATAGTTTAAAGGTTAAAAATGTGAAAATAAACAATGTCCCCAAGTAAATAACTGATTAAATAAATGTGATTCCTACATTCAATGGAATATTGGAGATCTATATTTGACAGTCAAAAAAATTGTTGAATAAAAATAAAATATAATGGGACAGAATGAATATTATAATTTCATTTATCTAAAAATGCATATTTGGATGTGCTCATTGGGTATATATACACACACACAGGAAAATGTCTTCTTTGTATTGTTCTGGTTTTTCTGAATAAATAAATGAACAAATATCCCTTTTTATAATAAAACAATAATATTCTATTCAAAATCAAACCAAATAAAGTTGGCTACTCAAACTGTAAAACAGACAAAAGCACAGTTTTTTCCTTAAACAAAAGCCATTCTGAAATACTACCCAACAATAAAGAGGAAAGAATTCCTGATTCCAGGAACACTGTCCTGAGTCTCAGAAGTGTCGCACTGTGTGAAATAAGCCATTTATACAGCAGTGGACTGTAAGCAGATCAGTGGCTGCGGGTCGGGGATTAACTTCAAAGGGGCATGTCAATATTCTTCTGGAGTGATGGGCACGAGCTCTGTCTTGATTGGAGGGGGACTACTGGAGAGGAGACATTTGATAACAGGCTAAAGCCAACCTGCCCACCTATGCATTGGACCGCTGTGCACTGAGTCACTTGGAATCCCCAAACTCAAGGCGGGCATTTGGGGCAAGGCAGGCCCTGGACACACTTGTGAAATCAGCAAGGTTTGCTTTTCACTCTCCCTGGAACCAAATTATCCACCCCCTCCCCCGCATTGCACCATGACCTTTGGCAACCAACACCGTATGTTACCTTCCCTAATAAAAAATGCCTTCAGGGCTTTCATTCAGACAAATCCAAACATTCTTATAACCAGTTTAACAGCTTTATAGTGCCCAATGTGTTTCTGTCTTAATGACAATCTAAACCTAGGCCCTGCAGAGAGAACCCCTTCCATCTAAGCAAGGGCAGCACATTGCACCTCGTGCTGGACTTGAGGGCCACCATCTGTCATGGGTTCATTCTGCAGAGCTGTAAAGGGCCCTAAAAGTCATTCATTGGCAACACTAGTCACCGAATGCCTTATGAGTTCCCCAGTGCTAAGTACTAGGGGTGCAGAAGGGAACTAAACAAACAGGTCCCCATCCACACGGAGCTGACTCTCCAATAGGAGATTCCAAGATGGCAAATAGATATCTGATGTCACCACCAGAATTCTCATCCCCTTGCGGCCAGGGTCATTGGAAGGTCTTACTGGCTGATCACTGGCCTTCTCTCAAAACCTTGCTGGAGGCAGCACTACCTACACCTGGGGCTGGCAAAGATAAGGCTTATCCAGTCCACCCTACGCCCCTAGGAAAAGATAAGCCATTGTCCCATTACTTTAGAGCTAGGCCACTCTAAGGCATTTGTTCAGAGGTGTGCCAGATAAAATAAACTGTTCTAAAAAACAGATCACGAGTTCAGACAATTATCTATGTAATTGTTGTACTTTTAAGATCTCTCCTATCCCTTTGTTTTGGACTTACAGTTCAACAATTTTTAAAATAAAGAATAAACATTCATGTTACAACAACACCATAGTGAATTGAAGTTTGTAGCATCTGAAATGGTATTTCCTGAAAGAGACTTTGGACAAAATAGAGTAGAGGTTTAAACACACACACACACACACACACACCCCCTCCACAGCCCTTATTTTAAAAAATCAAAATGATATTAAAGTAACTGGCTGAATTTGGGTCTGTGAAATTTTCGTAACTACTATAGTTTCTTTTTTATTTTAACATTTACATATGATAAAGTTCATTCTCTTTACCTGTGCAGTTCTGTGAATTGTAAAATATGGTCATATAGGCGCCACCAGAATCAATATTTCCTCGGGCCTTTTTAAAGTCCCAAGATACAACATTTTGGAGGTGAACCAAAATTCCAGTTCAGGTGTCCCAGTTGGAAAGCCTGGTTTTTCCTCTGGGAAGATGCCATTTGCAAAAATAAAATGTGCACAGAACAAGTAGCTTGTTTTCATGGTTTCTCCCGCTCTGTAATCTCCAAATTCTTCCCAGGTATCTCCTTGGGCTAAACGACTTAGCAGGATGCCATTGTTCTTTTGATTTGCAGATGTACTTTTGATTTAAATGAGAATTAGATTGAGTTACAATGGGAGCAAAAACATTTTTGCTTTGTTCTGTTTTGTTTAACCAAGAGTCTGAAACAACACAACATTATTGACCAAGGGAAAAAAGATTGGGGGTTGGGGGGGGGACCCAAGTTGTGGTCAGGCTGCTAGAGCTGCCCAGGAGGAAGGCAGGGTGACTGGGTGCTGCGTTAGGGGAGAGGAAGAGGCAGGCAGTACTAGCCCTGGTGCCCTTCCCAGGATTCTAGTCACCAGCATCACCCCACCCCCCAGGAATGGCATGGTGGATAAAACAGAATTGAGGAAGAAAGCAAATGCATTTTTAAAAATGCTGTCACCTGGAATAACATTTTCACCACGGTCACCTTGAGGACGCAGATTCTCCCGGGATGTTCCTTTCTGTAAAGATATGCATTTTAGAATACCACCAACAATCACTAGTTGCTAGTGGGGTTCTTTTGTTTGTTTTTTTGACTAAATACAATTCTCTTTTACTCTTGTGGAAAGGCTTGCTTGACCTTGCATTTGGGGATGTGTGAAGCTGTGAGGTGTGTGGCCGGATCACTGGTGCAAACATTCCCCAGGTCTTTCCTAGTTCTGCTGTCTCCGGGGAAGGGGTGGGGGACGGTGCGTCTAGACCACCTTGGCTTTTACTTAAATTGAAAGTGGTTCATCTCAGTGATTAGTGAGAATCCGAATGAAGGAAGACAGTTGATACTACCAAGTTCTCGCACGGACTTTTGCAAACTGTTTTTGCGTCAGAGGGATTCAATAGCAAGCATCAGAACAGCCAACTGAAAACGGTGCGAACCCCGGGGGCTTATTACCTCCATGATAAGAACCCTGTAAGTGGCTCAGTGGCCTCTTCCAGGACATGGGCTCTTTCATCTTTTCCCCCAGTCTCTGTCACAGAAGGGGGACCTCAGGATTTCCAGGGGACCCCCACAGTTCCACACACCCAAGGGGCCAGGGGCAGAAAAGCAGTATCCCCAGCCCCAGTATCTCCTTCCTGTGTCTGGGGAGAAGTTTTCAATTGCAGCATCTGTGTGGGAAGTGGGCTGCCTCACAAGAAGGAAGGGGGAAGGAGATGGCTCTTAGGCAGAGATCCAAGAGGATCTGCCACAACCCGACGCCATTTTTTCACTGACATTTCCCCCAGAGCCCTAGAAGATGCCGTTGTCACCCTCCTCCACAGGTTTTCCCTCGGATGTGCCCAGGGCCTTGGTCACGGCTCTGGTTGATTCTACATAGCAGACGTGTATCCACTACCCTACAAGTGAGTTTGTGCTGCAAAACGCAGCTTAGTCACATATCATGGCGCCTAAGCTTACCACTAGGCCCCAGGGGTCACCAGTCGCTGAGAGCTGAGGTCCTACTTGCAGAAATGACCAAACTTCAGACCGCCAAGCCCCGCCCCTCCCCCACCTGTGGTCCCGACGGTCCCAGGGCTTTATTGCCCTCTGCTGTTCTGGGGAACCCCGGGCAGGTGGGGCAGGGGGCATTACGCACGCTCCTTTTCACACGCCTGTGATCTTCTCCTGGTGTGTCCCGCTGGGGGAGGGTCCAGACAGCGCACCTTTCGCTTGTGTTTCTTCAGGAGCCAGTCAGGAGGAGCGTCTCCGCCAGATCATGTCCACATCTGGCAGCTGGGGCAGCCCGGGGTCCTCCCATCTCGGCTCCCCCTTTTGGCCTTGCGCCCCTTTCGCCCTGCTGACCCTTCTTTTCTGGGCTTTGGGAAACGGTTTTTCCCTAGGGTCCCTGTGTCGCAGAGAGGAGATCATATCTTTCACGTCTCAGTGCTGTGAAATAAGCAGGCAGGCTCTCCTAGGCAATGTGGGGTACAGGGAGAGGGCTTGGGGGAGGGGCAACCCAGCCACCCTGAGGTCTGGAGTCACTGCCCCTCCCTGACGTAAACACCTCCTGCTGAGTTTGGCTGGCCCAGCCCCAGCTGCTCACTCAGGGGCTCCATTGTCCTTCTTCAAAGCCTGGCTGTTATCAGGATCCTAAACCTTTAGATATGCTCATTGTGGACAGCGTTCAAGTTCTTCCCCATGGGGTTCCTGGGACCATTCAAATCCAAACGCCTGTGAAGCTTCCCCCAAACATGCAGATGTCCCTCAGCAAGTGTCACACGGGGCACAGAGACAAAGCTAGTCTTTTGGAGTGGAAGAGAGAGGCAGCTAGAACCTCAGCGCTGACCTGGCCAAGACCCCTGGTGCTACAGAAAGTATGTTTTCTGGTGCTCACTAATGAGTGAAATGGCTGGTTCAGAAGAGGGCCTATGTTTCTTTCTGCAATTACCCCTGGAGACACATGGGCTGCTCACTGAGAATTGAACTGTCCTGAGGGGCGTTCCTTCCCTCGCCCAGGTGCCTGGTGTCTGTCCACCTCCTTCCTCTTTCTGTCTCCCTCTGGTCAAAGCTTCTTCCTCCAAGACTCCATTGGACACCATCTGAACCAGGGAGCCTTCCCTGGCTGTCCCTGACCTTCATGCTTGGCCTCAGTTAGAGGCACCTCCACTCTGGATACGTCTTAGCACGTCGGCCATTGTCATTAATGTAATGTTGCTTTTCCCAGCCCCCATTGTATCATCTTTGCTCCATGACAGAGCTCACGTCTTTCATCTCTGTATTGCAAATACAGTACATACAAGAAGGGCTTAATATAATATTGTTTTAAAAATAATTAAGTGTCTGGATGGAGGCACAAGCTTCTATGTGGAAAAATAGATACATGGATAACCATAAAAATAAATTTCACTTTTAAATCATAGTGAAAGACCATGTTTTCTTTCTAATATAAACATGCTTCAGGCTACACTCTTAACTAAAATTGCTAGTAAAGATCTACTTTCCCAAAATATTCCATTTTCTGTTCATGTTTTCTCCTGTGCATTGAGAAGATGAATCTACGGGGCAAAGGACAGAGAATTTTGTTTTAAGTAGTGAAACAATGACTTTCTTTCATTAAAACATTTTAAATAAATATTCTGGACTAAATTATGACACCCCACCGCCCTTCCTATGGTGAAATCCTAACCCCCAGTACCTCAGATTGTGACTGGATTTGGAGATTGGGACTTTAAAGAAAGAATGAGTGTAAAATGAGGTCAGTTGAGTGGACTCTAATCTTATATGAGTGGTGAGCTTCGAGAAGATCAGGACACAGACACTCAGGCAGAGCAGGGACCATGTGAGGACACAGCTAGAGAGAGGCCATCTGTAAGCCAAGGAGAGCGGCCTCAGAAGAAAACTGACATGCCAACCCCTTGGTCTTGGACTTCCAGCTTCTAGAACCATGAGAGAATAAATTCCTGTTGTTTAACCCTTCCATCTGTGCTACTTTGTTATGGCAGCCTTGGCACACTAAATCTTACCCCATTGCGTACAGGTGGCGAGAATTCTCATCATTTCTAAAAGGCATTTAAATTCCTCGGTACGCAACGTGTTAACAGGTTCCCGCATTTCTACCCATCATGATACGAAGAACTCTTACTCATTTGGGATTCACAGGGGCCGGCTGAAACCTCAGATTTCTTGTTAATCACCTGGTTCTAAGTGAGGGTTCTCCTAGGAGCCCACATTGCCTGCCATGCTTATCACCCTGAGTGTCCAGGGGGAAGCAGAGAAGGAGGGAATCATTGATGTTAAGATAAAGCTTAACCTGGGATGGTGAGGCATCACTTCAAATATATAAGATCAAATGACTGAAACACCAGGCTGAGGAAACATGACATGGGCCATCATGACAAGAAATACAATCCCTGATTTTTGAATAACAGTAGTAACAGCCACAACTTTATCTAGTGCTCCCTTACTCTGTGCTGTTCTAACATTTTACCTTTATCATTTAGTCTCTGAGCAACCCTCTAAGGTGCCTACTACCGCTAGCATCCCCATCATGCAGATGAGGAAACGAGAGATAGAACCTAAGCAACCAGTTCAAGGCCGCAGAGCACCTGTCTGCTCCAGGGTCTGTGCTTTTGACGAGAACGCTATAGGGGATGGCCATCCATGGATGGAGAGGTGGGTGCATCGGAGTGGCCAAGGACCCTCCTCTCCAAAGCCAGGAGCTTCACATTGCAGAAAGAAAACTTCAGGAGAAACAAGACCAGTGTTTTCCTGTACTTCCTACATCTGATGAATTCTCAGTCCCTTTCTCATTCTAAAAGCCTGTGTGTGTGTGTGTGTGTGTGTGTGTGTGTGTGTGTGAGTGTGTGTGTGTAATAGAAGAACTGCGCTCATTTAAGCACAAATGTGTATCATTGGTTGATTTGGACAAATAAAACACTGGATCCCCAAACAAGTCAAACTAATTTTTATTTTACCGTTTATAAAATTAAATTGTTGTTTTTTGGTCTGGCTTCTTTGCATTGATTAATTTTTTCTTCAGAGCATTATTTCCAAATAAGCATCAGAGGAAACAATGAACAAAAAATATGCTTTAGAAAAACGGGAATTGCTTTCTGAGGTAACATTACTCAGTTTGTTTTCTGATTCCCCTGCTGTTCCCTTTATCATTCTCCGCGTTTCTGTTTCATTGGTCTCTGAAGTCTCACAGCAAATATCTTCAACCAAATTTGTTTGACTAGATTAGAAATTCTCTGTTAGAAACTAATTTTTGTGTTTTGGGTTTGTTGGTATTTATAGTTTACCCCCAAATGACCAGGAGGTGCCTCAAAGTGACCTACATGTGCAGGGACTGAAATGACTATTTGTAAGTGATACTTTGGAACCCTTTGGCCTTCTGAGATCTGCAGGTTCAGGTGGTATAAGGATGAAGAACCCTAACCTCAGCAGCCGTGGGGGCCCCCGCTGTGGTCAGGATTGCTTAATTAAAGATTGCTTTCAAGATACTGCTTATAGGAGGCAACAGCTCTTGCACTGGTGCAAGACACTCCATTGCAGGCTGGCATCTCTTCGCTCTTCTGGAGCTGAGAGTCTTGTTAGCTGGAGGCCAAGAGGTGGCGCTGTGAGCCCAACAGAAGGAGCCGGCTCCCGGCCGATGGAAGGCCACCAAAGTACGAGGCCAGGGACTTTTTAGATTTGCTTTTTCATTGCCTGCATAGTTTCCTCAAACCCCAAATACATGCCCACCATGCCAGCTCCTAGAAGAATCTTTTTCTCTTCATCTTCAGAAAGGGCTCGGCTCCCAGACGCACATGATAGAAAACTACAAGGGAAGACCAGCCCTGTGAACTTCTTCCCGTCCTGCAGGGGGAGGGAGGGCGGGGAGGTAACTTACGAGTGCTCTTTGGAAAGCTGTGACTGTCATAGAGATAGCCTGGCACAAATGACAAAGTCAGATGTGGACGAACGAGAGAAAAACAGATGAACCAAAGCAAAAAAAAGCAAGCAAAAGTAATTGGCATCATAAATCATTGCGGAGCTCTTGGGACAATATTCATCTTCTGCTTTCATGCGATAAACACATTTTTGGCCCCATTCTGTCCAGCTGTTCACGGAAAGTCCAATCACTCTGACTACGGATCACTTCATTTATAACCGTCCTCCTGATGAAATCCGCCTCCATTTTTTCATCCATTCCTCTTCGTCATTGTGTCTTTCTCTAATGCAACCTGCCGTGTCAGGACCAGTCGGCTCCCTTACGAAAAAGAAGCAGAGAACTTTCTGAGACAGATTTTCAGGAGCACAGTAATTATAGAGGGACGGGGCCAACTTCAGACCTGAGATGGCGCCAACCCTTGATTAGCTCCATGGACACCTCATACGTGGTGAACTGGGTGTGGAAGATGTTTACTCAGAGAAGACGTTCCCTCTTCCTCAAGCATATTTTAACTGTTGTCCTCATTTCCACCTTCATCCTCTTACCCAGACCAGTTAGTGTGCTTATCAAAGTCAACCTAACTTGAAAGATAAAGTCATAGCGAAAAAAACACTCAATCATGTATTGATGTACTTTAGAGCTTGAAGGGCCCTTAGCAGGCCTTTGACTGAAGGTGACAAAGTGCTCCTTAGAATCAGAAATGGCTGGACCCAACTCCAGATCTCCTGAATCGCAATTTCCAGGGTTAGAGTCTGGTAATGTGTATTTTAATACTCCCCTTCCCTTGCCCTACTCCAGGAGATTCTTATCTTAGAAAACAGTACCTAAAAAATTGTCTAGTCCAAGAGTCAGTACACTGCCCAGGAAGGACCAGATAGCAAATATGGGATATTTTATGGACCATATAATCAATGTCGCAACTACTCTGTCACAGTGCCAAGCGGTCATAGACAAAACGTAAATGATGGCATGGCTGTGTTCCCATAAATCTTTATTTACACAAACAGGCAGAGGGGTGAAGTTTGCTGACGGCTGGGCTAGTCCAGTTCCACTTTACAGGTGAAGACACCGAGGACCAGAAGACTGAGCCACCTTGCCCAAGCTGCGGCCAATCAGCAGTCCTGCTGGGCCGAGGTCCGGGACCTCTGGACCACCCAACCCCAGCTCCCACATCAAATACTGAACTCACTGTGGTTGATCGACTGCTTCAGAATAAATGTTCTGTTGTGCCACATGTGGTCAGAAACTCTCAGGATGAGGAGGGGTTTATATCCCCGACCAAAAGCCCTGCCCTCTCATCTCTCTGGTTTGCTGGTTAAAAAAAAAAAGAAAAAGAAAAAAGGAAGAAAAGAAAATAGAAGAATAAAGCATCTACTGGTTTAGTTGAACAGAGCCTAGAAATTTGGGGGGTCAAATAAATTTTTCACAGTGCAAATGGCTTGAAAAATGTTCTCTTACACGTATTTGTGACCAAGTCCTGAATCGCCTTGAGGGGATATCTAGTTCTCCCAGTAATGCCCAGGCCCTTCCTAACAACCATCCGAGAAACAAAGCCCTTCATTACGGCAGACCAGCTTCTCCTCTCTCCCTGTTCTCGTGGCTGCGGAGCATCTGGTTGCCATTTTCTTTGCACATCTGAAGAACCATCATTAAATCGCCCCATAGCTGCTCTTCTGGCAAAGCAGCTGATTCTCTCAGAACTTCCTCAGAAAACCGGGCCTTTCATCCTGAAGTCATTTTTATGGGTTTGGATCCTCCTCCAAGTTGTCTACACCCTCTTCAGCGGCAGGGCTCAGCCGGCTGGTGAGTTCTGAGCTGTGAAGGAAGAACTGCAGAAGATTCCGTTGCTTTCCTCTGTTCGCCTTCCAGGACCTCTGCTTACTTCATGCGTGATCCTTTCTGGTGTGAGCCCCATTCCGGGTTTATTTGGGGGGA